>NC_045543.1:76650872-76967637 GCF_009769535.1 Thamnophis elegans | reverse complement strand
AGTGGGGAAAAAGACACTGGAGACATGGAGGCTGCTTGGAAAGATGGTTTATTGTTGGACAGGGCCACATGGCTTGAGCCCTGAACAGAAAAGGTGATCACATGCTTCAATTTGGTGGAGAAGAAGAGAAGGGCCGTGGGAGGGGCTTGCTAGGCTTTTTATAACCTGTTCAGTCCCACCTCTCTGTTTCCTGTTCCTGTGTAAGAAAAGTATTCTGATTGGTTGTCAGACTCCCCATGGGGGCATGCAGGGGCAACTCTCTAGGCTGTGTTTTGAATCCAGGTATGGATGAGTTCTCAGATGCCATGTGGTCAGTTGAGTAAAGGGCCAATATTATCATGCTTTCCTGTAGCTGATGGAGAAATCTTTATTATGTAAAGTGGACTAGCTTGGCCATCTTAATGGCCCATTAACAGTGAGGATGGGCAGGAAGCTATAGGCAACTATTCTGTCTTTTAAAACATGTTTCTTTCTTTTCATATCCAGAGAAATATTCTGCCTTTTCAATATTTCCTAGGATATTTCATTTTTTCTGGGGGAGGGCTGGATGATAACTTCCCACACATGAGAATGTGTGAATGTTTTGCAGCCAGACATAGATTGTTGGTTTCTTTCATTGTTGCCTGGCAGATTAGCTTGCTTTGGCTTGATTGGGATTTGGGCGCAGATGGGCTTCAAAAATTTCAGCGATGGGTTCTCTGCCCGGTTGCTGAGTGGGCGTAGCCTAGTCAGTCTCCTGCACCACAGTGGGGGTGATGTTTTCACCTTCCCCAGGCTCTGGGGGCTTTCCTCGAGCCTCTGGAAGGGTGAAACCTGCCACCTTCAAGAGGCCGGAAACAGACCCATTCCCGGCTGGTCAGAGTCTGTTTTTCCCTCTCCTCAAGCCTCTGTGCGGGCCCTGTACTTACCTTGCATCCAGAACAGGCCATGTGGAGACTCCTGGGAGGGGAGGGGGTGGGGTGGGTGGGGCCGGCCAGGGGTGGGATTTGGAGCTTCTCTGAACCGTCCATAACGTTAGCTATGGGTGCTCAGGTGAACCTGTAGCAGCCTGCCCCTGGATTTGGGTCACTCTGTCTTTTAGCAATTCACTTGGTATTGTTGCTTTGCCTTTTAAATGTGCCAGGAGAGAATATACATTTCTAAAAGTAGGTGACATGTTTTGCTATGAGAAATAGACCCACTTAGTCTCCTGGTTTCATGTCTGGAGGCCAAAAAGGTTCTTGAGCCATAAGTTAATTCCTCCCTTAGGTCTGTATGAAATGAGGCATTAGGAATTATATATATACTGTATGTAAGGCAGCCAACATAAGTACAGACTGTGAATAGAATAATCCCCTCTACATAATGTAATCAATGGAATCTAGATGGAAACTAAATAGAGTTTTATGTGTCACAAGCCCCATGCCCACGTGTATGTGACATCTGGAAAAAAATGGTGACATTGGATATTCTCTTTAAGTGTGGAAATAGCCAGGCTGCTGTTTGATTTACCTGAAAAACTGGTTACTGAAAAGTCGTAGTAAGTACTTAGTAATCGTAAGTGAAGCTTTGAACAGCAGAAACAGATGCAAATTTCTTTCTACCCATTCTTCAATTCACATTCTTCAGTCGTAGAACTTTAGTTTCTGGTAGCTAAGGCATTAAAACAATAACCCTAAATATTTATTTCTTTTTGTGGTTAATCTCAGACATTTCCAACAATGGGTTGAAGTCTCTTTCTGTTGAAATGTCAAAACAGGGTTGAAAGAATGTATAACTAACTTCAGAACCTGAAAAGTCTGGCTATTGTATGCTATCACCACAGTGAAAAAATGCTGTTTTTCTGTTTGTGTTATAGTTATGGAATACATGAGCTGGGCTTATTCTTTAAAAGAATTGTAAACAATACATGATAGTCTCTACTGTAAGGTGACCAGATTTTCATATTGGTAAAGAGGGACACCATTGACCGGGGGCGGGGGGGGGGGGGCTTGATTAAAATTTTTATATTTTGTCAAAAGGTCACACAAGGTGATTACATGACCCCAGGACACTGAAAGCATCATAAATATGAATCTGTTGCCAAACATCAAAATTTTGATCACGTGACCATGAGGATGTTGCAACGGTTGCTAAGTGTGAAAAATGGTCACTAAGTGTGAAAAATGGTCACTGGTCATTTTTTTCAATGCCATTGTAACTTTGATCACTAAATGAACTGTTTGAAAGCTAAAGCTAGCTTGCATTATAATGCCTTATGCTAGCTTACATTTTCAAGAGAGAGAAGCTAAACTCCTTATTAGAATTGAAATAGAAATGAGTAGAGTAGAGTAGAGTAGAGTAGAGTAGAGTAGAGTAGAGTAGAGTAGAATAGTTTATTAGCCAAATGTGATTGGACACACAAGGAATTTGTCTTCGGTGTACATAAAAAAAATAAAATAGAATACATTCATCAAGAATCATAAGCTACAGCACTTAGTGATAGTCTCTCTTTCTCTCTCTCTCACACACACTCACACACACACACACACACACACACACACACACACACTCCTCCTCTGGATTCAATGGGACTTTTAGAAAATCCCCCCTCCTGTGCATATACTCCCTCTTTCTCTCTCTCTCTCTCTCTCCACCCTCCTCTGGATTCAATGGGACGTTTCCCCCCTCCGTGCACACACTCCTTCTTTCTCTCTCTCTCTCCCCTCCTCTGGATTCAATGGAGTTTAGAAAATCCCCCCTCCTCACACACTCCTTCAGCCTCTTTCTCCCCTCTTTCTGGATTCGCTCCAAAGTTTTTAAAATTACCTCTTCTGTAGAGACCAGGTTATCAGCCATGTGAGACATACGCTGTGTTTCTATGGCACAGTAATCCCCTCCTCAAACAACATGCAATGCCAATTTAGAAGCCGAGGCAAAGCAGCAGTCCAGGGCGGGGGAGGGGCTGAGCTTGGACAGCCTTGGAGGCAGCTGCTAGCTAGCTCCGAGAGAGAGAGAGGGGGGGGGGGAGGGGCTGCTCAAAGCAACAGAAAAAGAAAAAATCCATGACGGAAGTCCGTGGTCTCCACATGGAATAAGTCTTCTCCTCCCTCAGCCATTGGCAACAGCTCCCAGGGACGCGCGGGCGGGAATGCGCTCGTCTCGAAGAAGAATATACGCTCCCAGTTGCTAGGAGAGCCTCGGTGGCTGGAGGCTTTTTCGTAACTTTTAAAAAAATCGGGACTTTTTAAAAAAAACCCGGGACGCGGGAAAAATTGTGAAAAAGCGTGACTATCCCACCAAAAGCGGGACGTCTGGTCACCTTACTCTACTGTGTACCCTTGTAATCAGATTTAACATTTTCTTTTCCAACTATCTTTATATTGGAAAAAAAATTACATTCCTATAAAAGTAGTGTTTTAAGGGAAACTAACCATTTATCACCAATCCTTAATCATGGCCTTTAAGACAGAAAATATAACATACACAAAAATATATTACACATACAAACATAATATCTCCCCATTATTATTTGTACAAACAACTCAAGGGAGCAAACATATTCAACACACCGTCCTCCTCCTATTTTCCCCACAAAAAGTGACCATTTGAGGTGGGTTGTGCTGAAAGAAGGTACTGGCCCAAAGTCACCCAGCTGGCTTTCATGCCTAAGGCAGGACTAGAACTCACAGTCTCCAATTTCTAGCCTGGTGCTTAACCACTAGACCGCACACACACTCTCTCTCCTGTCTCTCTCCACTAAAATATATAGAGATGGATAAAAGAGGCATAAAATTAACAATAAATAATACAAGCAATAGTGATGATTTCCAAACTTAGAGATGGGTTGCTGCGGGTACGGCCCGGTACAGCCGTACCAGTAGTGGCCAGGAGCAGCTGAGAGCATACCAGTATGATGATTTGTTTGGCCCGCCCGCCTGCCCGCACTCTATAGCTGTTTTTATGGCAAACGTCAAAGTGCGCATGCGCACACAGTGTGTGGTGCCTGTGTGAGTCCCAACAAGCAGCTGGTTGTCGCAGGGGCAGTGGATTGCGCATGTGTGCACAGCACAAGTCAGACACGTGCGTGAACAGAATGCGTGAGCACGTGATCAGCATACTGGTAGTGATAGTAAGAGCAACCCACCACTGAAACTTAACAATAATCTTACATCACAAATAGGTCAAATAGAATGAACATAGGTGTAGCATTGGGCAACCTGGAAAAATACATCAGAATCCTGGTTGGATAGAAGTGATGAAATGAGCACCATATTTTGTGCCAGGGTATTTCTTAGAATAGGATCAATGAATGTCATTTTAGATTCCCTGTAAGAGAGCAACAGATGTGGCTCAGGGACTTTATACAACCACCCCAGGGGTGGGTTTCTTGCCCCGTTCCAACCAGTTTGGTTGGAACGGGGCCGGCGGCATCCTCGTGCATGCACGCAGTGCACGCATGCGTACTAGCATCTGTGCGATGCTCCAGCTGCTCCTGGAGGGTCACGCGGGCGCTGTATGCATCCTGCGCATGCATGGAAGCGCAGAACTCGTCAAAACCGGGTAAGAAACGCAGGTGGGCAGGTGGATCCTTCGGCGTTCCCAGAAGTTACTTACTTCCGGGTTCGCCGACCAACCGGTTCGCGGGGACCACCGCGAACCACCTGAAACCCACCCCTAAACCACCCCAACATTGGCATTAATGTAGACTGGTTTTTTTTAATGCTCCCAGGGGAACTCTGAAGGGTAAGGCATCAACCTGGCCAAGGTAAAGGCCTGGTGAATTGTCCATTTTTAGAACAAAGAAGAGGTAGGATGATGGCTCATACCCATTTTTAAAAAAAATCTCCAAATATGGATCATTTGATAACAAATTTAGATTGGGTTGGAACAGGAGTGGGCTGCTGGGGGTTTGCAGAGGTTCAGAAAAACTAGCTAAGATTCTGTGCAGTTTGGAGAACCCTCAAATCCCACTCCTGGCTGGTCTTGTCCCCTTTTGCCCTCCCCCCAGGAGTCCCCATGCGGCCCGTTTTGGATGCAGGTAAGTGCAGAGCACGCGCGGAGGCTCAGGGAGGGCGAAAAACAGGTCTACCGGAGGTTCGGGAAGGCTGGACTTCAGAGGGCTTCCAGAGCCTGGGGAGACCATTTTCACCCTCCCGGAGGCTCAAAAAAAGCCTCTGGAGCCCGGGGAGGGCAAAAATGCCCCCACCCTGCCATGGTGCAGGAGGCTGACTATGCCATGCCCACCATGGCCACACCCACCCAGCAACCAGGCAGAAAGAACCCCTTGCTAAAATTTTTGAAGCCCACCCCTGCTTTGGAAGTACCAGTTTCCCAGTTATAGAGTGAGTCCTGGCATCTTTAAACTGAAATAGACAAAGGCTCTACAAAGAGAGAGCTAAAAGCTGAGGCTTAGCTCTTGTTAGCCAAGTTGATTTAAAATGGCCTTTAATCCTCCATTCTTCTGGTCATTGAAGGAACAGCTGAAGGAAGTTTTTTTAATCTTCCTGCTAACAGTTGCTTCTCAGCTGTCTGTTTTTTTTCCCATAGGGTATCAAAAGAGAAGCACACTCTGACCTCACATTCCTAGGTTAATGCTTACTGGGATTTTATCATCTCCAGATATTAATGTGTTTATTTTATTTTTTATACTTTGGGTTTTATTTTGCATCCTGACCATTTTAGTAATCTATCTAAAGGATTATTTTAGGGTACACATTTTAAGAGAAATAGGGTGCAGAACTACATGTTAACAATAAAAAAGAAACCCACACATTAAGAGCCCAAAAAGATTTAAGTAGGTTGTATTTGAAACTGCCTTTTTTGACTTGCTGTTGATAAAAGACCAAATTCTTCTATCTTGCCCATATATGTGTTCTATTTCTTCCTATAGTTTTATATAGTTTTACACTATAAAGCTCATTTAAAGCAACAAGTTACTTTGTTGTGAATTCTTGTTTGTTTTGAAGTCTAACAAGGTCACCCTTTTCTTTTACCCACATAGCAGTTGGCTTTTGTTTTACATCGTGCTCAGGGAGTGTGCTGATAAATTCATGGCCGTCCTGTTAGCGTATGATAGTATCAACTGTCAGTTGCTTTTGGGGGCCTGTAAAATATGACCTGGATTTATAAATTCTGAGTGAAGAATGTTCAACTAGAGTAAGTTGAGCATTTGTGGTCATACGCAGGCCTTCCTGTTTAGTGGCTTCCAGAAGTTTGTGTTTGAGTGAGTTGACTTGTAGCAACCCTGGCAGATTGTGACATGTTTACTTCCTATTGCTAATTTCCACTTTTGAGCAAAATCTTAAAACAGTGGAAAATATTTGCAGTGTCTCGAGAGCTGGCTCTGGCTGTATATGAAGTTAATAAAATCTTATTTCTCACCAAGCTGTGCATTTTATTTATTTATTAAATTTATATACCCCCTATCTCTCTAATAAGATGACTCTGGGTGGAATCTTATTTTCTATCTAGGGAAAACTTGGAATACTTATCCACTAAACAGAAACACTGTGCAAGAGAGAAAGACGAAGTATTTGCTTAGTCAGAGCTCCCTTATGCAACAAAATGAACATTTTGGAGAGAGAATGATATAAGATTTTAAAGAGAAAGATGTATATATTTGCTGTGACTAATCAGATCCCATTGCTATCAGACTTTTGTTTGGAGTAATTCTGTATGTCACACAGCTCATTATTGTGATAGATGAACTAGAAAAATAAACCAGAGTTCATTTTCATTCTCATCTTTCATTCTTGCTTGATCCTCCTTTGGCCAGTTTACTTAACCAGTTTTCTGTTCTGTTACAGCCACTAGAGGGTGCTCATCTTCTGCAGAGCAAAAATGTAAGCTACCAAGATACTTAAGCTAAATTTGACTTTGTACCATAGCTGGCTCATCTTGACAAGCCTCTTTTTTTTCTGTGTTGTGTCTTTTAACTTGAACATTTAACTCCTGTTTCTAGGCATTTTCTTAGCATTTTGAATTTAGTCTCACACTTTCCTATGGATTATTGTCATATAAATATTTTGGCGAGGCCTTTCTGGTGCCAGCCTTTCTGGCTGCCAGCCAACAAGATATCTAGCTGGCTGGCTGCCTGCTACAGTCCAGAGTTCTGCAAACTCAGAACGTTTTTTTGAAGCAAACAAACAAATGACAAAGGGAAAAGCGGAGAGATGCAGCGAGGTGGAATCCAGAGGTCAAAGCATGGCACCAGAGCTGAGACTTGAAAAGTTATTCTCAGCGTTTTCTCTCAGAAAGGGAAGTTAATAAAGAAGCTGCACTGAGCCACCACCTAAATGCATGGCTAAAGTACATTATTGCTGGACTTTCTTCTCTTGCCAGCCTGTTTCTTGGCTGACCCATCTGATCTGCTCTCTGTAGCTGTATCTTTAATGCAGGCCTCTGTTTGGGACTGGATGGGGTGAAAATCATAGAGTCTGAAAGCTGTTTGTGGTTGCAGGTAGGGAGTCCTGGTTTTTTTCTCTCAACCAAAGGGGAATCATTAACTTCAACATTGCTGGAATCTGCCCTGTCAGTACTATTATTCTTAGAAGCCAGGGGTGGGATTCAGCCAGTTTGCACCACTTCGAGAGAACCGGTTGTTAAATTTTGAACAGTTTGGTGAACTGGTTGTTGGAAGAAATCATTAGGGCAGAGAACTGGTTGTTAAATTATTTGAATTCCACCACTGCTAGAAGCCCTGAGCTCTGCTGCTCCTGCTGCACCTCCTCTTCCTGGTCCATAACAGGATTGACTTATGGCCAATCTGTCACCATTTCAAGAGTAGTTTCTGGGGTTATGTTGTTAATCACAAACATGATTTACTGGCCAGAAAAAAGGGAGGGGAGGGAAACAGCTGCAGCAGAGAGAAAAACTGCAACAAAGTACGGTTGACAGGTTATGCTATGTTATGTATTTGAGATCTCAGTTTATTGTGGTAAGATGCAAGACTAAGAAACAGACGCTCTATGGGCCTGAAACTACTTTTGTTAGAAGGGCTATTGGGACTGAATCTTGAAAATCGGAACGTGCTTCCTTTCTCCCCTGCTTTATCTTCACGGGAATTGGAAGCTTCTTTGAGGCGTTTTCACAAATCTCTGTTTTGGTAATGGCTCATGCCACATTTCTCTGGTTGTTGCCTTGGTAACAAATCTTCCTTCTGTTTGTCAAAGCCGTCGTCTTCTGTGCTGCCTGCCGTACAGGTAGTCCTTGATTTACAACCATTCGTTTAGTCACTGTTTGAAGTTATAACAGCACTGGAAAAGTGACTTACAGCTGTTTCCCACCCTTATGCAGCATCTCCATGGTTACGTGATCAACATTCAGGTGCTTGGCAACTGGCGTGTATTTATGACAGATGGTCTGTCTCAGGGTCATGTGATCATCATCTCTAACCTTCCCAGCTGGCTTCCAACAAGCAAAGTCAATGCGAGAAGCCAGATTCACTTAGTGACCGCGTGATGGTCTTAACAACTGTGGCAAAAAAAGATTGTAAACTGGGGTGCGACTCATTTAACAACCGCCTTGCTTAGCAATAGAAATATTACACTCAATTGTGGATAATAACCCATACCACAGCCCTGTATTTATCCAGAACAGTGTTTATTAAACATTTTTCTTTCAGGATCCTTGCCTATAAAAATTATGGAGGGCCCCAAAATAGTGTTTGGGTGATATCTATTGACAGTCATTAAAAAATAAATGTGACACACTCATAGAATATTTATTTATTGCATCATGTAAAAATAATATTAAATACATTACATATTGACATAACTAAAATATTTTTCAAGAAAAACATGTACTTTTAATAAATAAAAAAATTAATGAGAAGAGTGACATTGTTTTAAATTTTTGCAAATATCTTCAGTATCTGGCTTAATAAAAGATAAAAATAGAAACCAGGAGCAGTCCTCTTTAATTAGCAAGCTCATTAAATTAAGGCTTTTTTAATGTTTAGAACAGTGATTTTCAACCTCCACAACATTAAGAGGTATGAACTTGAACTCCCAGAATTCTCTAGCCAGTGCTGATTAGGAAATTCTGGGAGTTGAAGTCTGCGCTTCCTAATATGGTTGAGGTTGTATGGCCCATAAAACTAGGCACCTGAGTTGGTGTGGAACTGTAGAAAGATCCTACTCCCTGGATTTGACAGAAAAACACTCTCAAATGAAGAGACGTCTGCATATGTCATTTTTATATTGTCGGTAAAAATGCTAACCGGAATAACAGGCAACAGTTTGATTACATGGAATGTGTTCCAATATTAAGAAAATATGCTCAGTTAAATGTGACAGGTATAACAAATTCTGTTGTTTTATATTGAAGGCATTCCTCAGCAGAAATAAGACGGCAGTTTGTGCAGCAACTATCCTTTGGACCCTTCTGTCAGCGAAGTAATAGTACGCCTGGTTTTTCTTCCATTAATCTGGTGAGCGTAAAAACTTATTTTTTAAAGATTTTTTTAAAATTCCACCTTTATTTTTTCATAAATAACTCAAAGTGACAAATGTATCTAATACTCCTTCCTCCTCCTTTCTCCAGAACAATAACTCTGTGTGGTAAATTGAGCTGAAAGTGAATGACTGACCCAAAGTCACTCAGCTGGCTTTCATGGTTAAGACAGAACTAGAACTCAGAGTCTCCTGGTTTCTAGTGCCGTAGTCAGTAGACTAAACTGACCCTTATTAGTGTTTGTGCTTCATTTATCCCAGTTAACATGAGCAAGAACACTATATCTATCAGATAGGAAGAATAGGAGGTTAGAATAGTGTTTGAAGAAAAGGATTATGTCTCTCATGATTCAACTGCGAATTTCCCGCTTATTATTATTTTAAAATGATCCTTAAAGTGTCAACTCGCGAAGCTTTCCTGACCTGCTCCTGAGTTGTCATAGACAGGGGGATGGGAAATCACGCCTCGCAGCTGCACCAAGGAATTCACACTCAGTGAAAACAAAACACATCCCAGATGGCCGAAGTCAAGGCCATCTCCATGGAGACCGCAATGGCTGGTGGAAGTGACTTCTATGATTTGTGAAATTGGTTCCTTGGGGAAAGTGACTGGTGACACTCCTTGGGGGGAGAGGGCAACAGGGTCAGAGGCAAAACACGAACTGGGTGAAGTCAGAGCTGGCTTCACTTAGGTCATGCTGACATGGCGTTCCTAATAAACAACTGGATTTTTTTTGTAAAATAGCTTGACGCTCCTGATTTTATTAGGAGATTGGCTGGAACCCTGACAGAGTTTATGGTTATTAGGTGCCCTGACAGACATTGGCTCCAATAAATGTATGTACATGTAAGTAAGTGGGAATCTGCCTAAATTGGAAAAATGATTATTTAAAAGTGATATTATCTAATCTGAATTGAAAGACAACAGATTAGTCTTTTTAATATAAAACTATAATAACTATGAAGTTGTCTGGGGACAATGCTTTCTCAATGATAGAGAACCACAAAATCAGAAGGCAGTCTGTTCCATTGCTTAATAATCCTCACAATCAAGAAATTCCTTGTTAATTCTAGTTTGTATCTCAATGTAAAGCTTCCACTGATTGGTTCTTGTCTTACCTTCAAGGATAATAAATATACTCTTCAGTATGCCATTCTATCATGTATCAGAAGATTGCTGTCATATGTTCCCTTATTCTTTGGTTCTTTTAGCTAAAAATACCAGGTACCTTTAACCACTCATTGTAGAATTTAGCTTCCAAGCTATTGTCATTCTTCCCTTCATTATTTCCAGTTCCCCAGCATCTTTTGTGTCATGATGAGAACTGGACACAGTATTCCATATTTGGTCCTACCAATGAAACATGGAGCAGTATTATAACTTCCTGTGATCTTGTTGATGTAACCCCAAGTTGCATTCACTTTTTGGCAGCTTCTGCACATTGTTGGCTTATCTTTAATCTGTAGTCTACCAAGACCCCCAAACCTCTCTCACAAGTACTGTTACTCAGCCAGTGTTAGGAGTATTAGCAACCTTCCCCTGCTTTGTGTCATACACAAATATTATATGCATGCCTTTTGTTGTCTTATCTAAGTCATTTAATAGGATGTTGAACAGTATTGGGCCCAGGAAAGAACCCTGATAGCACTGCATACGCTTCTCCATGTGGACATAGATGGACCAAGGATCATGTGCTGGCTCTGGTGTTCAGCCACCTGTGAATCCATCTGATTTCATTATGATGTTCTGATGAATGTTTATGTTATGGGATTCTCCGGAAATGTGCTGTTAAAAAACAGCCCCATACAACTTATTTCTTAACTGATTCAAATCTGTTTGAAACAGAGCACCATCTTTCACAATTAATATTGTACAATGTCTGTGTGGACATTTAACACATGAATATTGTGAAATACATGTATCTTAAGAGAACATTATAGAGGAGTTTTCAAGTTCTGCTGCTTTTATCAAAATGACAAAAGCCTTATCGCACCATCAAACTGCAAACTCTCTTCCTTTTGAAGCCTATTTTGTAGATATTATAATGCTCTATAAAAGGATGAGAAAAAGCCAATTTTTGTCATTTGTACAATCTTTCTGTAGACATCACCGATTACAAATGTTACTATTAAGAGACAACATTTCCTTCTTGATTTTAATATCTGCTAAAGTGAATGGAATTTTGCAGAACTTTATTTTATATATTTATCTTCAAACCTTTTAACTGTATTTTAATAAGAATAAGCAGGTTATTAGGAACCCACAGTTCTGAAAACTGAAACATAGTAAATATATATTTCCTGTCTCTTGAAGACATCTAATTCACTTCCTCAACTTGAGCAGCTGTCGGTTTAACTTTCTTGGAGATTCATTGGATGATAAAAAGTGTGTATTTTGTTCTCAAAAGGCTTTCTGCCAAGTTGCTTACTTTTTGTTTCATCTAGCCACCATTTTGATTGCATCATACTGCTAATTTTACTGCACTAAAAAGGTATGTTAATTGTTTCTCTGTAGGCTGCTTGTTATAGATAAACCTCACTGCCAAAATCTTAATTGCTTCTTTTTACTAATGGTTTTTATCTTTCCATAACAATTCTTTCCCCTACATATTTGTCACCTCTCAATAATTCCTGGTTGGTCTGGGCATGTGCTATGTATCCGACTTTTGGGGAAGTATTATTTATTTAACAAAGAAATTTGCTGTTGTCTGTAGCTAGCTAACAATATGTATATTTAAATATATATTATTTTTTATAATTTTTAGTATAATCTGCTAAATGCACATTAAAAATTACAATGGGATAAATGTGGTTTAGAAGACAATCTCAGTCTCCAGACACTGTCAGTCAAAATTATGACAGAAAAAAAGGTTATTTATAACTCAAAAATTATGTATGCTAATTCTAAATGTACCCAACTTCCTTGTTTTAACGGCTAGAATGGCTGAATAGAGTTCAAGGGCTTTACATATGAATCATAATCAGGCAGGTGGAGATTCTTTACTGATTGAAGATCCTGATTTTTCTAAGTTCTCATTTGTATGCAGAGCTTCTCTAGATGATATTTTCAACTGCAAAATCTTCTAAAGAGTACCATTGTAAGCCATCCAGAGTCACTTATGTGAAATGGGCAATATAAAAATGAGATGAGTTAAAAAACACATAAATAAAATAAAACAGGAGAAGAATAATGATAGTTTACTCAGTGTAGTCTTCCTTGTGGCAAGAACATTTGTACGGCTCTCAAATTTGGTAGCTTGTGACAATATCTTCCTTTGTGACCACATTCTCAATAAGGTAATTCGCATCTTGCCATTTGGCTTAGTTATGCAGCACATGGCACTTCCCTAATGAAACTAGATACAATTTGTTTTTAATTATGAAACTGCTTGTATAATTTTGCCTAACATTACTAAAGAAAGAAAAAAGGTAGAAGAAAGGAGAAGATGTATTATTTGTCTAACAAATTCTCGTCATTTTTCAATAAGTTAAGGTTCAAGTAGCCTGATTTTTTAAAAAAACTGTCGGCTTAAATGTTAGGGTTACGTGTAAGAATTTGTATGTGATTTATGCCCTTTACTCTTGATCCATAAAATGAACTTTTTAGGGTGTTAGTGCATTTGAGGTTAATATTTAATGGAAACCCAGAAATGTGTTGTATATTTCTAAATAAAAAAAATTTCTTTCTTTTCTTTCTTTAGCCTCAGTTTTATGATGCTGTAGAACCAGTGGATTTCGAAGGTCTCTTAATGATGCAGCTGAATAGCCTAGATTCAGATCTCTTGCAAGAATTGGGTGATTTTCCTGAAGATGATTTGGAGGTGGTTTATGCTGCAAAGGAGCATAGAACCTTGGAACCATCATTACCAGAAGAAAAGTGAGGAAACCTTTAAAGCAAGCAGTTGAAACCTGTTTTTAATGTTCCCATTTTGGGTTTTTTTTTTAACCAGAAGTATTTCTCATCAATGTATTCTGGTTATCCAGTGTTTTGACAAATATCTTATTATTTATTTATTTATTTATTTATTTATTTATTTATTTAATCAAGCATGTATTAGATAACATGTATAAGTATAAACATGATTTTGAATACATGAAATGGATACGAATATAAAGAAACATTAGGACAGGGACGGTAGGCATGTTGGTGCGCTTATGCACCCCCCTTACAGACCTCTTAGGAATGGGGTAAGTTGACAGTAGGCTATCTAAGGTTAAAGTTTTGGAGGTTTGGGGAAGAAACCACAGAGTCAGGTAGTGCATTCCAGGCATTGACCACTGTTGCTGAAGTCATATTTTCTGCAATCAAGTTTGGAGTGGTTTACCTTAAGTTTGTATCTTTTGTGTGCTCATGTATTGTTGTGGTTGAAACTGAAGTAATCATTGACAGGTAGGACATTGTAGTAGATAATTTTATGTACTACGCTTAGGTTACATCAAAGGTAGTGTTCTAGGTTGTCTAAGATCAAAATTTCAAATCTGGTGGCATAAGGTATTCTATTGCAAGCAAAAAAGTGGAGGACTCTTGTTGTGAAATATCTCTGGACTTGCTCATTGCTCAATTGTATTAATGTCCGATCTGCAGAGCGGGTTTCAGACAGATGAGATGTATTCAAGAATTGGTCTAGCAAATGTTTTGTATGGTCTGGTTAGCAGTACAATATTTAGAGAAGAAACTACGCAAGATTAGGTTAACAACTCTTAATGCCTTTTTGGCAATGTTATTACAGTGGACTCTGGCACTTAGATCATTAGATATGAGTACTCCAAGGTCCTTGATAGAGAGGGTCATCTACAGGGTCGTGTCTACCCAGCTTGTATTTTGTGTCCTGATTTTTTTTGCCATTGTGTAAGACACAGCATTTGTTGGTTGCGATTTGAAGTTGCCAATTGTTTGACCATTCTGACACATAGCCAAGGTCTTTTTGAAGGGCAGCAGCATTGTCAGTGATGATAAATAGTTTTACATCATCAGCGAAGAGAACATAGTTGCTTATAATATGATTGCAAAGGTCATTTATGTAAAGTATAAAGAGTGTTGGTCCCAAAATGTTGCCTTGGGGGACACCACTGTTAACAGGTGCAGAATTTGATAGGGTGCTCCCTATTTTGACCACTTGTTGTCTATTTGACATGAACGCAGCTATCCAATTATGCAGGGCTCCAGAGATGCCATAAGAATTTAGTTTTAGAAGTAGTTTGTCATGTATCACTGAATCAAAAGCTTTATGGAAGTCTTATGTAAATTGCATCTATTGCTTTGCCCTGATCGAGTTTTGTAGTCCGCATGTTTTTGAAGTGTAGGAGCTGCAGATCACAGCATAAATTTTGTCTGAATATGATCTACATATTCTGGGATATCACTATAATACTTAAAAGAATTTATGGAAAAATAAATTTGTTTTCAAACATTGTATTCATAAATGTATTGACTAAACATTTATTCACCCAGGGCAAACTCCTTGTAAAATGTATGATGATAGAATGATGGTAAATAAAATAAGTACAAAGGTTGATACAGTTTCAGATTTTCAGAGTTTAAAATATGGAGCCAGTACAAACCATTTTGACCTTAACTTTTTACTTACCTTAGGGTTTTGCGTCATTCCTATTGTCACAAGCTCCTCTGATTTCACTTTGTTTTTCTTAACTGTATCTAGTGGCAAGCTAAGGGCAATACATTAGCAATATTTTTTTTCTGGCTTCGCCACATGAACTATTCTTTCTTCCAATACCTATAAGAGCTTACCTTATAAGGATACAAACAAACTATGGAAAAAGAAGGACAGTTTATATTGAGACTATATTGAATGGGAAAAGTTCTTTCTCTTTCTCTTTATGTTCCAAAGAAAATTGCTTCCCTTCTGACCCAGGGTTATAGTTTGCACATATAATTGGACCCCAGACTGTGGTGATTGAGGGTTGATCACCTATGAGTACAATCCAAGGTCTACTGCTGCACAACTGCCACTCAGTGGTCAGGGACACAGTCTTCACATAGATGGAGAAATGTAATAAACCTAAAGTTTCCAGAACAAGAGAAAGATGGAAATTGAGCCTTATGTCTAAAAAGGGTATTGGCTAGCACATGGTATAGTATGGCCAGGACAAAAATTGTAAAAAGACTGAACATTGAGTTCACTATTATATTCAACTGGAATTTCTTTCACCCCACCTTCAGCTTTTCTGCAATTAAAATTCTTCTTTGAAATTTTTGGATTGTAGCAAACCTATTTAATTCCGGTGTAGCCTACCAGAGAAAACGCCAACAATCCCAAACATTAGAACATTTTAATTTTCATCAAAATAATTTTCATAAAAATTTTCATTTTTTCTCTCTCTAAGTATTTTCTATTAATAGATCTGGAGATCCAAGGAGTGAGCATTTTCATGAAAAGCATGTGCTGCATCAATGAATTGCATCTTTTTTGTCAGATAAGATAAACAAAGGGATTATGTTATCTGTGTCCCTTTTTTTCTGGACTGTATTTTAGCAGACCAGTGCTTCCCCAGTCCCTTTCTTTGATATTTGTTTATTTACATTATGTGGTTTGTACTTTAAAATATAGTCATTATACTTCATAATGCTATCAGTATACTTTAATTTTTAAGTTATTTTTTTATAGATGATATTTTCTTATTAATAGCATGTTGAATAAGATGTTCAAAAATTTAACTTGAAAACTAGATTTGGAGACAACAAAAATCACTTCAAAAATATTTTTTTATTACGTGAGAAGAATAGCCATGTTGCTGTTATTATATTGACCATCTTTATGTATGATAACTAATTATGCATAGAAATATTTTTGCGTCTCCCTAGGACTGAATTGGATTTACATGTCCGGGACTGTGTTCAGACTTATATTCGTGACTGGCTGATTGTGAATCGAAAGTAAGTCCTTCATAACTCAATAATTACCCAGGGGAAAGTTGAAATCTACTGTTTTGATTAATTATCTAATTACCCAAGAAGTAAGTGGTAATTACTCTCATTAGGTTTACTAAATGGATTGATTTCAGAAAATGTTACTGGCACTAATAATGGTTTGCTACAGTTGGATTGGGGCATCAATCATACAATATTAGGATCCAACCAAAAATAATTGTTTATTGTTGAGAGGAGAAGGAAACAATAATGGTTGTACTCTTACATTTGTCTAAATGCAGCAGCATTTCCCAGATTAGAGTTATGCTTACTTGGTTCTTTAGCAAACCTCCATCTGGAAGTACCATATTTTTCGGAGTATAAGATGCACCCTTTTTCCTCAAAAGAGGCGGAAAATCTGGGTGTGTCTTATACACCGAATACAGCATTTTTTGCCTCTCGAAGCCCTGCCCCCTTCACCAAAATGGCCGTGCATACCCTTATGGAGGCTTTCAGAGTGCTCCTGGGGGCTGGGGAGGGCAGAAATGAGCAAAAATGGACGTTTTTTTGCCCCCCAACCCCCAGCAACACTCAACCTCCATAAGGCTATGCGTGCAATTTTTTTGACAAAAAATGGGCCCATTTTTGCGAAAAACGGGCTGTTTTTGGGATGTTTGCAGAGTGCAAAAACTTTTTTTCCCTTTCAGAAAGCTTTTTAGTTAGAGTGATTGATGAGAATTAGATTGATCAAGTGCTGTGCCAGCAGAAACAAGTCTTAGGTGCTGCAGAGTGTTAGTGATTTCTTTGTCCAGCACATGGATAAATACATCTGGAAACATCTTCCTACCTACCTACTCTCTCTCTCTTTCCCTACCTATCTACTGTATTTCTCTATCTCTTTCTGTTTCTCTCTCTATCCCTCTACCTACTTACCTATACCCTCTCTCCCTCCCTCCCTACCAACTGTATTTCTCTATTTCTCTCTCTCTCTATTTCTCTCTCTCTATCCCTTTATCTAACTACCTACCTACCTATCTACTCTCTCTCTCTCCCTACCTACCTACTGTATTTCTCTCTCTTTCTTTCCCTCGCTATCCCTCTACCTACCTACCTACCTACTTTTTTTATTTATTTGCCTCAAAACCTTGGTGCGTCTTATACTCTGGTGCGTCTTACACTCTGAAAAATACGGTACTCTGCTTCATTAAAAAGTGACAGGAAAATCTCAAGTGCAGCCATATCAATGGCCACTCTATTTTGGCCTACAAAGCAAAAGGCTCATTGGCACCTCCCTTTTGGCTTGAAGAAGTATCACTGATATATTGGAGAAGAGCAGAATAGTGAAACTAGGTTAGAACCGAAGTACCATGAGCATGTTTCTAGCAACATCTGGGACACAAGGGTTGAATGAGTGTTGGTGGGTGTTAGTATTCTCTTGAAAAAGAATATGCATAAGAATTGCTCTCCATATTATTCTGTAGTGGTAACCCATATCAACAGCATTTAGATTTATATACCGCTTCACAGTGCTTTACAGTCCTTTCTAAGCGGTTTAGAGAATCAGCATATTGCCCGCAATAATCTGGGTTAAGGATGGAAGGCTGAGTCAACCTTGAGCCTGGTGAGATTCGAACTGCCAAACTGCAGGCAGCTGGCAGTCAGCAGAAGTAGAAGTAGCCTGCAGTACTGCATTCCAACCACTGCACCACCAAAGATCTTCTATATAGCAATTTATTATAACTTTGTATTCCGTTTAAGCAGTTCTTAAATCAATTTGGGGTATTGTATATTTTTTTATATAATTTATTTACATGATAACAATTGATCTTTCATTTTGTCTCATTTTCTAAAACTGAAATCTAATTGGCTATTTTACTAAAGAAATCAAGGAAGCAATGAGGCGTATAACTTTATGAAAACAGGATCCAGGACAGATTTCCACAAAAGCCTTCAAAAGCAAACATTTGAGTCTGAAATGTTGGATTTTCACGATTCCAGTTATCAGGTACACTTAGGGAATAGACTTGAAAGAATGCTTTGAAAAGAAAATGGAGCAGTAGGCAGTGGTGGAGCAAAGCGGCCATTGGGAGGAACCTCTTTTTCTAAGAATTCCTTGGGAGCATTTGTGTGTCATGCTATAGGACCACTCAAATGGCACATCTGAACTTCCTTCCCAAATTAGAAGGAATAGCACCAGGTTGATGAGGGAACATGAAAAGTAATGAAGCATTCTTTTTAAATATTGTGGAATAAGAGAAGAAAGTCCTATTTAAATGTTAAGCTGTATAACAGTGGGTTCCAATCTTGTCAACTTTTAAGACTTGTTAATTTCAACTCGAAACCATGGAATTCCAGAAGTTGAAGTCTACAAGTCTTAAAGTTGCCAAATTCTGCACTCTTGCTCTGTAGCAATTCAAGAATTCTTAATCTTCTCCAAAAGTATCTGATATGTTTCTTGTCCTACTGTTTTTTCATATTGAAAAATCTTGAAACTCTAGAAAGTGTGCAGAGAAAAGCAACAAAAATGATTGGGGGACTGGAGGCAAAAAAAAAAAATTGAACTTTTGCAGGAAGTGGGTATGTCTAGTCTAATGAAGAGAAGGAATAAGGGTAACATGATGGCAATAGAATTCCAACCTAGAATTAAGAAGATATTTCCTCACAATTAGAATGATTAATCAGTGGAATGACTTCCCTCCAGAAGTTGTGGGAATTCCAAAACTAGTTTTTAAAGAAGAGATTGGACAGCCATTTGTCTGAAACGGTACAGGGCCATGATGGCGAATTTATGGCACCTGTGCCACAGGTGGCATATGGAGCCACTTGTCAGGGTATGCGAGGCGTTGCCCTGCCAGCTGACCAGCGCACTTGTGCATGCTGGCCAACTGAATTCAGCCTTTTTTAAAGCCATTTTTTACTCTCCCCAGGCTCCAGAGGCTTTATAGGAGCCTGGGAAGGGCAAAAAGAGCCTCCCCTGCTCCCCTAGAGGCCCTCCGGAGGCTTCAGGAGCTTCCCTGAAGCCTCCGGAGTGCAAAAAAACAGCCCTATGGGCAACCCAGAAGTTTGGGAACCGACTTCTGGTTTGCTCGTAGGGTCGGTTTAAGCCCTCCAGAGGCTTCAGGGACCTTCAGGAGACTTCCCTGAACCATCCATATGACTAAAAACGACCCTACTTCCAGTTTTCTCGTAGGGCCAGTTTAAGCCCTCCGGAAGCCTCCTGAAGGTCCTTGAAGTCTCCGGAGGACCTCCAGGGGAGGCGGGGGAGGTTGTTTCACCTCCCTCTGGAGCCTGGGGAGGGCTAAAAAAGCATTTAAAAAATGGGGGGAGCGCCTCTCATGCACACATGTGCACTGGGGGGGTGTCCCACATTTCATTGTGGGTATGGTATGCCCACACATGACCCCCCTGCACTCCCCCCTTATGGCACGCGACCCAAAAAAGGTTCGCCATCACTGGTATAGGGTTTCCTGCTTGAGTAGGAGCTAGAAGACCTCCAAGGTTGTTCCAACTCTGTTATTCCATTATTCTGTGTGAAATAAATGGCTGTGTTAAAAGGAGAGTTGAAAGTTCCATTTAACATTTATTTCATGGCATTGGAAATCTAATATCTGTTATTGCAATGGATAAATATGGAAATATGACACAGAAACATGATAGAAATATTCAGTATTGCAATGGTGTCGAATATCTATAGCTCAGGTGAAGGTTCATTCTCTGAGTTTGTGGGTTGAGTTTCTGAACATTTGGTTACCAGGCTAGGTAACATCTTCAGTGGAGTTTAGGCTCAGAGAACAAACCTTTACTCTCAATATTCAGTATGTTTACTTTGTTCAACTATTCCCTATTTGCTTGAGCAGACAGGTCCCAGGCGCTTAAAAGTCCTCTGTGATGGATCCAATAAAACCACCTTGACATCTGGAGAAATTTGCCTGCGCAGCCTACCGCTTGATCCCCGATTGACCAACCTATTGCAGACTGCTAAAGCAGAAGACATTCAAAGGCAAAATGAAGAGGCACGGAAAACCAACCGGCCTACTGAGTTGTTTGCTCTGTATCCCGGTATAGATGAGGTAAGCCGTATATTTTCTGGCACAACTATACTTCAACCATCTGGGTTTTCAAAGGAACTATAATACAAAGGATGGTATATGTTAGACATTAATTCCACTCAGCCCAGATGGTGTAATTAACTATGGCAATTGTCATTCAAAAACATTTGAAGAAAAAGTAGTAACAAAGATGATAAAGAGTCTGAGGACTAAATCATTAAGGGAAATAGATATGTATAGCCTAACAAAGAGAAAGACTAGGGGTGATATGAAAGAAGGTTTCTAGTTTTGAGGATGTCATATGAAGTTATCATATGTGTAGCCATGTTTTATTGTAGTCATTTCCTATTCTTTTTCTAGGTATTCTGTAAGGGGATCTAACAAGGCTTCAGGTTTGCCACATTCTAGCAGTAGGAAGCGTGGTTGTAGAGATAAGGGGGAATGTTATGGCTAGCTAGCATTCTTTCCCATGGGAACAGAGAATGTGCCTGCAGATGGCTGAAGGTGGAGTTTGAAGTCACTGGGCAGTTGGACTGTGAGCTGATTGGAGAATGTGACTCTGGGAGGAAGTTTCAAACGTTTGCTTCTTGCTGGGTGTAATTCCGGGGTTTCGTCAGAGCCAGAATTACACCAAGACCTTGCCAATTTGATACAGTCCTAATAAATAGACTTTGGAATATGAATGCCTTGGATTATTCATTCAGGGAACTTATTACTTGGAAGCCTGACAGAGGAGCTGTCACAGAAAAAAAAGGCATTGATGTATTCTCCATAGCACCCAAGGGTAGGGCAAGAAGCAGTGTGTGGGTTAAGAGAAATCCAACCTGGAACTGAGGAGAACAATTAACAAATGGAACAACTTGCGTCCCAGAGTTGTGGATGCTCCCTTGCTGGAGTTTTTCAACAAAAGATTGGACAACCATTTGTCCAGGATGGTATAAGGTCTCCTGCTTTACAATTTCTTATAAGGGATTGGACTAGAAGACCTGTAAGGTCCCTTCCAGATGTAGGATTCTATGATTCTATCAGTTATTTGGGGCAAGTCCTAAAGGCTTGATAGAATGCTTTGAATTGCTGATTGCTGAATTGCATACCAGTACCACTGCAGCTCCTGCAGCAATGATGCAAAGTCTTTGTATCATAATTGCCCCTGCGACTGTGCAGACTGCTGCATTCTAAACAAACTTCCCTGGCTTGACTATAATTCTGATTTCTTTCTACATTTTCTGCGTTAATTTTTTGCCTGATTGTAAAGTAAAAAATTAAGGGATGGCAATATATGATGTCTGTCAAAGTACAGGAAGCGAAAATGAATCAAAACAAATAACTATGCTTAATGTTTTTAATAGGAGGATTCTGTACAAATACGACCAATACCTGAATGCCCAAAGGAGTATCTAGGTAATAGGATATTAGTGAAAATACAGACACTGAAGTAAGTGCTACATCATTGGTGCGAATGGAACAGCTTTAGGGGTTTGGGTCAATCAGATGGCATATAGAGCAACCTACACAACAGAATGAAGGAATGAAATCTATAAAATAGAAAGCAAGAAAATGACAGATGTAAAACCAATTTTCTCCATGTGCTAGGTTTTTTTAATTTTTTTAAATTAAACAAAAACACAAAAAAAGAATCATCCTTCATTACATCTTGTAGAAAGCGTGTCGATTGGTTACAGATAACTTTCGTGCATTTCTTCCACAATCATTACTTATAGTTCATATTAGATTATACACTTTAAGTCAAAAATCTTTGTATATCTTACTATCAATGTATCCCAATTCTCATTTGACTACAATTATTTAAACATGCTTTTACCTCAAATCATTCATACTTAGAGACACAACCACGTAATGGCATTCATTAGCTATTTCAAAAAATCCTCCCATAACATTACATCTTTATAGCATCTTTTAAGTAAAAGTCAATAGATAACATTTTAAGCCTTCCCCCTCCTTTCCCCCCCCAACTCTCTGACTAACATTTATATCTAAGTTACTTTAGCCAATACCATAGCATGTATATATTGTTAAACAATGACCATTAACATTTCTTTGTTGTTATTATAATTGGCTAAAAATCATTTACTATTTATGCCCCATCTCCTCTCATTAGGGCCCCCACCCAAAAAAACCCTTTACACCTTTATTACAAGATCTAAATGAAAATTTGTTAATAAAATTTATAGGTCTTTTTCCCAAGTCACAATTTACAATTTATATCCAAATTTCTTTTACTAAATTGTCAATACATGTATATATCATTACGCTGTACCCACTATCATTTCATTATTATTATTATTTATGGTTAATTAATTGTTAATGAGTAAACATTTAATAACAATCTAAAATGATCTAGAAGTTACAAAGTTCCTATTAATTAATCACCAATAATAAAAAAACTAATTTTTTATTACCAACTTTCATTGTCAACCTGTATCTTTCCAGTAACAAAACAGTCTTATCTCTCTTGTCAATTGTGGAGTCAATCTTCTTTTTCTCTTTTGTAAGGTTTTTATAGGCTTCTCTCCGCACTTTGTTGCTTGAAGGGTCTCTCAGATAATCTCCTTGCCCACCAGTTGCTACTAAAGTTAACTTGTCTTTGTCAATCTTGCTTCTGAAAAAAATTCTCTTCTTATGTCTTTCATTAGTATTTTTTTCTCTTCTCTGTCCTGGAATCTAGGGTAGAGCTCCAATTCATCAAATTCCCTTTTCTACATTCCCTTTCCATTTTCACCCACATTTGCTCCATTATTCAATTCATCTATTTTCTTATCTTTATCTTCTATATCTTCATTCTCCCCTTTAATTTTTGGGGCTCCAACCCCATCATCTTTTGCTGTGAGGAAGACTAGTCTTTCCAGCTTCTTCTCAATTCTCCCATATCCTTCCAATAGATTTTGAATTTCAGCCAAGATATTTTGGAATTTTAAGGTTTTCTCATCTAAGTATTGACCCATGTTTCCAAAACAGAAGAGAGAAAGAAAAAGAAAAACCAATAATGACTGCCAGTCTAGTCTTTCCAGGCTTATCTTAGCTTTTTTTTAAATTTAAGTTGACTTAAACAAAAGTTAGCTCTTCAAAGGAGAAGGGTTCTCTTTCTTTCTTTCTTTCTTTCTTTCTTTCTTTCTTTCTTTCTTTCTTTCTTTCTTTCTTTCTTTCTTTCTCTGCCAAAATAGTTCTCAAAGGCACCTGTGAAAACAGATGGTGCCCTTGGTTTTTTATCAGTTTCTGTAAACAAGTTGCAAACCCTTCAGCTGCAGAGTTAGTGAAGTCAAATAAAGAAAGAGATAAGTTGTTTCAAAAAAACCCTCTGACTGGCAGTTAATTTTCACCTTCTGTAGGTTGCTTTTAGTGTGATTTAATAACAAGTAGTAGGAAGAACTGTTAAAATAAAAAGGAAGGTTTTAATCCAGAAGTCAAAAAATAAGCAACAAGAAGCAGAAGAAAAAAAATCAATCCATTCACTTTAAGAGGAGAAATGGAGAATGTGACGGACATTTCAATCCACAAAAAATAGTTACAATGACAAAGGGAAAAAAAACTTTTCACAGTGATCCCATTAGGATTATTTTTGCAGCTCAGTTCTTTTGTTTAAGGATCAATTTGGCTTTAAGGAAACATTTCTTTGGGCAGTCTTTAGCAAAGTAGAAAAAATATCTCACCAGATGGACTCACTTTCTCTTTTTACTTCCTTCCTTCCGGAGCGTCCCGACTACATCAGCCTAGGGGCTGCCTGTTCACCGCAGGCTTGAAGCACTTCCCTTGGGTCTAACAGGGATTTTGCGATATCCCTAAGACCAGCAAAGCTTTGACTTCCTGATCACCATCTCTACGAGACGGTTTAGGTCTCAATGGACCCCCCCCCAAGCGGCAAAAGTGTCAACAGCGGTCTCAGAGTGTCGAGACAGCACATTGTAACATCACGATGTGGCTCCTCCTCTCCATGTGCTAGTTTTTTTCATTCAGAAAACTTTTTTATTTAGGAAAGTACTTAAAAAACTTACCATGTGTAGTAGGCAAAACACTCAAGTTCTCTATTTTTGCTTATTCTTATCTTTATATACACATCCAACTAGTAAGAGTTATCTAGCCATGTTGTCTTCTTTTAAAAATGAGTTTTTATTTTAGGTGTAGTATTTACTATGTTTAACTGAAGCTTAACATGGATTAAACTCATTTAGTCTTCGTTAACATTGCTGCATTTCTTTTAGAATGATAAATGTAAAATGCTGCCCCTGTTGTTCTACCTTATGAAAAAATTATCAAGATGGCTGCAAAAACCTCTATATCGTTATAGATGAAGGTTCTAGATCTAGATGAAAGAGGATCAGCAACCAGCTTTGTAGCATCTTCTTCCCTCAGACTAGTTAGATCCAATTTGCTCTGTTCTCAAAATATTTGGTTTATAAAGAAAAATGGGACCATTTATTTATTTATTTATTATTAATTGATTTTTAAGTGATCATTATTTTGTTATTGGAAACAGCAAACATTCCTCTGCTCATAGGAAATGTTAGATTCCATCCAAAACAATAGAAAAACAAAACAGCCACGGTATATACTTATATCTACGTTTTGAAATTGTTTAGTGTTGGCACTGAGGATTAAGTAGATAAAGCAAGACTAAGTTTTGAGTTAATTTTTCCAGTACATGTATTATTCTAAGTAGCCATTATCTTTAATTTCATGTCACATGAATTACTTTATTAATAGTTAGTGCCTTATTTTCTCCTTTGCAGATTTGAAATTGAAATCGAGCCATTATTTGTAACCTTAGCTCTTTATGATATAAGAGAAAGGAAAAAGGTAAGAGTGTAGCAGCACTACTTTCATTTAAATGCAGTGTTTAATATTTTGCTGAGATCTTTGGTGTTTGCTAAGCTTGGTTTTCTTCTTGCAGAAGTTTCATTGCCAAAGTAGACATCACTGTCATGTTTTGACGCAGGGAGACAGTTTGCTGGTTTTCTATGTGCGATCAGGATTGTTCTGATTTATGTACTGTTTCTCATTAGCCTATCTGAGTTGGTGGGCTGGATTGTTTTCTCTTAAACAGTTCCTGCCTATGGTTAATATTTATTATATTTCACTGTAAAGACTATACACTGGAAGGTTATAGGTAACTTTTAGGCAACAAAATTACCTATAACTTTTTGTTACAGTTAACTTTAGACAAAAGGTTTGGAGTTTTGTTTTCATCTACCCTGGCTGCCAAGATATTGTGCTTCCATTTCCAGGGAAATGGAACAGGATTGAAGCTTCCTTGATAGCCAATGATAATAAAATGTAGATTTATAAATTACACTTTGATCCAAGGGAATGAAAATTCCAGTCTGAATTATTTTATTCCTCCTCATGATTTGAACCAATTATTTTGTTCTACCTCATCTACCGCACATTTTCAACAACTGCCTATAGTTTTGGAAAATATAATTAGCTAATGATTTACGTTATCTGTTTATTCAACACACTTGTAGCCTGTCACAATCAACATGACCCTTAGTAGATTGCAGTGCTGTATATAACACAAAATAAGCAAGGAGTGTAGCAATTTTTAGAATTTGCCTTTTAGTCATTTCTTATTTATTCATCAATTTTTGGATGGTAGGTAAGTGGGAGATTCTATATATTCTTTTATTGGACAGGCAATCTTGCTTATAACTGCCTAATAATCCCTTGAATGGTAAGTTAAGATTAGAAATTGTATCATAATTTTAAAATGCATGGTCCTGCTGTTTCCTAAGCCACAACATTCATGGATTCAAGCAATTAGCTCTGCATTTTAAGGTTTGACCATGGTATATAGTGTAATCATTACAGCTTTTGTTATGACAATATTGTAGAATGCATGCTGTAAATGACATGGAATGCACCTTCTCTTTCATTCTATTTTTTTAAAGATCTCTGAAAGTTTTCATTGTGATTTGAACTCTGAACAATTTAAAGGGTTTTTGCGATCCCATACACCATGTATTGACTCCTCCACTCAGGCAAGGGCTGCTGTATTTTCGGTAACATATCCTTCATCAGATATCTATCTTGTGCTGAAGGTGAGTCACATTATTTGTATTCTTACTTTCTGACTTGAGCCAGACAGAATTGACTGTAATGGAAGCAAGCAAGACAGCATATACCAACATTGACCAGCCTAGTGCACTTTGGTGGTGATAGTCCACAGTTCTTTTTATTTCTAGGCAATGTAGCATTGATTATCCTGGATAAAACTATTATTAAAATTTTATTGTTGTTAATTAGATTCTTTATTTTTTGTAGATTGAAAAAGTCCTTCAGCAAGGAGAAATTGGAGATTGTGCAGAACCCTACATCTTTCTAAAAGAAAGTGAAAGTGGAAAGGTAGATATCATAGTTTTTAACTGGAACTGCAAAACTATTACCCTGATAATAGGGATATTTATGTAGCCATCTTTCTCTATTCTTGACATTTGAAGTGTTATTTCAAGGTATAGTTTTTCTTCCCATGTCTTGAAATGTACATAATCAGAAAGTCCAAGACTGATCTTATCACACAATTTTTATTCTACAAGTATAGCAGTCTTAGAGGATAATATGTGTCCTAGAATGTAAGCTTGTACTCTCCAAAAATTGAAAAATTAGCATAAAGTACAGGTAATCCTTGACTAATGACCACAATTGAGCCCAAAAATTTCATTGCTAAACAAGATAGTTGTTAAATTAATCTCATCTGATGATGTAAAATCTGGGATACCAGATTTAAATTTCGTAAATAAATCTCTGGTTTCTCATTCGATTGTTACTCTCAGTTTCTTTGCACTGATATTTTAAACATAACACCTAACTTCTGCCTACTGTTTATTGAATGAGGCTTTAGTTAACTAGATTTGTTCCTGACTCTGTTGGCTTTTGTTTTAATTCTGCAAAAAAAGTATATTATGACTGCCATGACAGCATGTTAGGTCATGTCTTTTCTGTTTAATCAATTTTTATGATTTTGACCAGCATATATTTTTCTGCCTATTTTTTTAGACTAAAGAAAAGATTGAGAAATTAAAACAACAAGCAGAGAACTTTTGTCAACGTTTAGGAAAGTATCGCATGCCTTTTGCTTGGATACCTATAAATTTAGCAAGTTTCTTTAGTATTCCAACACTTGAGAAAGATATAGCTGAGTTAGAAGTTTTAAATGGTAAGTTTAAATATGATTGTGTATATATCTTGTAATTCATCCTCGATACTGTAATTAACTATTTTCTACGAACTGTATAAACACATAAAATGCCATTGTTTCTATTCTACTTTATAAAGAAAATGTCTACCCTCTCTTAATTATGTAATTTTATAACAGTACTAATGTGGACACATACTGAACAAAAATTGAAGGATATCCTTAACTAGCTAGCTAGTTAAACAAGTTTAATCAGTAGTGTTGTGGCATGGAAGCTAATCCTCATAATTGATGGACAACTAAAAAAATATATCTTCATGGTGTTTTGTTTCTACCATAATATATTATACTCTATATTATTAAAGAATTGGATCCAAAGATTTTCTTTAGCTGATCCAAAGATCCTTGCTCTGGAAATAATAGTTAAATTGCAGGAAGACTCCTACTACTACCTCATCCTGTTGCCTTATTAAAAGAATAATCTTTGAACATGCATTTGTGATAAGAAAAAAGGATGTGTTTATTGGCAATATACTTTATACTGTATTAAGTCATCACAGTAGCATCTTCAACATTCTAGCATACAAACTAATTATTAATCCTGTAAGAGGTTGAGCAAATTACCAGGTTCATCCCTTGTTTTCATTTAAAATAGCAGTATATCCTACAGGTTTGTTGCATAAATGAGATCACAGATAGTCCTCAACCTACGACCAAAATTGAGTCCAAAATTTCTTTGTTAAGTGAGACATTTGTTAAATAAATTTTGCTCCATTTTATGGTTTTTCTTGCCACAGCTGTTAAATGATTCACTGCAGTTGCTAAGTTAGTAACCCAGATGTTAAGTAAATCTGGCTTTCCCCATTGAATTTGCTTATTAGAAGGTAACAAAAGATGTTCACATGACCTTGGGACATAGCAAAGATCATAAATATGAGTCAGTTGCCAAGCATTTGAATTTTGATAACATGATCATGGGTATGCTGCAAAGGTCATAACTGTGAAAAATGGTCATAAGTCACATTTGTCAGTGCTATTGTAACTGAATGGTCATAGAATGAATTGTTGTAAGTTGAAGATTACCTGTAATGAGATTCACTCACACACACACACACACACACACACACACACACACACGTATATGAATATGTATATACCCAGAGTAACTTAACAATGTATGGTAAATTAACACCTGCCATGATTCACTTAACAACTCTAGCAAGAAAAGTCATACACTGGAGCAAAACTCACTTAAGAAATGTCTCACTTAGCAACAACTATTTTGGGCTCAATTGTGACTGTAGGTTGAGGACTACCTATAATTAATTTTTTGAAATAGTACAATGTAGTAATAGGTATGATTGCCTTTTTCATTAAGCCAAATAAAATCCAATTAAATTTTTACATTTGAAGGAAAAGGGTCTTGTGGCGATCGAAAAATGTTGACACTGCCATGTAGAAGATTTTCTGAAAGAAGCCTTGGCTCAGATGACATTCCTGGCCCAGTGAACTTCAGAACCACCACTCTAACTCTCAACACATTTTTTAAACAGGTACAGTACGCTGTTGGGAAGTTCTTCCACATGAGTAATTCCAAGGGCCACTCATTCCTTGTTGTGGTAGTATAAAGGGGTTCTAAGTACTGGTCTGTCCATATTGCTACTATTGTCCTGATTTATAGACTTCTAACTTTTGTAAAAATAGATTGATAAGGTAGAACAGAGGTCCCCTGGGTTCCAGAGATCAATTCTATGGAGAGAGGTTTTTCCATTTCATGGATGGGCTTCGTTTGTTTGCATGGACCGGTTGCTGGCATACCGGGCCCAGTGCTAGTCCACGGACTGGGGTTTGGGGACCCCTGTTCTAGAATGTTGGCTAATCAGAAATTGGGCAAAGTTTTTTGATGAGGATGAGGATGATTCCTAATTGGCAAAAATATATGAGAGTCTATGGTCATCTCTAGATTAGTGGTCCTGCCTTTCACAGAATAAATCGATTACATGGGGAAAAAATAAGCTTTGGTTATACTGTTATAGTCAGCAAGGAATACTGCCCAAATATAGCACAAATTTACCTAACTTTCTAAAAAGTATAATAAAACCTTGATTGATTAATGTTATGATGGACTGCAGAGGCCAGTACTTTGAAAGATTATAATCTGGAATATAAAAGGAGAAAATGATAAAGGATGGAAAGAAGGTGGACTATGTTGTGGAGTTGGTGAATACATTCAGGAAAGGGAAGGGAGGATACAGATTAAATAATCAGAGATGATTGCAAAAATGTGAATTACTGTGGTATCATCTAAATGGTTGTCAGTACATATGAAAGTAGAAATTAGGTTGCATTAGGTTGGCAGAAAGTTGCAAATGGTGATCATGTGACTGTGTGATCCTAACAATGGCAACTGGACTGCTGGAACTGCCATTGTAGTTCAGCACAGTCATGTGATTTCATATATTATGATTGTGTCACTAAGTGATGGAATTCCTGGTACCAATTACCATTGGTAAGCAAGCACTATCTGTACATAAATATCTGGACTGTGGAGCAACCTAATTGGTATTTGTGGGCATCTACTCAGAAAAAAAGACTATTTAAAAACATGGTTTAAACATACTTTTTTTCATCCAAATGTGTAAAAAAGAATGAAATTTAATGTAAAAATGTGATTGAATTGTTCATTATAAATGTTTAAGAAAATTAGTGAAGCACAAAAAGTTAATGAAAAGTTCTGAATTTGGGAAAAATTACTTTTTTAAGCCCTGTCAAGAATAGATTTTGGAAAAAAGGATATAGAAAGAAAGGAAAGAAGTAAAAGAAAGCAGAGTAGAAGTAAAACGAGTTCAGGAAGAGAAAATGCGTGTCCTCTATGAAAAATTATTAAAAGATAAATTTATTTTTCAATACAGTACAATAAATGGAAACCAGAAACAAGGAAAGCGACACTGTCAATAAATTTAAGTCATATGATATGTTTTTATATGTAGTTAATTACAAATAAAGATGCAAATTAGTTTTCAGCAGATCATATTCAATATCTTGCTCTTTCCAGGAAGGAGACAGGCTTAGTGATGAAGACTTATTCAAGTTTTTAGCTGACTACAAAAGGTCTTCGTTGCAGAGAAGAACAAAATCTATACCAGGTATGCTTAATATTAATATTAGATACTCATACTTTATAATGGCCAAATCTCACCTATATTTGAATAACCATTTTCCCCAAGAAAAACAATGGCTTATTTATTAAATTTCCTCTGCTCAAATGCTTAATATGAGCAATGTAAGAAGCCAACAAGCAAAGGTAAGGATGAGCTTTTTGCCTGGCCCAATTGGGTTGTTTCCATTAATAACCTCTGGCCAGGTTTCCTATAAAATATCATTCAAAATTTGCTGTAATATGACTTACCACCACAGAACATTTTATTCTCTGGCCTTGAAAGAGCTAATTACGTTATTGGGAAAATTGAGGACACAGAATTCCAAAATGATTTGAGTCCTGTCACAAACATCTACTGACCTTAAGAAGATACCCAGAGATGCTTTCTTGCAAATAGTTTTAAGTTTACTTATTCTGAATAATATTAGGAATTCTGTAAAGCTCAGTTTAATAGAGCTCTCTTGGCACTTTTAGATAATAGATGTAACGATACCCCTCAAGATAATATGTCATTTAAATCTAGAAAGGTTGAATTGATTAAACATGATGTTTGCATGTTTTATTCACGTGATCTTGATAGAATTCAGATCACATGAAGTGTTAATATCATTTTATAATGCCTTGATAAGACCACACTTGGAATACTGCATCCAGGTTTGATTGCCACGATGTAAAAAAGATGTTGAGACTTTAGAAAGAATGCAGAGCAAAGCAACAAAGTTGACTAGGGGACTGGAGGCTATAACATATAAAGAATGGTTGCTGGAATCAGATGTCTAGTTTAATGAAAAGAAGGACTAGGGGAGACATGATAGCAGTGTTCCAAAATCTGAGGGGTTGCTACAAAGAAGAGGGAGTGAAGCTATTCTCAAAAGGACAAGAAGCAATGGGTGAAAACTAATCAAGGAGAGAAGTAACCTAGAACTAAGAGATTTCCTGACAGATAGAAGAATTAATCAGTGGAACAACTTGCCTCCAGAAGTTGTGAATGCCCCAACACTGGAAGATTTTAAGAAGAGATTGGACAGCTATTTGTCTGAAATGGTATAGAATTTTCTGCCTGAGCAGGAGGTTGGACTAGAAGAGCTCTAAGGTCCCCTCCAACTCTGTTATTCTGTTCTGTTTATTCTGATTTTAAGTCAAGCTTAATTCAGCCCTCAGTGATAATAAAAACACATACCAGGCCATTTCATATATATAAATAACTTTTATATTAAACATTTTCTGCATATGTAGTCACATAATTTTGCGTTTTAGCAAAAGGAACTTGCTGGACTATGGCATTTTTTTAATGACTGAGGTGAAGTAAATTGCAATGTTTTTAAGTTTGGTTTATGTGGTTTGCATTTTTGTGTGACTCTGACTTAAGACCATAATAAACGACTTCTATATCAGCCAAAACCAATATTAGTTCTGCATTTTCTTTCTCAGTGTAGCCAAATGGATGTTTTGGGGATGCTTATACTGTAAGTAGGTGCTGAAGATGTAACCCCCTCCTTATTATCCAGCAACTAGTATTTAGATACACACTGCCTCCATCCTAGAGATAGCACTGAGTGGTCAATGACTTGTTCTTTGTGATTTTATCTAATCTCTTTTAAAGATATCCAGGTGTCTTTGTCTTGTAGTAGTGAAGACATTGGACCCTTATAATGGAGAATTCCCATGAGGAGTCTTGCCTTCCCCAAGGGGCTTCTCTTAGACACATTTCTCTTAGAGTAAACATGCCCTCCTATTACAGATTAACACATCCTGGCCATATTTACCCTGAGATTTTTCTGTTCTTTCCCGCTTAGATGGAAGGGATGAACCTGTTCTCATACACTTGTGCTCATATGAATTTTAATGCAAGCTAAATATTCTGTGAAGGGTCAAATAACAAGCTTTTGTTCTGTCAGATGACTTGGGATATATACTGGTACATTCTAGGCCATATGTGAACCAGGCTTGTTAGATTAGGAATTTTCTTATGGCTTTTGTACTTTTAATGTACCACATCACTTTTACTAATTTTTCTAAGGTTTGCTTAAATTGGAGATATCCCCTGCATCAGAAGGCCTCAACTGTTGTCTCAGCCCAGAACTGTTACAAGTAAAACCATTAACTGAGAATCGCAGCCGTATTCATAAAGAGATTTTGGAGTTTCCAGTACGAGAAGTCTATGTGCCCTATACTGTATATAGGTAAGATATCTTACTGAATTAGGAGACTCGGGTATAAATCAAAACAGATGGAAATAGTTTTGTTATCTGGATTTTCATGAATAAATCAGATTATTGAAAACATGTTTTGTCTGTATTTACCTTGGAAAATAGAAAAAACAGCTGCTAGAGAACTATTGTAACGATACCGGTAATTATTTTGTATTTTTTCTGCAGCTTTCCCTTCATAGGTACCTTTGACATCAATAGCTAACACTATTTTTTCCATGGTAGAAACTAGACTGTGGAACAGCTTGCCTCTAGAACTGAGGCTGGCCTTCCCATGACAGTTTCTGTTTTACCCATTCAGAGTTCTCTAAATTAGAGTTTTTATGATGGTGTGTTTGATGGTTAGTATAAATTTTACTATGTAAGAATTTTTCTAGGTTGCTTCAGCTACAGTAATTGGAGTCTTCTACACTGTACATGTTAAAATAAATACAGAAACAAATATATACATAACAGGAACTGGCAAGGAAGAGCTTTTTATTGGTTCTCTAAATTATTATGCTTCTTTTACCCTACTAATTGGGATATTATGAGAGATTCTTTTCTGTATCTTCCAAGGTATTGAGGAAGGTAACGGAAGAAAGGGAATTCTAAATGGTGGTCTGATTATTATGGAATAATATCACACTGAAGTTTAGTTACTTCTTGTGTTTAAGCAGCAAAGATTGTTGTTTATTTTTCAAATGTTCGAAAAAAGTGTGCCCCTTTTAATCAGTTCAAAATAAAAGTATAATGCTTTTTCACAGAATTGTTTCTGTCGCTTTTACTGTTTGGCTTTCTAGGCTTTCAACTTACGATTTAAGCAGTATTTATAAGTTGAAATTCTTTTGTTCTTTTATTCAGAGCAGCAGCCAATTAGCCATGCTGTTTCCTAGGATTTCCTATTCCTCTTCTCCCCCAGAATTACACAGAACGATTTCTGAATATGCTTAGCCCTGATTGGATTGCTCTCATTAAAATGAAAAGAAAAACCATTCTGCACGAGTACTTCTATAGATTTGTAGTTTTCTTAAATTCACTGATTCTACTGAATCCTGCTCTGACCACTTAGTCATTGTGGTCAAGGCTTGGTTGGAAAGCAGAAAGTACTTTTCCTGAAACATAGATAATGGGAAATGACAAAAATGGTAAATTAGAACTCAGTCTATATTCCCTTTACCAACTTTGGAAATGGCTGTAGTCTCAGTAGCTATGGCATGATTTGGGTCTGTGCCAAGTAGTCCCTCCTGGTCCTTCCTCTTTCTGTTTCCTGCTGAAATTCAGTGGAAAATAAAAATAAAAACCAAGATCTAGTCTGAAGGGATCTTTTTTAAAAATTTATCCTAAGCCATTATTTTTCCTAGCTAGAAAAAACATACAGGGAGTCTTCGGTAGCTATATCCTTCACTACGTCATGAAATGAAAGTTAGCAGAGCAGGAAGAAATGGAAGAACCAGCAATATCAGAATTATACTAGTCTGCTTTAGGAGTTTAGGAAATAATTCAGAAAGTTCTTTAGAAATGCTCTAGAAATAGAGACTTGAATAGGCTTACTCATTTCCTAATAAATATGTATCTGTGCGCGCATGTGCGTGCGTCAGGGGTGGGTTCCTACCAGTTCGCACCAGTTCAGTAGAACCGGTTCGTCAAATCTACTGAACCGGTTAGAAGAGGTTCCACCAGAAAGCAGGCCACACTTACAGAAGAGGTTCCAAAAATTTTGGAAACCCACCACTGACACACACACACACACACACACAGACTCACACAGAAAGAGAAAGAGAAAGAAAGGTAGAAAGAAATAAAGAAAAAAGAAAAAAGAAAGAAAAAGTGAGAGAGAGATGAAAGAAAAAAAGGAAAAAAGGGACAGAGAGACAAAAGGAAGGAAAGAGAGAGAGAGAGAGAGCAATAGCAATAGCAGATAGAGGAAAACACATGGCCAGCAAGCCACTCCCACCAGGTCACATGGCCAGCAAGCCACTCCCACAAAGGAGACCACACCCACAGAGTAGGTTCGAATTTTTTTTGAAACCCACCACTGGTGTGCGTGTATGTATGTATGTATGTATGTATGTATATGTGTGTGTTTGATATACATTTATATATATTACATATAATAAAGAGAAAGTCAAGGTTTTGTTTACTGTAGTTAATAAAATATCATGAATAATTATGTTCAATATTTTATGCATCAAAAACTACCTGCAGGGTTGATGCAAGTTTAAACAGGTAAAAATTCACACAAACACCTTTCTGAAACAGGTTAAGAAATAACCTTGGTTTTAAAAGAAGAGCAAGGAAATGGGGATTTTGGGAGTTTGCTGTCCATTTTAATTGTTTTGAGGCTTATGTTGTGAGAATGACTTGTGAAACAGCAAGCGAGCGATCGAGGATCAGGCAGCCTTTGAATTGTTGTTCTCTCTCTAAATATTCAATTTAACTGTACCTTTCACTGCCACTTTTAACTTAGAACAATCACTTCCAGCTGCATTTGAGACTTTGCACACATATTCCGCAGAATCAGTTTTAGTAACTGCTTGAATTTCTAAGAGAGCTGTTCTATTTGCCAAACTGAAGCTGCATTTATCAGGGGATCTAAGCCAGTGTTTCTCAACCTTGGCAACTTGAAGATGTCTGGACTTCAACTCCCAGAATTCCCCAGCCAGCGAATGCCAAGTTGCCAAGGTTGAGAAACACTGATCTAAGCTCTCTCCCAGCTTTGAACAACTGGATCTTAATGGGCTACATAGCAAGCAAGTTGCAGGATCTTGCAATCATCTATTGTCACTGGTTTAAGAGGTCAATCAAATACTGGAGGCTTTTTAGGTTCTGAAATGTGATAACATTAAGAAGGCAAGAGGAGGAAACTAGTTAGATTATCATTCATCTTAAATTTTTTAAAAAGTACATATCAAGATAAGAACAACATGATGCAATGAATTAATTCCATTTTCTCAGTACAATGTTTTTATAGGAAAAATAATTTTCTGTTTGGTATCATATGGAATTCTGATATTTGAGCATGTTTTAAGATGATATACAAAATGTTTGAGATGCAATATCCACTACCTATCTTTTATGCTAAATGTAACATGAATATTGTCAAGATGAAGGTCATTTTAAATGTGGAAAAAAATCATAGATGGATGAATACTTCTAGCTGGATCATAGATGGGAGACAGTGAAATGAATGTACATTTTATTGGCATACTTTTATCTATAGATGCAGATGCTGGTGAGTCATAAAAAATGCAAATATGTATGTATGTATGTAGGAATTCTGGGAGTTGAAGTCCACAAGTCTTAAAGCTGTCAAGTTTGCACACCCCTGGGTTTTTTTTTTCTAAAGGCTTAGGGTGCAAGGGTCTTGTAACTTGACAGCTTTAAGACTTGCGTGCTTCATATGCCAGAGTTTCTGAGCCAACATTTTGGTTGTTAAGCAAGAACATTGTTAAGTGAGTTTCACCACATTTTGCATGTTGGCCACACCCACCCAGTCACATGGCTGGCAAGCCACTCCCACCCACTCACATGGCCGGCAAGCCACTCCCACAAAACAGACCATTCTAAAATATTTTGAAACCCATCACTGGAGCTTCTGTATGCATGTATTTCAATAATATTTTCTTTCAAATGTGGAGATTATTCAAGAAACCGTCTACCTTCAGAAACAAAACTATAAGCAATGTTGTGCTTGATCTCTTCAAATGGAGGAGTTGCCCTATTTTTTTGCCCTCTCTGCTTCAGAGCAAGAAAGAAGGCATGCAATAAGACCAAATATTTTTGGAAAGGGATTACAAGGAATGGTGGCGAATTAATTCTGTAGTTCCACTTTATATCTCTTTAAACAAATCACTTTACAATTTCATTTTTAAGTAAGAAGATAAAGACAGTACCTCAAAAAATACATTAAATATCTATATGCTCAAGAAATATTTCCTGGTATGCAGCCAGAACTGACTTTGTCTCTTACTCTTTTATTTGTACCTCTAGGAAAAAAAATGTTCTTTATTGAATTGAAATAAAATCTGACCACTTTTTTCTATCATATTCTACTTAACATAATTCACCTCATAAGAAATAAAACATTCATATGTGACCTGCTTGTTTATTGCAGTACTTTCAGCTGAGTCATCATTTCTGACATACTGTAATATATAATAAGGAAGTCATGAGAATTATGGTGTGTTGCAGGGGTGGGTTTCTCGCCCTGTTCCAACCGGTTCGGTTGGAACGGGGCCGGCGGCGTCCTCGTGCACGCGCGCAGCGCACGCATGCGTACTAGCGTCTGTGCGATGCTCCAGCTGCTCCTGGAGGATCGCGCAGGCGCTGTATGCGTCCTGCGCATGCGTGGAAGCGCAGAACTCGTCAAAGCCGGGTAAGGAACGCGGGCGGGCGGGCGGGCCCTTCGCCGTTCCCGGAAGTTACTTACTTCCGGGTTCGCCGACCAACCGGTTCGTGGGGACCATCGCGAACCGGTTGAAACCCACCCCTGGTGTGTTGGTAACTGTGTGAGAACCTGTATACCTAACTGTATTAGAAAATGTTTCCCATTTATCAAGTATAGTTTTAACATATTTATTATTATCATGGCCACCGACCTAAATAAATCCTAATTTAAGAATAGTCTATCCCTGGTTTTTTAAGATTTTTTTGTAAAATGAGAGATGAGGTGGGTGAGATGTAAATGCAAAGTGAATGGCCCTTCTAAGAGCCTTTGTTTTCTCTTGATTTGGTGGAACTGAACTTTAATATTCTGCTCATGAGGAGAAGCGTCAAATTTTTTGGAGTTAAAACAATGGATCTGGTTTCAATCAGATGACTACCTTATTAAAATATTTCATTGCAAATGTCAAAGAATATCCTCTATCACTTGCATACCTACACTCTAAAGTATTTTATGATTTTTTTTCCTTTCTGGAAAGGGGGATTCATTAATTTTTAAAATAAAATTGCTTCAGAATTGCAGTCTTTTCCCCCTCAATTACCAGATACGTTACATGCTTTGAACTTTAGTTTCTTTAGCATCAGTAGCATTTACAGGACAAGGTTTTGTCAAAATTGTCAAGAAGGCGGATACAATGTCCCAGTCTTAACCATGTACTGTATGTATGTATGCGTGTATGTATGTATGTATGTATGTATGTATGTATGTATGTATGTATATCTCTTGCATTCAAAAGAGAATGAGTTTTGCGTTGTGATGCTCTGTCCATCATCTTGTCAATTTTGTGTCCCCCCACAAAATACCTTTTTTCTACATCTTTTTTTTTGCCTTTGATAGTTTGGTTTCTAAAATAATTTGGAGACGAACGTATACTTTCACTTGCTTGATAATCCAGGAACAAACCAAAATTCATTACAAAGGTTTTTTTCATCCTTGTACTTGGAGACAAATGTTTATTTTGGCTTTCTAAAAGGGATAATCTAAAAGAAAATGGTGCATTTCTTTGTCTTAAAAAAAGTGAAATCCACTTTCAGGATTTTTATACATTAGTATTTCTCTGGGGAAAAAAGTATTGCTGATGAGTAAAAGGAAAGTGAAACTAGTATAAACTTAATTAAAATCATCATCATCATCATCATCATCATCATCATCATTATCATCATCCTTCTCTCCCCCCAGAAATCTTCTTTATGTGTATCCACAGCGGTTGAATTTTGTAAATCGCTTGGCTTCAGGACGAAACATTACCATTAAAATTCAATATATGTGTGGAGAAAATCCTTCTTGTGCAATGCCGGTAAGAAAGTCCTTCGTTCTTTTGTCTGTTCAGTTTGTGCAGAATTATTCAGATCTGTTTTTCATACAAATTTCTCATACATTGGCTCTTCTCTGTAACAAATGCTTCCAATTATCTTTGGATAAAACCAAACTTTTCCAGATTGTTGGCACTCTTTCACTTAGATTTTTTTTCAGCCTGGCAAGCATCAGCAAGGCCCTGGAGATTTCTCTCTTGACTGCATGGTGCAATTCTGGAAGCAGACACTTTATTTCCAGAGGCCAAATTGCGTTCTGCTGTCCAGAATTGTAATTGTGCACAATGGGTGATAGGCGTATGGGGAGCAGACCCAAGCATTGCGGGGTCCTGAAGTGGGGAATATGCGGGGGAAATGTTGCAGCAGTCACAACTTCAAAACAGGGTTGTATGTAGCTATTGGAGAGCTTATCGTAACTTTGAATAGCCATTAAGTGACTGGTCATATGTCAAGGATTACCTGTACGATCAAAGAATAAAAATTAGCTATGCTCTGATAATTTATTTGCTAAAGCATTATTTTAATCAATTTTGGTTATAATTTCCATTTAACAGCTAGCTATAGAGTAAAATGCTCAGTTTCACTTGATTGAAACTTTGTTTTACATACACATAAACAAACATACATCCCAGGAGCTATTCACATTTATTTTACAGCCAGGTTGACCAGCTTTTTGCCACTAACAGTTGAGATTTTGTGGCCAACTTTCAGTTATATAATCCTAGCGGATATCTGGGGACTGCAAAACATGGGTTGATGAAACATTGTTGTGTCATCAGCAATTCAGTCATGTCCAACCCTCGACCACTTTATGGATCAGCATTCTCCGTGCCCCTCTGTCTCCTTAAGATGCACCAAGGTCATCTCAGTATCATCTTTTATAGTGTCCAGTAAATGGCTGCTAGACACTATAAAAGATATATAAAACATAAAAGATGTATATAAAAATAAGACACTTGATGAAGCAGGGGCAATACATGCCTATTCCTTTCTAAGAAGATAGATATTGACTGTTTTACAATCTGCCAATTTAAAATACTGTATTTTCATATCACCAGTTAAAGAAATGACAACATAACAAATCTATTTTATGATTTTATATTTTAAAATAATGGTTGCATGACTTCAACATTATCAGAAATAAAAACAATATTGCCAATTTAAAATAATTGATATATTCTCCCCCCCGCCAAAAAATATCTATGGATCATGGTAACTTTTTACTTTGCTTCATTTAATGACTTATATTTTGCTGCCTAGGTCATATTTGGAAAATCTACAGGTCCAGAGTTCATACAGGAGATTTACACTCCTGTAACCTATCATAACAAGTAAGATCATTAATATTACCATCTGTATCCTTAGGTCCAAATATACAGTATTGGCATAACAATGAACAGTTATAAATTCTGGGTGAAAAAAAGAGCTAAACCATTTTCATTAAATGTGTTTATATTCAGTAATTAAAACAATTACTGTGCATTTATTGTCTTGAAACAACAACAAAACCCTGAACAAGGAATTGAAAAAAATAAAACGTGAAAAGTTAAGACATAGTGTTTCATATTACTTAAGAATAGCATTATAATTTGTACAGTATCATCAGGAATTGACCATACTTTCTTTTTGTCTCCCATATAAGTATGAATTTCCTTAAGCAGAGTTTTACTTAACATTGGATGTAATTATGTCAATTGTCGCTAGGGCCAGAACTGTCAATTTTGGATTTTAAAATGTAGGAATAATTACCATGTTAATATCGTCATTAATTCAATATTTAATTACGATTAAACCTAGCAGGACAAAATTTGCTTTCCCATTATTGCAACATAAACCTATGCTGGTTTTGGTCTACACCAGGGGTGTCAAACTCAAGGCCAAGGGGGCCAACCTGGAAATATCAAAGAACTGGTCTGTGGTGCCTTTGCTGGCCAAAATGGGCCACAGGGAGGCCGCATGAATGCACTCACAGCCCGTTTTCAGCCTACCCTGCCTCCTGCAGACCTCTGCCAGCCAAAAATGGACCCTGTGAGGTCCCCGTGCAGCCCATTTTTGGCTGGCAGTGTTGCTGGTGGCTGGGGAAACAAAAAACAGGCCATGTGGGGGCCTCATGGGGCCTCCATGTGGCCTGTTTTTGGCCAGTGGAGTGCTGTTGGAAGACTGGATTGGACTGGATTACAATTATGTGGCCTCAAGTAGATAGATGATCTAGATAGAAAACAATCAACATCTTATGTTAATTAATACTACAGTTTAATGCCAGATTTTACATACTGTAGGTCTATTTAATCTACAATCAACAATCTATAATTGACTGCCAATTCTATTTACTATCCTGGAAATTTACCTCTGCTGTTAGATCTTGTATTATCATGTTATTTATGCTATTGCATTTTTATTATTAGTTGAATAATAAAAATACAATAGTATAAATAGCTTTTCTGCCTAGAAAAGCAATTTACTATAAACAATGGGGTATACATTTAGAAATAAAAAGTTTAGTGGAATATGAAGAATAAGTAATAAATGTTTGCCAATAATATCTGGTAGAAGAGATAGGTAAATGGTTATAGTAAAAAACTTTGGAAAGAAAGAAGGAGAAAAATGCATCTTGAGCCTGTGTCAAATGCCCACCCCAGCTACACCCACCATGACCACACCCACCCCTGGCCACATACCACACACCCACCAGCCCTAGGAGGTCAAACACGACCCTGATGCAGCCCTCAATGAAATTGAACTTGACACCCCTGGTTTACACTGATCAAAGGAATCACATATTGGTAAACAACATATTGGTAAACAATTTTATATTTTGCATATATAAATATAAATTTCATTTTCTTCTGGACTTGTAGCAGCAATTCCTTGGTCTTTTCTTCAAGATCTATAAATTCTATTAGACTTCCTATTTCTTTTCATTATTTATGATCTCTGTGACAGATTCATACTATCACAAATCTTATGATATGCTATACACTAAAACTAATAAATAGGTAAAGAAACTTGCAGTTCTTTAAAGAAGGCTGTATGTTTGCTACTTACATATCAATACAAGTATAGCGATACAGATATAGATATCTTTTTGTTTTAAAAAATACAGGTGTCCCGATTTTTATGAAGAAGTGAAAATTAAACTACCCGCTAAACTGACAGAAAAACACCATCTGTTGTTCACATTTTACCACATCAGCTGTCAGTCAAAACAAGGAGCTTCTGTAGAAACTCTCCTGGGTTATTCAGTAAGTCAGTTTTGGTTCCTTGGAAAAATGATTTTTTTCATTATTTCTGGCAACTGAAAATACTGTAAAATTTCATTTGAGTTTAGATTGATTCCTGGTGAGTTCATGGACACATGCATGTAATTTTTCTTAGCAACAGTGTAAAAATTGTCATTATTTTCTTGGCAAATGTACAAAAATAATTTGCCATTGCCTTTTTTCTAATCTAGCCTACTCCCTGGGGTTTTATGGTGTCGCCCTCCAGGTGGCCCAATCCTGCTTGACTTTTAGAACCAGACATAAACTTGGTGAAGTACTGTCACATGCTGAGGCCCTTCTGTCCACTATACAGAAGCAAAATGTCAAAGAAGCATGCGCGAAACATAAATTGTATTGTACTACTCAATGTGCAACAGAAGCAAGCAATGGTTTGTCACTTGTGTTGCATATTTATTGCACAAATCTGTAATCTATCTATTTGTCAAAGTAAAACTTGACACATTTTGCAAGCATCAGTTTAACATTTATGGGTCTATATTGCACACTTTTCATAAATGTCAGTGAAGTAACCTTTTGCACAAAAAACAACACTGAGCTTTGTATCACCTTAAGGACTAACAAATGTATTATTGTAAATGCTTTAGTGGTTCATAGTTCACTTCATCAAATACCTATATGGGGTTTCTTATATATTGTATGCCTTCTGTGCATTACATTTATTGCATAAGTACATCCATAGCAAAATATTGCATGTGGTGTTTCATGGATGTTTCACATCACAGCAATATTTATATGTAATATCATGTTTTGTGTGTCAGTCAAGGTTTTATGCAGGAATTTTAACTTAAATTCTGTTTGAAGGTATTTATTTTACCACAGATCATCTATATATCTCATAATTTGCACCATATATAACATCCATGGGATGTATATCATATACATTTATTATATGCACGATAATACATCTCTGCCACTTAGGCTAGGATTGGACTAGATGAGGGAAAGTGAAAATTCTGGTACAAAAGCATATAACTGGCCATGGGATCTTCTCCATACATTATGCTGGATTTTTGAAAAGCTTGATTTGGGGTGTGACTGGGTGTTCAGAAAATCAGTAGTTTTATAGAGGGGCAGTTTGGTGGCAGAAATGCCAGTAATTGTATTTGAATGCCAATGATGAAACTGATAGACCTTAAAGGTCTTTGCAAGAACGAATGTGGCAAGAAAAGATTTCAGTTGATTTCTAATCCATTTTCTTGGAATGTGATTAAGCCTTATCAATCGTTCATGCAATAACGATATAACTCTCTTTCTCTCATCATTTGTTTCAGTGGCTGCCAATTCTGTTAAATGATCGGCTCCAAACAGGACATTATTGCCTGCCTGTTGCTTTGGATAAACTGCCTGCCAACTATTCAATGCACTCAGCAGAGGTAATGAGGAAAAGCACCAAGAATCATTTTGCCCAAGGAAAAGGACACAGTTAACATTTTTCTCTTAATATTATAACATTTGCCTTCCTTAAATGGAAGAACATATACAGAGACGTGCAATTTAAAGACACAAAGATATATTGTAGAATAGTGGTTCTCAATTATTTTTTTCTTATAATCTGTGCATATTGAGAACTTTTTAAATGGGTTATAGCTATCAATATTTACTATATTAGAAATTAAAATGGAGAATTTTGAAAATATGTATGTAATTGTTTTTGATTCAACCACCATCCTGGGGTTCCCCAAGACTACACATTTTGAGAACCACTATCTCATAATATTTAAATAACATAGAATTATTGGAATAGAATCTGATTCTATAATGTGAAAGGTGAAGAGTTTTATTTACAGCCATTGTAAATTCCAGTAATGAACTGAGTATTTATTTTGAATAAAATACATAAAAACATTTAGTGGTAATTCTCCATTTGGGTCATTTGATTACATGTTTAGATGTTTTTGAATTATTCATTTGTTCCTTTAGGCTGATGCACTAGCCTCAGATCATTATAGTAAGGAACAATGATGGAAATTGACTTATTTTTTGAGAAAAATATTTTGAAAGGGTGCCATATTGGGAAAGATGCTATAATTGTATGAATTGTATGAATAATAGCCTGGAAGTGTTCTGAGTTGAAGTGGCACTATTGAAATGTTAACTATAAATATTTTGTGTTCAGTACAAAAAGACTCAACACCAAGTAAACATAAATGTGAATTCATTGCCTTTTGTATTGTCATCACATATGTTTTGATCACCAATTTTGTCTTCTATATAGAAAGTTCCTCCACAGTCTCCTCCTATTAAATGGGTAGAAGGACACAAGGGAGTGTTTAATGTGGAAGTGCAAGGTATATCATCAGTTCATACCCAGGTAAGAAATTGGGGGAGGCAGGCAGAGTTTCCATTCATGCAAAAATTAATCTGTTTTCTTTTTAAAATTCATTCTTTAACTTCAATTACTTATCGTTAAAACTTCAAATTTCACAAAGCTGAGGTTATCAAATATAGAAAGCCTGAGTAGATTAACCATTGTCTTTCTAGTTAAACCGCAAAAAAGTTGAGCTGGAAAGATAATACATCTTGTATAAATGTTTAATTTCATGATTCTTTTAGGTTAGGGTGTAATCACACTGCATATCAAATCGAGCAATTAGAGCAACCTTCTAGGTGACTGCGGTTTCATAGCTTTTAATTAAATTCATGTATAAAAAAAGTAGAAGCAAATATCCAGTATGCCTGGTACCTAAGTGGTCTAAACACTCATGTTTATGCCCTCTTTGGCAGCTGCTTCATAGGTTTAAAAATAATTTATTTCAATGACTAAATGACTGGGACTAATATTAGTTATGCCAGAGTTATGTCAAAGGAGGTCCAGGTGTAATTGAAGAACTAAAACATTTTTTTCTAATTTTGTTCAACTTGAAGATGATTTTTTTTTCCTCATGGGCATTTTTTTCCTCTGAAACATTCCTTTCTGTATCTCTTTTAATCTTGCTTAAGAAAAATACTGATATTCACAGAGTTTAATAGACATTATTTCATGTTTCAAAATAAAGCATCTAAGATTATAGTTCTTTTAAAAAAATTACACAAGTTTAGTGAGATGGATCATAATAGTTTTGGCTTTTTAAAATATTGTTACTTAAAAGACATTATTTTTTTAGACTAGCTACCTCAAGATTGGGAAGACTTTAAAACTTGGTTTCTGCTAGACCTGGATTAGTTCTGAAGATTTAAACTGTTTTAACTATGAATTTAACTGAAAAAAATACATATTTCCTTTTTTCTACTGAGGTAAATATGTGACAGGAGCAATTCAAGCTCTATAATAAGCGTTACGCATCATTCATACTTTTGGGGGGTTATATTTATAGGACAATCACCTGGAGAAATTCTTCATCCTGTGTCATGCACTTGAATGCCCAGTTACTTTCCCCATCCGAGTGTTGAATGAGAAAATCGCAGAAGGCAATCTGGAACATGAGCTGAAACTCAGCATTATTTGCTTGAATTCTTCCCGCCTTGAGCCTCTGGTGCACTTTTTACACTTGGTGTTGGATAAACTGTTCCAGTTAACTGTCCAGCCCATGCTTATAGCTGGCCAGACAGGTATGAAACATTGCTATTGAATACAGAACTCATAAATCTTATGTTATTGGGAATGTTCTAAAAAATACTAAAGCGTGTTCTTCTTCAAATCAAGCAAGATTGATATATTAAAAAAACCATTCATCTATCTCATAGAAATCAGAAATTGAAACTTAATAAAAAAATATCCTGGATTGATAGATCTGCACTATCACACCAGAGATAATTTTGCTTTGTTTTATGCAGATTTCATGAATAAAGTCACTGCTTTGAATACAGATTCAGACTGAGTAGACTGATCAGTGGATCTACCTTACGTCTGACTGAATCTGAATTTAATGAATGAGTTATCCATATTGTGTTTTAGTTCTGTTTTCCATCCATTCTTTCTTGAGGAATGTACTATTTACTTCTCTTTTATTTAAGCACGATGTGGCTTTGAACTATAAATGTTTTACGTATTCATTAATTTTAAATATGGATTGGAATACTTTATTCTCAAATCATTTTACATTTCCCGTGCCAAATTGTGATGAAATAAGTTGAAATTCAAAAATGTTCTTAGAAAGTCTACAAAAATGAGTCATGTTTACATATAAACTCAACCAGGAAAATTATTTTGTTGTTTCCAGCAAACTTCTCCCAGTATGCCTTTGAGTCAGTGGTGGGAATAGTAAATAGCCTCCACAACAGTAAAGATCTGAGCCAAGACCAACATGGGCGAAACTGTCTCCTAGCATCATACGTGTACTATGTGTTTCGTCTTCCTGAAGTTCAGAAAGATTTTATCAAACTAGGTATGGTTGCAGCCTCTTATTATTTATACTTACAGGTAGAAAATGGGTGCTTATTTATATTTGTTTACAGGTGGAGTTTATGAATATTTTCTCAGATTTAAGCTGCAGTGGATCCTATGGGCCTTGTACCACGTACTGTAAGATTGTGTAGGTCACTGAGACATTTCAAGTGAAAAGTAGGAAGATAGCAAAACTACAGGATATTCGGCACACCTGGCTTAGCCAGCCTCCCCCTACCAAGTGTATTTTATACTACCCTGACTCTGATTTGAAAAAAAAAACAGTGCAAAGCATCATCTGTTAGGTCTGTGGCTTAGAAAGACACAGAATACCAGAAAGAGTAGAAATGAGTGTCAAGAGAATGTGGATCTCCATCTACCTTTAGCTTTACCTCCAAACATTCAAGGCAACAGTCAAGCTTGCAATAGAGGATATAGTATCGCATAGTTGTTGTTTTTTTAAAAAAAACTTGCTAATTATCTTGTAGTGACCAGGCAAAGAAACATTATGACAAATATGTTGCATGGTATCATTTTTAACCAAGGAATTTAAATAATTTTTAAATTCAGATTATTTAATTTGTCACATGCTTAGATTATTTATTTAATTTGTCACGTGCTTAGCGTAGTGTTTACTATTTGGGTAGAGGAAAACATCACAAGTACAAATTTGTGAAAGACTATATTTTAGGCCAGGGGTCTTCAAAGTACAGCCCACAGGCCGTATATTGCCCACCAAAGCCATTAATCCACCCCACATGGAACCACAAGGCTGCCCACCCAAATCGCCCCACACACCCGCTGGCCCCCACCTTTCAGCCGAGCACAGGACTGACCTTCGCGAGCCCTGTGGCCTGGAACTGGAGGGTAAGGCCAACATTTTTGCCTGACAGAGTGTTACTGGAAGCGGGAGAGGCCAAAAACATGGTGCACAGAGGTCCCAGGTGGTCTTCGTGTGCCCCGTTTTTGGCTTCCCCTGCCTCCAGAAGCACTCTGCCGGCCGAAAACGGGACACACAGAGGCTGGAAGAGTGCTGCAACAGGACTGAATTTGAGGAGGAAGGCTGCCCGCTCATCCACTCGCCAGACGGACAAGTCTTCAAGTTGCAAGTGACAAGGATTGTGAATTGACCCCCTGTTTAAAAAGTTTGAGGACCCCTGTTCTAGGTCAAGGATTCATTTCCTTTTGGATGAACTACAATTGACAGTCTCCTTTTAAAGTACTTTATCTTGCAGGGAATAGTTCTCATAATGTCAAAAATAAAATCCTTAAACCTGACTAGATTCCTCCAAACAAGAATCAGGTAAAAATGGTTCCTTCTCACCATAGATAGTGACTTCAAGCAGAGCCATAAATGGGGATAAGCAGGGCCAGAATGGGAGGCAGAACTGCAGATTAATTTTCTTCATGTGCATTTGCTCAGGAGCAGAAACCTATTAGCTTAGAGCAGCGGTTCTCAACCTTCCTAATGCTGCGACTCTTTAATACATTTCCTCATGTTGTGGTGACCCCCAACCATAAAATTATTTTCGTTGCTACTCTATAAATGTAAAAATCTTGAAGATACACACACAAAAACCCACTAAAAAAATGAAAAGGCCCATGTCGCCAAGCGAAACTGGTAATAATAATTTAAAAAATATCTTCGTCCAAATAACTCATAATTAGAGGGATCAAGAGTTTTTTCTATGATTGTTCAGCGGCTGCCAGGGAATTAGCTGGGGGTAAAAAGCCCCGCTTGTGCAACCGAGTAGCATTAATAACCAGGTGTCTTCCCAATAGGAAAACCAGTGACTGGTGCAGTAAATGTATAGAGTCCCGTCTTACTCGCCTGTAGATACACAGCCCCCCAAAAAGGAAAGAGACATGTACAAACCGGGATTACAGACTTGGCCTCTTCCCCTGCCCGACTACACACACTTTCTCTTGCTGCAGCTTAGAGCGGCGCTCAATTCTGCCTTGTGCAGCTTTATCCTTCCTCAGCTCTTTTCTAAGCCAATCACAGGCTGTATTCTGGGATAGGATGGAACATTTCCTTGTACAAAAAAGGGCAAAACTATCATTTTTGGGACTCAGTGATGTCATGTATGTTTTTTTTTAAAAATACCAATGGGCAGCATAATGTTGTTTTTTTCTTGGCAGGTACAAGTGGAAGCACAAATCTTCCTGAATCTCGTTATTACACATATGGCCGTACGGCTGCTGTCTCAGTGGGATCTCGACTCTTGCAGAGTCGGACAACAAGCTGTAGCAATCCAGATATTGCTGGGATCCAGCATGCTTCTGATGAAGAAGTGAAAAGCATCATGTCCTCAAAGGTAAGAGAATAGCATACAATTCTACAATGCTAAAACTACTGTAAGGTTGTTTATGCAATAAAACCTCAAATGTTTGGACTTCTATTTGGTGGGGCTTGGAAGCAATGGACAAAATCTTGTGTTGGATTTTATCCCGAATAATAGAAAAGCCACTTGTTTGGTGTCTTGGTCTGAATTCTTTTCACAAAGGTATGGCATTTATGTAAATTCCATATACATTTTATATCAAATATATTCATACATGTATGTAAGTTAAATATGGTGCATATAAATTCATATTCAGTGGACAGTGGGCTTTAAGAGCAATAGCACTTAGACTTATATAAAGCTTCATAGTGCTTTAGAGCAGTTTACAATGGCAGTATATTACTTCCAGCACTCTGGGTTCCAATTTTACCCTCTTTGGAAGATGGAAGGCTGAGACAACCTTGAACTGGTTAGGATCCAAACTCCTGATTGTGGGCAGAGTTAGCCTGCAATAGTGCATTCTAATCACTGTACTACCATGGCTCATTTAATGGCAACCTCTTTCTCCATTTCTGTTAAGTTCACATTTTATGCCAATATTTTTCTTTCTTGCATATAGATGAAGATTGTCTGACCAGTATATGGCAAGCACCAGAACTCATCCATGAGCTAAACATGTAACATAAATGGTTTTGAGTAGCCAAGGGGCTAGAATCATTCCTATATGTGGTGGTCAGATCATTTTTAAAAGTGTTGGTAATATTTTTATCTTGTAGAAGATTTAAAAAAATGAAGATAAGGAGCAGAAATGGAGAGTAAATCTAAAGTTTAGCCATCTTACAAAATAACGAGAAAGAAAAGAATGCAGTTAGTCTCATCCTGCATACTGTTATGAAAGTTTATGTGGTTTTATTGTAATTTTTTTTCAGTATTTTTATGCCATTATTTAGGATAAAAGTTAATAAACAACCACCACATAAGGTTGTAATATTGAATCTGAATGTTAGCTTTCAACTACTGCACTGTTAAAATTATTTTAATCCAATAAGTGCAAATTACATATAGTGAAATATACATAGTTGCCCTTCAAGTGCATAATGGTTCTGATTCTCATTTAACATTCTTGATATAAAAAGAGCTTTTCTCTATCCTTACTAGAGAAGACATTTTTGTTTTTCTTCCATTTTTTATTGCAATGTAAAAGTTTGAATAGGTATAATACAATATACATATATATATATATATATGTATATAGTACTAAATATGGAATTAGTCATGTGTTTAATTTAGTGGGGAAAAAATGTAACAACATATTCATTGCATACTTCATGCATAGCCTGCCTTCCTTCCTTCCTTCCTTCCTTCCTTCCTTCCTTCCTTCCTTCCTTCCTTAGCTGTTCTAGTAATTCTTTTTCTGTATGGCTTCTGGTCATTTTCTCCAGGTTGCAGAGCGGAACTACAGCCGTGTGTCTTTCTATAGTGAATCCAACAGTGATATGTCAAATCCCCGCACAAGCGCTCGCCTACCCAAACAAAAGGTAGACTGCCACATAATGCCAAATTGCTTATTGACAGACACTCTACACTCGGTTACAAAAATGCCATTTTTCAATTCTCACTCTGAAATGCCTAGGCTCCAAATTTGTTTTAAATTTTTCAGGAAAAAAACAAAGGGCCTATTAGTAATAACACCTGGTGATCTAAAATATTTGTCAGCTGTAGGACTAGAGCTAGGTTGCTTCAAGACCCCTTTTGCATTGGATTAAAATGTGAAACTGAAAAATCAACCCTAATTGCAAGCTAATGTTTCAGACGTATGTACTGAAATTTAAACCTCAGTGATTATAAAGGAATTTTATCTGAGAAGATAGAAACAGGATAATTGAATTCAGGTAGTCCTCATCTTACAACCACAATTGAGCCCAAAATTTCTGTTTTTAAGTGAGACATTTGTTAAGTGAATTTTGCCTCATTTTACAAATTTTCTTGCCACAGTTGTTAAGTGAATTACTGCAGTTGATAAGTTAGTAACATGGTTGTTAAATGAATCTGGCTTCCCCTTTGACTTTGCTTGTCAGAAAGTCACAAAAAGTGATCACATGACTATGGGACACTGCAACCATCAGAAATATGAACCAGTTGCCAAGCATCAGAATTTTGATCACATGATCATGGGGATGCTGAAAAGGTTGTAACTGTGAAAAATGGTCATAAGTCACTTTTTTTCAGTACTGTTGTAACTTTGAACTTTGTAAATGAACTGTTGTAAGTCGATGACTACTTGTATTTTAGTGACTGTTCTCTATAGATCATAATAAATTACCTTTCTCTACTGCAGCAAAAAAAAAAAAAGGAAAAGCACACGACAAGGGAGATTCTCTTTATTGGATAAATGTTTGATGTATTCTGGAATTTAGGAATAACAGAAAGCCAAACGGCAAGGAAAATCCCAGCTAAGTCATCCTAAATCATCAATGCATTCAGCCCAATTTAAGTTATATTTGAATAATCTTTAAATAAATAGATATCGCACTTAGACGCTGCGGCTTTGAGCTCAGTAGAGTTAGGCAAAAACTAGTCTATACCTGCAGGGAATTATTAAAGATTGGATCTTCTAGTTTTAAACCAATTTCATTGTATTTAAGTATAATTACAATAAAGATTATACTTATAACTGCAAAGTGTCTAATTTCAGTCTTACTAAAGCTAAAGGCTTCCATGTTGCTTTATGTGACAGTCTCCTTTTGCACATATTATTGTAGACTTCATCTTCATTAACTTAAAATGAATTAAAATATAACTGCATGCTACAGAAGATTTAGACCTTCATTCTGGACCACCTATGTGTTGGTCATACATGCAATTATCACTAATTATTTCTAATTTTTCTTGGAAAAATGACTACTGATACAGTGCTGTAAGGTTTATTTATCTACTAATTCATTCTTTTCTAAGGTTGCCTTTTGGTCCTAATTCTGCCATTGCAAAATGTATGACAGTTAGAATAGTCAATCTTTTTTTTACCACTTCTTCAGCTATTATTTTTGGGCAATTTTATTTTGCTGCCAACAATTCATTGTGTGCTTTCTTAACGTTTAGCTTCCTATGTGTGTTCAGGGGCTAATATGAAAAGATTCCCTTTTGGATCTCCTCCTTTCAGAGTTCTGCTTTGAAATCTAACCTTGAAAGTCAATTGGTAATCACATTTGGGTTTTAATATCCTGTATAGCATTTTCATGAAGAGATCGCACTTCAGATGGTGGTCAGCACAAGCATGGTGAGAGAAGCAGTCTTCAAATATTCTTGGTTCTTCTTTGAATTGCTGGTAAGATTTTGTATGGTCCTTTAATTTTCAGTAAAAGAAATTGGAGTATATGATTTGATGTTCAACCCAAATAAAATAGAACAAATATCTTTTAGTTCCTTTCCATCACTAGCATTTCAATAAGCATTTAGTTCCTTTCCGTCACTAGGTAATAAGGAAATATGACTCCTGAGCAAACAATAAATGTCTACAGCATGTTAGGAGAGAAGTTATCAAATGGGAATAGCTTTCAAGGAAGTAATAGTATTCTTTTAGTCAATTAAAATAAAATTTTTATTCTATATTATTAATCTAATTGATATCTCCATCAAATCCATCAAATATGCAAAAATATAAACTGGCTGAAAGGAACTTTTTTTTAGTAAGTGAAAAATTATTCTTAAAATAAATATACATACATATACATATGTATGTTAAAAGAATTAAACTGTTTAGAGTTATCCAGTGTCACATCAAACACATTAATCTTATGTGATTGTGCAGAACACTGGAAGAATTTTATTGATATTCTAGTCATAAGCAGCAGAGAAGACAACCCCTAATGTTGGGTCCCTGAGGGTCCCAGTGGTTAAATAGCATTTTTAAAAAAAATCATGTATGAGTAAAAGTAGGAAATGTATATACTATTAATTGTAATAGTTGAGCAATACATCTAAAACAGATTATATTATACACCTAAGAATTTTAGAATGGAATCCCACATTTAGGTTTAACAGGTACATTGCAAGTTTTTATTTTAGCTGCAGAATTTTTGGAACAGAATATAGAAATGTTATCACTCCATGAAATATAGAGAAAGAATTCTTCACAATGTGGGAATTCTTTCAACTCTACTATTTGTCATTGTTTACAAACTCACATTTGATAAACAATGTTGATGTTTTTTTGAGGTAAAAAGCATGGCTCAGTATGTTGACAATGTACAGAAGCAGGATGTTCCCCGCAGAGCTCGATTTTCCAACCGCTTCAAAGATGACATCACCACAGTTGTCAGTGTTGTTACCTCAGAGATTGCTGCACTTTCAATGAAGACCCAGAAGGTAATTTTACAATCTAAAATAAACAGAAGCTCAAAGAAATCTCACAATTGTATAATTTTATTCCAGAGAGATTGTTCATGTTAGAATTCTAGATCATTGCCTTTTTTCTGATTACCAGAGAGAGACTGAAAGGCTTTGAGTTTTGAGGCCACCTGGATCTAGGAATTTACTATCTTTGATTCTGGATAGAGGTGCACTTCTTCAGATAGACCGGATATACAATATGAGGATACTTCTGGAATCATAACTTTTGTTTGAAGAGCAGATGGCAATCGTGACTAAGAGGGTCTTTGTAAATTATGTTTTAAGTTATAATATAGCAGAGTATAAATCATAAGGCTGTACAATATCAATAAGCTTTGATAGTAACACTACAAAATTGTCTGATTAATGCAATGACCATACCGTGTTTCCCCGAAAATACAACATGTCCTCATAATATAGCCATGCCACATTTTTCTGGTGGGCAAAAATATAAGCCGCCCTCCGCATATAAGCCCCCTGGACAACCCCCCACCTCTGGCCAGGCAGAGTGCCACTCACCAACCTAGTAGTATCCCAAAAGTGCCAAGATGCGGGAACCTGGGGGGAGGCAAAGGTGATCGCGTTGCTTGGCGCCTTCGGGATATGGTCTGCAAGGAGCAGGCCCACAATCATAGAGTGTATGCGTAGAGCGGCCACTGCCAAAAGACTTGGGTTGGAAGCCACAGAAAAAGCCAGGCTGGGATGGCAGCAGTGGAGGAGGTGCCCTGGCTCCGTAATGAGAGCTGGGCCATGAATTGTGAGGCTGGGAGGTGGGTGAGCGCGAGTGGAACAGCCGCTCGTGCAACCCCCCTCTCCAGCCATGCAGAGCGCTATTCACTGGCATTTGGAAAGTGCCAAGCCGCGGGAGCCGGGGCGGCAGCAAACAGGCGCTCACGCGACTTGACGATACCCTAGATCAGTGAATGGCACTGTGCCCGGCTGCAAAGGGCGTTTGCCGGGTGGCTGCTCATGAGCGTGGTTGCTTCATGGCTGTTGTGTTGCACTGCTGCGACAGCGTAACACAGCCATTCGCCCATAAGGCTGTGTCCGGCTCTTTGGAAGCCCACTTGCAAGAGAGCAGCCGCCCAGCAACCTCAAAACAATAAACCCTCCCCTCCTAATAAAGCCCAAACTATATTTTGTAGGTAAAAAGAAAATAAGACTCTGTCGTATTTTCAGGGAAACACGGTATTATTTTCTGAAAAGATGCAATACCAAGTGCTACCATACCATTAATATCTTTAAACTATTTACCAAAAAAAGCTAAGATTTCAAAAACCAAATTAAAAGTTCAAGGAGACAGAGTGCATCCTTCTCAGGTTGATATTAATATTTCAAGCTCACACACATACACACACTATGTTAGGTGAGAATACACATGAGCAATAAACCAGAGCAGATCAGACAGTTCTTTCCAACAGAGAAGCATGAGTCAGGACTATTTCTTAAGTCAGGTTGCATCTAGCTATCTATAATTAAGATAGTTACTTGGCAAGGAGCCTGACTGAATATATTTGCTCTGCTCTCTGCTCTACTTATAAGACTAGGGCTTGGGTGCAGATCTCAACATATGACCACTCACTGTTCTGATGATACCTATGTTTGATCAATCTCAGTAATCCCTGGCCTGGTGTCTCCTGAGGTTGACATTTCACTGGTTCATCTGGAACAGTTTCTTCAGATTCAGACTCTGAGTCCTGGGCCATGATGGTATTCTAAAATAACTTGATAAGTTAAATATATATTTGTAATGACTCTAAGTATAGGGTGAAAATACCAAATTATAATCTAAAAGACAAAGCAATAACAATAGCACTTAGACTTACATATGGCTCCATAGCACTTTACAGCAGTCTCTGAGCAGTTTACAATGTTAACATATTGGCCCCAACAATCTGGCTCCACATTTTACTGATCTCAGAAGGATGGAAAGCTGAGTCAATCTTGAACCCTATTAAAATCGAACTCCAGGCAGTGGGCAGAGTTAACCTGCAGTGCTGCATTCTAACCACTGCACCACCAAGTTTCCAAAGAAGGCATTTCATACTTTCTTACATACTTCATAAATTTAATCTGAATAGTATCAACATCCAGTCAGATTAGAATATTTTATTCTAATTATTTGTTGCAATATCCAAAATGTCAGTTGACAAATGGATATTATCAGATGTCTGGTCTATGTTTTATAAAGCCATTTGTTACAATTAGTTAACCAAACAAGCCTGAAATCTACAGATTTTCCCAAATCATTATTACATTTTTGACATCTACATTCTTTTATTAAACTCACTCAGGCTTTATATTGCCAAACATGTGTCAAGTATTCATGCTGTCTGTGATGCATAGGAATCCTAGAATGAATCTAGAATGAATTGCACATGATAAGCCAGTTACATTTACCTAACTAACTTTAGTCTAAGTAAGTCAGAATACTGGTCTTTGGGCCACTAACTGCATTTAATGTACATTTGTATTCTGGGTATTGATGAACTTGTTTGTGTGGTCCATTATGGTGTGGTACATCTAAACCCAGTGGGCAAAAGTTTACGTGTGAGAGTTTTCCTCACGTGTCATTTTAATTCATGAATAATTAAATTAATCTATAATTATTATGCAATAATTAATCTATAATTATTTTACCTCAGAGTACATAGTACATTTGTTTTTGGGGCAAAAATCTTTCTTTCTTTCTTTTTTTAAGGAAAGTGAACAGGCAGAAAAGATCAACATTAGCTTGGCATTTTTCCTGTATGATCTTCTTTCTTTAATGGATCGTGGATTTGTGTTTAACCTCATCAAACACTACTGCAATCAGGTAGGCCTTGTCATAAAAATCCCTCAAATAAAGGGCATGCAATAGTACATCCCAATCTATAACTTTCAAGTGTGGAGAGATTTGATTTTAGATTACTGTCTTAAGTGTAAAACAGAGAGAGGTCCATTGCCCATAAGAAAAATTCAAATATCCTATTATAGAAATATCTTACTTAGCTGGCTGAAAATCAGATAATAGCATTCGATATTTCACATTCCTAAAAACTCTTCATTGGGCAGTGTAGTAACCAAAGCAAAAAATGGAAGCTTTTAAAGTGAGACTTTAAAAATGGGCTTTTCCCAGTTATTCTGTCATGGTTCTCTTAAATCTAGTAACAAATGTAAGGAGAGAAAGGTTAAAATATCCTGCAGATTCAGTAGCTTGTTTCTTTTTGTCTACAACTCTTGGGTAAACTCCTGAGTATAATTTCACACTAATAGGATTTAAGCTGCCCATTTGGGGAATAGTCCAATACTCCTAAGACCAGCAGCATGGAGGTAGGGCTAGTATAGATTTTTGTTTCTCAGGCCTACTCCTACCAAGTTGTTGGTTTTTTGTGTTTTTTTTGGCTGATGGAAAGTGTTTAAGAATTCACAAGTTAGCAGTCTATTTTGTGACTTTGAAATGGCCTCAGTCTAGAATTCATAAGCATGAAATCCTCAGTTCCCCAATTTATCATCACTTTCATGAACTCTGACTCAATCATACTAATATTGATGGGGACTGAAGGTTGTCAAAATATGAGTGGAGACAAACATCCCATCTCCATAAAAGTTATTGATTAAATCATTCAAATCAGCTTGGTAATTAATTGGTGAATATCTCATTCAAAAAAATCCCTACCTTAGCCTTCTTATACATGGAAAACAGACTTGTCAGGGCAAACAATTAACTCAAATTCTAGACTAGAACCTATATGTCAGAAGAACATTTGTATTATCCCCTAGATCAGGGGTGTCAAACTCAATGCCCGGGACCAGATCCAGCCCATGGGGTGCTTAGATCTGGCCTGTGAAAGACTGACCCGTAGTCCCTTTTCTGCCAGTGAAAATGGAGGGGCTCTGTTTTGGGTCGTGAAGGCGTCCTGCAACCCTCTGCTAGTGAAAATGGAGCTCAGTGAGGCCACATACGGCCCTCCCAAGCTCTGTTTCCACTGGCAGAGGGCTGCAGGAGGCCGTCGTGGCCCAAAATGGAGCCTCGATGAGTGACATTGAGCTGGCCATGCCCCCCTGGCCACACACCCCTGCTCCCCCCCCGAAGTCAAACACAGCCCTAATGCAGCCATCAATGAAATCAAGTTTGACACCCTGCTCTAGATGCTCCCTCAATTGGCACAGACCAACATATGTGCAATCATAGGGTCTTCCTGAATAAGTGAACTAATTTTGAGTTGGGTACAACAATTCTGACACTCAACATTTATCAATTTTGGACATATAAAAATCCTCCCAACTTTTTCAGATATTTCCTTTAACATTCTTTACAGAGGTTTCAAACAAGTACCATGGAATTTTGCTTTTCTCCTAAGGCTTGTTTGGAATTAAAAGATCCGTTTTGCGTCAATAGATTTTACTCAGGTAATTCAATTGTACTAAGATATTGCTAGTAACAATTGCCATGTATTGAAAACACAATATTTTTAAATTGCACAGATGAAGGAAGTATATTACAGAATTACTTTGTAATGAGAATTATGACATTAACAGAAAACAATCCATTTTATTAAATGTTGTTACTAGGAGAAAGGTCTAATAGGTGTAAACTTAATATGATGCAAGTATTAAATGGAACAGTTGAAAATGTGTATTGCTTATTTATTATTTTTATTGATCTATTTCAAGATCAAAGTATTTCTCTCTTTATGGAAATATTCATCATGCTTTTCTTTGCAATTATTCCTTTCTAGCTGTCAAATAAAATGAGTAATATCCCAGTGTTGTTGTCCATGAGGCTGGAGTTCCTACAAATTCTCTGCAGTCATGAACATTACCTCAATTTGAATTTCTTCTTTCTGACTTCAGGATGTGCTCCAACATCACCCTCTCCTTCTATATCATCCCAGGTACTTACCCTATTTTTTTAAATAAAAATACAATTTAATAATATTGGGAGTACCTTCTTTAGCAGATGCAGAATATATCGATGTTCAGGTCTTCATATTTCTTCTCATTGATTATACATTAATATTTTATGTCATAATGACATAAATCATTATCCTTTGATTTTCCCCATTGTCATCCTTTGCTCCATACATCTGTATAGATGGGAAAGTTTGCTGGCATCACCTCTTAATTTTGTCATATTCAGTAATAAATGAATGCATGTATGCTTGAATGCAATTGTGTATACATTTATTCCATTAAACATGCAGAACACAGGAATAAATCCACAAACCACAATTCCTTTCTTCTCATATACATTCAGTATACACAGAGAAAGGGCATCTTGAGTTATTTGTAAGCACTAATGTTTTCTAGGACGATATCTATTAGGAGGAATTGGAGAACTTGATTCCAATTTTTTTTAAAAAGCAGAATCTAGTCTGTCTGAGAAGGTAGCTATTCAAATCAATCTTCTGCCATATAAGAATGGAAAAGGAATCCGATCCAATCAGTTCTGTCTGTTAAGTTAAAAAAAACTTTATTATATATTCAACTGAAGGTGTTTGTGCACAAACATATTCATACCCTTATACGTTCAGGAATAACCTACAAAGTGGCTGAAGTCAACAGCAATTTCTCCTTCTTTGGCATGATTTAATATTATCAGTTGAACCTTTGCCAACTAAGAGCACATCTGTATATGATGATCAGTTTTTGCCTTACTTGTGTATATACAGGTATAAATTCATTCCATTAATTTTCTGAATTTTTCTTCACACACAAACACACACAGGTCTTGTATGTAAGATTAAAATCTTCCACGGGAAAAGACCCGAATACAACAAGATCAGCATACCTACACCCATGAAAATCTACAAAAGCTGACATATATATATATATATATATATATATATATATATATATATATATATATATATATATATATATATATATATATATATAATTCTTCCTTTGATTTAATAAATGATTTTTAATTCAATTTTCATATAAAATGCTTTAGAGATGAAATTAAGGAGATTTTGTTTTGTTATAAAGCAGTGATATTTAAGAAAACTTTATGTCAAGTCATTCTATTATTATTATTTAAATGCAATTAACAATGCTGTGTCATTAAATCTATGCTTTGGATTTCAATATAAGCCTACCATTTGCCACTTACTTTCATTTATTATAGAATTCAAGTTCCTGCTCAAGTTTCCAGGATCAAAAACTTGCCAGCATGTTTGAGCTTACAGCAGAATATCGGCAGCAGCATTTCATCACAGGGTTACTTTTCACAGAGTTGTCCGCTACCTTGGATGCAGAAGGGGAAGGGTAGGTCTCATTCTCTCCCCCCCCCCCCGAGGTTTGCATGTGTAAGCAATACTCGTGAATTATGGGTACGGAATTGGGTTTCAGTCACGTATTCTTGAAATACTTTAACCACTCAGTTCTTCTTTTCATATAGCTAGGATCAGGCAGCTTGATCTATTGGTTAAGACACCAAGCTAGAGACCAGGAGACTGTGAGTTCTAGTCCCATCTTAGCCATCATGAAAGTCTCCAAGGCGAACTTGGCCAGTCACTGTCTGTCAGTCCAACCATCTCATAGGGTTGTTGTTGTGGGATAAATAGGAAGAAGAAGGAGTATTATGTATGTTCACCACCTTGAGTTGCTTATGAAGTAATAAAGGTGGGATATAAATTTAATAAATAAATAAAATAAATAAAAATCAGTGTCAAGGGCAGTTAACCCTGAATTGTTGCAAAACAGTTTAGGTCCCGCAGTAGTATTAGAGTTTAAATAAACAGAAAGTGAATTGACTGCTGTGTTGACAAGATCAAAACCCATAGGCAGGTTTGTAGAAAAGTTTACAGCTTCATCTATCTAGGGATTTAGGATTAAGCCAAGCCATAATACTATGAAATGATTAAATGATAGAAAATATGTAAATTGAGAATCATTTAATGGATAGACCAAAGTTGGGTATGTTCATACAATGTTCAGTCAGGTTTTTCCATAAGTTTGGTTCATGCAGTACAGGTAGTCCTTAACTTATGACCACAATTGAGCCCTAATTTTCCATTGATAAGTAAGACAGTTAAATCAGTTTTGCCCCTTACTTGCCACAATTGTTAAGTGAATTACCGCAGCTGTTAAAATAGTAACACAGTTATTAAAGGAATCTGACTTCCCAATTGAGTTTGCTTGTCAGAAGATCTCAAAAGATGATCACATGAACCCGTCATAAATATATGCAGTTGCCAAGAATCCAAATTTTGATCATGTGACCATTGGGAGGATGCAATTGTCATAAGTGTGAAAAATTGCTGTAAGTCAGTTTTTTCAGTGCCATTGTAACTTCAGTCACTACAGAAATGGTTATAAGTCAAGGACTATCTGTACTCTAAATATCAAAGCAAATTAATAAGCATTTTACTTTAACATATTGTATGAATTCAGCCACTTCTAACATTTGGACTAATGTTATAGCCTAATCCCAATATACCAAAAGGATAAACAACTGGGTCTATATTATTTTACTAGGCCAGGATGCTCCCATATGCATAATGTAACTTGCAAATATTTTGTTACTCCTCAAGCAGTGTGAGAATAGTATTTTTAATTTTAAAAAAGCATGTGCAATTTATGGCTTAAATTCTTTTCCTAAAGGGGACATATTTGATTTGTCTCTCAAATATTCCCATATGCATTATGTTTATCCTGTTATTTCTTGGACTATTCTATGATTAACTGATTAAAAAGGGTCCTTGTCTTTTTTTGTCTTGGCAGAATAAGCAAGGTGCAGAGGAAAGCTGTCAGCGCTGTCCACAGCTTGATGAGTTCACATGACTTGGATAAATCCTGTTTGAAGCCAGAAATGAAAGTGAAAATTGCTGCACTTTATCTGCCTCTGGTTGGCATAATTCTGGATGCCCTTCCTCAATTACATGATTTTACAGGCAAGAGATGATGATGTTGATGATGATATACTTAATGTCTTCTAGATGGTATATAAAAAGTTGACTGTTTTCCCCTACTATCTGGTAGATATGAGTTGTTCTGACCTCTGTGGAATTCAGTATGCTCACAAAATAGAGCAGAAATTTAGGAATTTGTCATTACAGTGTAAGGTAATGAATTTCCACCACAAAATATATTTGCCTAAATACAGGTATTTAGGTATGATAGGTAAGTATATTTACCTAAGGGATAATGGAAAATGTGAGGACAGAATTTATTAGCTGTCTTTATGCAAAATGCTGCCATGAGGTGTGACTTGCAAATCAACATTCACAAATATCTTAAGCCCAAACAAGCAAACTTTATGAGGGCATAGCATTTTTCTCTGAAGCAAGCGACAGTGTTTCCTTAGGTGCAAAGCTCATGCAGGAGATAAGAAAAGTTATCTGATTTCCGCTCGTTGCAGGAAAACGGAAGAAAAGAAAAAAATGGCAATTTCAGCTTTTGCATACATACACGCCCCATTCTGCATTTAAAACTAAATGAACATCCTCCTAGTATTTTGAAATGAAAATGTTCCTAGTACTTAAAATTCCTCTTGCCTCAGCTGAACCAGCTCAGCATATTCCCAGCTCCCTGGACAGATTTTTTTTCTGAGTTTTGTAATTCATTCTCTGTCCCTTGGAGTCCTGTAGATGGCACTCCATCCCCAACGCTTCTTACATTGCTTAGGACTGTCAAAAGATGGGCTAATTCTTTCCTTAAATAATGAAAATTCTCAGCATCTGTACCAATCTGGTGGTAGAACTGGAAGTACTGACATTAGTATGAAATTTTAAAAGGTTTCACAAACTTAATGGGACATGTTCAGTGTTGCTTATGTGTACTTTTGCCCTTATTGGATTTGCTAGGTTCCTCAAACAACATAACTTCCTGTGAATAAGCTAAAACATAGTTTAACCTAGCATGTTATACAGACCTTCTCATCTGGTTAATTGATCATTACTTAAGCCCAGAAAGTTTAGTTTAGTGAACCATGGTTCAATTAACAATGGGTAACAATGTCATGAACCAATATCTTTTCATCAACATTATTGGACTTGTGAATGGTGTGTAGCGGCTAAACAAACATGAAAAACAGCTCCACAAAGAATTGTTTAATCTAAGTGACCATAGCAAAGTGAGAGAGAGATATTAGGATGACACAGTACTTTGGATCTGATTTTTACAAAACACTTAGTATGTTCAAATGTGCAAATCACCTGCCTGCCATTTTCCAATGCTGATGTGTCTTTTCAAAATCCTTATAAAACTGCACAGGAGCCCACAATTTTTACTCACAGATCATCTTCTAAGGATCTGGTTTTAATAACTTTTAATAAGAAGGGGGGGGAACCCCTTGTTATCTGTGAGGCAAGAGAATTTCCATTTCTTTCCTAGCTTACTGGCCATGCACCAGACAATATAATCTGTGTTCAGTTTTCAACTTTCTTCCTGTGTAATTGTGATAAAGATGTGATTCAATCAGTTACATATTTTCAAGAACCAGTAATTTTAACACTTTTGAGTGGTAATGGTGTTTGCACCAACAATTTGTATAAATGCAGCAAATATCTCTCTGTTTTTGTTTTCTCAACTTTTTCTTGGGTAATGACTTTTTTAGTGTTGTATACTGCTGTCTAAATAGCTTTCTTAATGCCTAGAGGCTTTTGAGAGCGCATTTGTTGTGTTTTCTCCCATCTGTTGTTTCGGTGTCAGGCAGGATTGAATGGAGAAATTTATGCCATGGCTGTTCCTGCTCTGAGCTCATATAATGCAGGACAAGCAAAGGGAACACCATAAAATATTGGGAAAAGAGCAAACGGAGGGGGCAGGTTTAATCAATTATAGTCAGAGAGAAAAGAAGAGCTGAAAAGAAAAACGAGAAGGAAGCAGATAGACAAGACTGAAAACAAAGGTCACATAATAAGCTATAAAGTATGACTTGGTTTTAAAACACTTGTGAACATTACTAGAGATATATTATCTGTTGTACAATTTGCCAAGTAAAGAAATTAATTAATTCTAGAGTGAAAACAAATCTATCTTTTTGTTATCTAGCTCTGAGAACTAGGTAATTTTAGATGTCATAAGCTGTTGTTGTTAGTTGAGAAGTCATGTCCTACCCATCGCGATCCCATGGACAATGCTCCTCCAGGCCTTCCTGTCCTCTACCATCCTCTGGAGTCCATTTAAGATCACACCTATTGCTTCAGTGACTCCATCCTCATTCTCTGTCGTCTCTTTCTTCTTTTGCCCTCAATCTTTCTCAGCATTAGGCTTTTCTCCTGTGAATCCTTCCTTCTCACTAGGTGGCCAAAGTATTTGAGTTTCATCTTCAGGATCTGGCCTTCTAAAGAGTAGTCACAAGCGGTAGTTTTATACTAAATATTCTGTTTTGTTGTTCAAATACAGAAAACCAGTCTGACAGATTGGTTAAAATGCTATAGTAGAAATCAGGACTCTGAGTTGCAATCTTCCATTAGGCATGTAAGTTGCTTAAGTCACCCTCTTTCAACCCAGCAAACCTCACGGGGCTATTGTGGAGAAAATAGGAAGAGGAAGACTTAGGTAGCTACCTTGAATTGTAAAAATAAAGGCCGGAGGCATATCGGATGCATTCATACATAGGATCATAATGTAACGGCACACAAAACTCTTTTAAATAGCGGGAATATTAATACCCTGTTTTCCTGAAAATAAGTCCTCCCCAGATAATAAGCCCAATCGGGCTTTTGAGCGCATGCGCTAAAATAAGCCCTCCCTGAAAATATTGCAACACAGCAGCAGCCATTAGGTGAGCACACTCGTCGCACCTCAAAAATAATAAGCCCTCCATGAAAATAAGGCCAAGTGCTTATTTCGGGGGTCAAAAAAAAATTAGAGCCTGTCTTATTTTCGGGAAAACATGGTAGACAAAGTCTAGTTCACCCTAATCAAAGGACTGGACAAATTTCAAAAATCCACAAGAAATGTATAATATAAGATACATTGTTTTCAGGGCTGGACTTTTTCACATGGAAAGTAGGCTTTATGCTAGAATTCACAGGCTGCCATCCCACTCCAGCTGATATGCAATAGCCTTGTTGTTCCTTAAATTTCTGCACTGCCCATCTCATTTAATATTGTTCAGGATGCAGATTATTCAGAAATGTAGAAGTATTTTCAAATATGTCATTGTTGCTTGGAACTTTAACCTGGCATTTCTGTGCTTTTCAGCCTGGTTATATTTTAATATTCTGTTGCTCTTGCTTCCATGGGGTTAGCACTTGTGTCAGAAAAACAGACAGATTGGAAGAAGCAGGTCTGCAGCTGATTGATTTGGAGTGCTGCAACTCAGTTTTGCAGATTCAGAAGTTTTTAGCTACATATTTATACTATGTTTACTATGACCATTGACCAGAATATCAAAATCCACAGCAGATAGAACAAAATAAATGCATTTCAGTGGTTACAAGATACACTCTTGATACATCTTCCTCTGAGAATGAACTATTCAAAAGGTCTTTGACTGGAGAAATATGGAAGATGCTTTGGACCATGCCAAAAACCCTTTTCAGAGAACCTGCTCTTTCCAATTTAGTTCCAGATGTTCACAATGGGAAAGGCCGTGCTGCATGGCCAGATGAAGAACAAGAATCAGCAAACCAGATTAGCCACAATGTTGCTCTGGCTATTGCTGGGAATCAGTTTAATTTACGGTCTTCTGGCTCCTCTACGCTTGCAATGGTAAGGCTTTTTAGAGAAATTTACAGGAGTCCCTTCCCGAATAATGTTCCTATGATTTTATCTTGTAATGTTATTTACTATTATTAGCCCTGCTATCAAAACTTCTCTCATTCTCTGATTTGCACTAGATTGGTAGTTACATATGTTCTAGGTATACTTTATTTTTTCCAAGTGGGAAAACTTCTTTCTCTACCTAAAATGAGGGTGGGCAGCAGAATGCTTCTAGACCAGTGGTTCCCAACGTGGGGCCCACGCCCCACAGAGGGGCAATTTGATTTTTAATGGGGCAATTTGAACCTTGTTTAAACCAAGTTAATGGCCTTTTAGGCTTCCTCTGCATGTGTAGAGCTCACTTTTTGAGTAAAGTTAGAATTATATGTCACAGGTGGGGCATCAGGATTTTTGCTTAGGTGGAGCATGGCCAAAAAAAGGTTGGGAACCATTGCTCTAGACGTTTTGAACTACAGCTGCAGTTATCCCTCCCAGTGTTAACTGTGGCCAAGGATTATGGATGTTGTGATTCAAACTATCTTGAAGACCCTATCATATCTCCTGGACTAAGGGGATTAACTGCACGTGATTAAGCAAATGAACTTAATCCGTTGTGTAAAGCAGCAGTGTAAACTAATCTGGTAGCGGGATGTTTGAAGTAGAGCTGCTTTCAATTGACAAATGACATCAGCCCTATAGAAAACCTATCTGAAAGGGTTTCTTATTGAGTTCCATTTAAGAAGGTGTATCTTCATCTCAGGGGTCTAGGATATTTATCCAAATCTTTTTCCTTATCCGTTTATCATAACCTCATGTTGGAAAGTTTTCATTTCCTACATGAATTCAGAAGTCACTCCATTGAGACGTTTAGTGACGGCCATTTGAAGTTTTACTTCAGTCAAATAAAGAGATGGCTTCTGCTGAGTAAAAAACTATGGATGGAGGATCCTTGCTCACCATCTGAAATAAAGATATTCTTTGCTCAATAATAATAGGAATACCAATAATACTTAGACTTATATGCCACTTCACAGTGCTTTATAGCCCTCTTTAAGTGATTTAGCTTAGTCAGCATATTGCCCCCAACAATCTGGGTCCTCATTTTATCTCATTTTACTGGAAGGATGGAAGGCTGAGTCAACCTTCAGCTGATGAGAATCAAACTGCTAAACTGCAGGCAGCCGGCAGTCAGCAGAAATAGCCTGCAGTACTGCATTCTAACCACTGCACTACCACTGAAAATGAGCTAGGATTGTAAAAATATTGGGATTAGCAACAGGGAGGTCCAGGTTCCAGTCAGTTTCAACCATGGAAGCTGAAAGGCACAGATTTTGGACATTATGTAATCAAATACACTCTTTCGCAGCCTAATTTATAGAATGATTGTTGTAGGGAAAAATTGGAAGAGGAAGTGCTCTGTATGCTGTCTTGAGCTGGAAGAAAGTCAGGATATAAATATAACTAGTAAAAATATTTTTAAAAAACCTAATAAAAATGGCTCTTGGCTATTAATTAGAAAAAACATTCTAAGATGACAGTAAGAAGCTCTCACAATTTGAAGATGTGATATTGCAATGTTTTGTTCCTGCGGTAAAATTTGCTATATTGGAAGGCTTCTGATACATTTTCTTTTTTCTACTTTACCATCTTTTCATGTCATCTCTTTCTAGTCCTACAAATCATACAACACATTAAGTCCTGAGACAACCCGTCATCTTTTGATCTGCTTCCTGTGGATCATGAAAAATGCCGATCAGAACCTTATTCAGAAATGGATTGCAGATCTTTCCTTTCAACAGCTGAACCGGATCTTAGACCTTCTTTTCATCTGTGTCTCAGGCTTTGAATACAAGGTAGAAGAAATTACCATATTTTTCAGAATATAAGACGCACACCCCCCCAAAAAAAGAGGTGAAAATCTGGGTGCTCTTATACACTGAATACAGCATTTTTGGCCTCCCAAAAACCCCACCCTGGCATCCCGTTTTTCATAGAAATGGATGCCCAGAGGGTTTGGGAGACCTGCAAAGTGCTCCTGGGGACTGGACAAGGCAAAAATGAGCAGAAAAAGGCCCATCTTTCACAAATTTGGGTATATTTTGGCCCTCCTAAGCCCCCAGGAGCACTCTTCAGGCCTTCCAAACTCTCTGCACGCCCCATTTTTTTTCAAAAAACAGACCATTTTTTGTTCGATTTTGCCCTCCCCAGCCCCCGAGAGCACTCTACAGGCCTCCCAAACCGTTGCGTTTTTGCCCTCCCTGGTCCCCAGGAACACTTTGCAAGCCTCTCAAACTCTCTGCATGCCCCGTTTTTCACAAAAAAACGGGGCGTGCAGCAGGTTTGGGAGGCCTGCAGAGTGCTCCTAGAGACCGGGGAGGACAAAAACTTTTTTTAAAATTTACCTTTTCGAGATTTTGGTGCGTCTTATACTCCGGTGCATCTTATAATCCAAAAAATACAGTATGTCCAAATCAAAAGGTTACTGCACTGCAAAAGATTATTTCTCAGATGGATGTTTACCGGCATCCTTGGGCAAAATTCCGAGTTGGGCTCTTAAAAGGCTTCAGTAACGTGGCTGTTGTTATTATTATGTCCTGATGTTTGCTTGTCTAGAGATGTAAATTTATTCATCTGTTTGGACAGGGCAAGCAAAGCTCAGACAAAGTCAGCACTCAGGCCCTCAAGAAATCACGAGATGCCAAAGCTCGTCTGGAAGAGGCATTGCTGAGGGGAGAGGGGGCCAGAGGTGAAATGGTGAAGCGGAGCAAGCTCCTTGCTGGTATGTATTTCTTTGCTGTTGTTTTTTGACTGTTTGTTTTTCTCATTGTAAGTGCAAAGAAATGGTGTCTGCACCTCCCACTGTTTTCGGTAAGGAACAAAAATAAAGCCTCAAAGCAAAACAGCATTTGTGCTTGATGTTACTTGGCAGAGATGCAACTGAATTTGAGACGAGCTGTTATTGTTGGATATTACTATCAAAATCAAAACCAGGACTCTTGTTGGCAGCTGCTATTTACCAGATATCCATTAATTGATTACCCTGTATTTATTACATTGTGAATGCAGGTAGTCTGTGACTTATGACCACAATTGAGCACAGAACTTCTGTTGCTTAGTGAGACAGTTGTTAAGTGAGTTTTGCTTCATTTTGGGACTTTTCTTGTTAAGTGAATCACTGCAGTTGCTAAGTTAATAATATGGTTGTTAAGTGAACCTGACTTCCCCTTTGACTGGGCTTGTTAGAAGGTCACAAAAGGTAATCACCTGACCCTGGGATAGTGCAACTGTCATACACATGAGCCAGTTTCCAAGTATCTGAATTGTGACCGTGTGATTATGGGGATGCTGCAAAGGTCATTGGTGTGAAAAACAGTCATAAGTCATTTTTGTTGCCATTGTAACTTCGAACTGTCTTTAGATGAATGGTTGTAAGTTGAGGACTACCTGTAACTAAAGGTGGCACTCCTGCATATTACGCTGCCTCTTCCTACTTTCCCTACAGAAACAGCAAGCCTGTGAGACTGCCCAAAGTCACCCAGCTTGCTTTTATGCTTACAGCAAGACTACGGTGTATATGTTTATTATACATACAGTATAAGGATAACATTTTATGGGATCAGGATTGTTTTTCCAGTTGGGTGACACAATATGAACCTAATTTAATTGTAGGTTGAAACAGGTAAAGTATCAGTGATCTGAACATGGTGAATTGGTTCAGTAGAATGTGGTTCTTAAAAATTGTTATAGTGCAAATTAAAAAGAGCTGTGTGGCCTTTCTCCCCTCTTCTTTCTTCTCCCTTAAGAACAGTCAGAGATAGAATACAAACAAGAGTTGTATTCTGGGTCATCCAACCTGGTCAAAACAAAATCTTTACAGAAAACAAGAATTTCAAGCACAGAGTGAAGGGGATGCAAGCCAGACATATATGAATAGATGAGGGAATGGAGATAAATGGGGTTAATAACACAGTAATTTTGTACAATTTCTCCAACTTCCCATTTTTAAATTGAACACCAAAATATTTTCTCTGCAAGGAATCTGTGGCAGTTCGAAAGCATTCCAGATCACTGTGATTTGGCTAAGTTCAAGTGTGTCGCCAATTTGTATTTTAGTAGTGGTTGCAAACATTTACTTGCTACATGGCTCAGCCATGGTCATTGTTTGAATTTGCAGAAATTGTTGCCTGCTGAGGCCTTCCCGTTGCTGAGCCTCATATCTTTCAATGGAAAAGATGACCAAATGCCTTTTAATTCCCTTCAAAGGAGTTGGTGCAATGTGTACATCACATGAAGTTAAGGATGTAGATGGTGGAGATGTGATGTGTCAAAGTAATCCTTTTTCTTTTGTGATGAGGGTATTTTTAAAACTGTTGGACCTTCAACAGTTTAGAGGAAAGGAAAGTTTTTGCAGACTATTAGCATTCCTAGGTTGTTGGATTTAAAAACGATTGTGGATGGTTTTCATGCTGCTTTTGAGAAATTGGGAAGAGGAATGGTAACATTGTAGAAGTTCATGAACCCTGGAGGGAAAATGCTGAATTTGTATTACTAATCTAGGATTGTCCAGGCATTTTATTTCTTTCTAAGATCAAAAAGCATTACTCACTAATCTTAATAAGGTATAAATGGTAGTAAATGCTAGATCAGTTGAAATGATTGATGTTTGTGCCTCTTATCCACCTTCTTTAAATCTACAAATGAACTCAGTCATTATTCAGTTTGTTCTTGACCTTCAGTTGTATAATGTAATGTTTTTAAGGAGCTAGTTCTGAATGGCTACTTAGTACAAAATACACGATGGACTCAAGCTAGCTGCTGGATTGATAGTTGTTGTCATTGTCCAAAAGAGGCTGCAGCTTGTTTTCATCTGGTAACTTGCAGGTTCGATCTGGCAGAAATAATATTCAGAGTCATAGCTACTCACAAAGGATTTGTGAGGGTTATGTGTGTCTATTGCAACCTTTCTACTTGTTTGAAGAAAAGCAGCAGCAGAGGTTGTTTCCACCTATTTTTTCATTAAGAGGATGGACCATGAATGACTCTTGCACCTCGCTCACAGCTGGATTCTGAATGTCATTCCTTTCTTCACATCTTGTCTTTTGTTTGCTTTATAATTGTCTTGAATCTGTGATCAGTGCTTTCTTTGTCTTGGGAACACATTGTTCCCATCTGTCACATTTTAATAATTTCATATCAAACCTACTCACTGCCTCTGCGGGCAAAAAGATACATTTCTCCTGGCTGCAATCATGGTGGATGTAGCCTCTTGCAGAAGCTCCTATTGCCTGAGAAATGTTGATATCAAAGTTTCGGTGTGATTTGTGAATGTTGCCCTTTGCAGGGAATGATAGATTCCCAGGGTCGAATGAGAACTTACGATGGAGAAAAGAGCAGACACAGTGGCGGCAACCAAGCGAAATGCAAGATAAGTGAGTAATTTAATGAATGTATATCACCTTTACCAGAAATGCTTCTTTCAAGGGCCATCTAGGTTCACTCCCTGTTCCAAGGCAGGAAATTCTATCTTCAAAGCATCCTGAACAGATACATGTGTAGCTTTCTGTAAAACTCCATAGAGAGAATTTTCTGAAATCCCTTTGTTCTCCTGTCACCAGCAGGAAAAGCTCTCTGTATTTAAGGAGGGTAGTTCTAAACACACCAGAATTCCTTTGGGTGATACACTAAATAAAATGGGAATTACTAGAGAATCCTGTTCAAATAAATACACACATTTTTGTTTGTTTCTCTTGGAGTTTGCAAGAGCCAAGAACAAATAGAATAGAAAACATGGCACGGTCTCTCTCCATTTTCAGTTTCACGTGGATTTGGAGCTGCCAACAAAGACTAACTATATTATGGAGTTTTTCTCCCAAGCTCTTACAGCTGAGGAAAAGGAAGGCATTTCTCCTCCCAGTTTAGAATCTTTAGTATAAAACAATAAACCAAGTAAAATAGTCATTGAAGCCACATTATTTTCTTTATTTTAACAGTGACGGCTTGCAGAATGCACTGTGATACGTCTGTCCTAATAAGGACTATCTTATTATAAAAGGAGTGAAAGTCAAAATGTATTTGACTTCAGATTAATTTGAATTATCTTACTGTATATAGCAAGTTATGAAGCTCAGTGGTTCATTGCACAGATAAAGTAATTTAAACCATTCCTTGGAACTATAACATTAGTGACTTGGTGTTTTGTAAAAATCATTTTGGGCTGGGTTTTCATTTTAGGTCGCAATTGTGCTTGCCAGGCATATGCATTTGTAGCAATAAACATTATAGCTAAGGAGAAACCCACACTCTCATTCATATGCATTGGAAGCCAAAAACTGACAAACAAATAGGAGCTCTGCAGTATATTCTCACTTAGTCTGTGTCCACACAGTTCCATAAATACGTATTAGCATCATATATGTATTATTATTTTTATTATAAATATTTACAGCCAATTCTTTGTGTATAATATCTTGCATTAAGTTACTAGACTAAATTGCTTACTTGTTTCATTGCTGGAACTTTAAAAAAATATTTTTTATTTTTACTAATTTTGTAAAAAGCATTTCTGTATGTCAGTTTACATTTAGAACATGATAAAGATATGTTAACTCTGATTTGTAGTCTTTGGGTTGCAAGATTACGTGCTCTTCATCAAAGTTTGAAATACTAATTTCAAAGTGGCTTCCATTCCTTTTATAAATTTTACTACTACTCCCTGTCTGTAAAACTGGGGTTGTAATCTAGTGAAAAATGAAAAAAAAAACCTCATTGTTTTAGTCATTTGGTCCATGCAGGTGAAAGTTACTTTCTATGTGATTGCTATACATTTATTTTATTTGTCTATTTATTACATTTCTATGCCATCTATCTCCCCTATAAGATGATTCTGGGTGGATGAGTCATATTACATCTTAAAAGGGGACCTTTTTAAAAACGATCTCTAAACAAAGAGATAAAACTTGTATTTTTATAGGTATTTAATCACAAACAGAAATGTAATAATAGTTGGATTATAACTCTCAGTGTGGCAAGTGCCACTTTCAGATGATAGTTTAAAATGGTAAGTTTTTAATGAGATATTTGAGGCAGAACAGTGAAAGACATATTAGTGGCACTCTGGCCATTTTGACTAAAAAAATCCTTTTAAAAAACGTGACAGACGTTCAGATGTGGCATCAAAGCATAGTTTATGGTGATTTACAAACAGTAGTTTAAATTTCTAAGCTGATATGCTAACAATGATTTAGGGAGTCAGTCTTGTCAAACTTAAAACTGTGATGTTCATCGAAGTTATTTCTCTAATGTGCATTCATTGGTTTGTGAATGTTTAATAACATTTGTTGTTCTTACAGAACAAAAACTGAGATTGATCAAGAATCTCTGATTAGTGGAAACTTGGCTACAGAAGCTAATCTGATCATCTTAGATATGCAAGAGAATATCATCCAGGTGAGACACTTAAAAAAGGCTGACAGATAATACTTACAGCTAAAGAAATGAAGAACAATTTAGTTAGTCTTTTTGTCATTGGATTGAACAACAGCACTTTAAAACACATTTTACAGAAACAGCCTCAACAACCAATGTTATTCTAGAAATGCTAGGGAACAAAGCTAAATTGTTTTACAGTTCCCACCCATTGTGGTGTAGAGAATGAGTTCTAATATTTTGAGATGTTGTGATAATACTTCAAGCACATTAGAATAAATCAACTTTAGTGCACTTTGGTAAAAGGCTGGGTTTTTATTTTATTATTGAAATCTAGGTGGTATTTGTCCAATAAGACTTTGAAGTGTGAAAAGAAGAGGCACAACTGCATTATGCACCAATTGCTTAAACAGCCTATTCTTAAACTTTTGTTCTAGTTTTGTGTGGAGCCCAACAATATATATTATAATTATTAGAAACTTCACAAAACTACTGGCATTGCTGTAGGGAATTGTCTTAATTAAAAACAGGTAGAAATGTAAATTGTTTATAGAATCTCATATTTTGTTCTCAGCAGCATAAATAGCATCAAAGAGAAAAGAGAATGAGAACATATTGAGGCATAAACTGTGTTTACTAGATGTCTTACATACCTTTTTCCATTTAAAATTATTTTCACTGTCCCTCATCTAAAAGATTTCAGGTGAGATCATAGCATAAAACAAATACAGAAATAAAATAAACTTCAAAACAGAAAAAAAGTGTCATTAACAGTTCTGCCTTATTCCTAAATGAATAAACGTAACCCCAAAGTATGTAGGATTGCAAGTCATGCCACAATAAACAACATTGGATCAATTTTGTATGCCATAAATCCCCTAAGAAGTCTCCCTTTCCTTTCAACAGGCAACATTAGCTATGGATTGCAAGGTGAACATATTTGGAGGTGTGTTGAAGGTCTTCATAAATTCTCTGAGCTATGATCAGAGCACAACCTATTTGACCCATTGCTTTGCAACCCTCCGAGCATTAATTGTCAAGGTAAGCGTTGGCTTTATTTTGTCTTCACATTCTTCTCACTCTGTTTGGAAGCTCAGCTCCATTCCCACATAATGTTACATTGTCATTGGAATGAAAGAGCCCTCAGCTTGGCTTTTTTCAGAGAATAGGTCACACACATCATGAATAGTTAAGTGGAATTGATGAGCTCCAATTTCCAAGGTATGGAAGAAACATCAAGTAGAAAAAAATATATTTGTTTTATAGCAAGAGCCTTTAAACTTATATACCGCTTCAGGGTGCTTTACAGCCCTCTCTAAGCAGTTTACAGAGCTAGCATATTGCCCGCAACAATCTGGGTCCTCATTTTACTGACCTCAGAAGAATGGAAGGCTGGGTCAACCTTGAGCTGATGAGAATCGAACTCCAGGAGTGAGCAGTGAATTAGCCTGCAGTACTGCATTCAATCTACTGTGCCACCACGGCTCGTACAGAAGAAAATTGTAGACTCGAATTAGAGAAGAAAAGGATCTGTCAACTTTAAGACCGAAAATAAATCAGTGAAAAAAAATAGGTGCATTGGAGAGTTCAAACTGGTGAAACCAAGCATGAGACCCTTATCTGCTGTAGTACCCACCCTCTGGAATATCATCTCCCTTGAGATTAGCCATCTAACCTTGGGCCCTGGGAGTATGGGTAAGCCCAATTCATTCTTGATCTCATTGTGAGATATTGTGAACATTCCTGGCAGCTACTCTGTACTGTTGTTTTTAAATTTTTGATTATTTTATCTTGTTTTTATTTTATTTTTAGCTGCCTAGAGTTATATATATGCAATGGGTATTGTATTTGATAGGTATTCAATAAATAAACAAGCAATTGGAAAAAAATTGGGACAATGCTTTCTAAAGTGGCTTCATGTAAATCTCTACAGGTTTCTAACTATAGTTTAGCTGAGGTGTATAAGAGACGTATCATTTATTGTTCACATTCTTACAGTAACATTTTTACTCTGCTGTTCAGTGCATAAATATTGCCAATTCTATTATATGTACTTAGTGGGGAAAGTGCCTACCTACAAGAATATGATCTAAAAGATATTGTATGCCACAGAAAAGATGGGGGATATGGAAATAAGAGCAGAAATGTAGATCACGTAATGCTTTTTAAATGCTAAGTCTTAATTAATGAACAATCAGACATTTTTCAAGGAGAGGGGGAAAAAACTGATCTCTCATTGATTGCTCCTCTCCTTTTCACATTTCCCTCTGCTGCAACTCAAAGAAATACTGCTTCAGATGGATTTTAATTGCATAAGAAAGTTATAAAGGTCAAGAACAGTGGTGGGTTTCCATCTTTTTTAATACTGGTTCACTCATGCACACACATGTGCAATGGGTGGGTGGGCAGAGCCTCCCACTGCCGCCATTACTGGCAGAAACCCACCTCTGATCAAGAAGCAAAAAAGAAATCCCAAAGTGATATAGAAAAGTCCAATCAAAGTTGTCATGGGAATGGAGCCAGTTTACACTTGGAGGTTTTCAGTTTAAGGAAATGCATGTATATGATATATTTCTCTCTGTCATAGCCCAAGGATCCAGAATCAATCATTGAAGCTGAGTGTTGGGAGATCCAGGGTAAACATCCATAAGCACCCCTTCATACTGCATTTAGTTTAAACAGTGGACTTTGTCATTGCAAGAAATGATGATGGCCACCAGCTTACATGGCTTTCAAAGAGATGGAGGCAAATGTATACACCAAGTTTATTAGTCAGGGATGCCTACATGCTATCTCCAGGACTAAAAACAGCATGTCTCAATATATTAGCAACTGAAGAACAGGAAACAATAGAAGGACTGTGATTCTCCTGCTCTATGCTTATCCATTAAGGATAACAGAATGGCAGACTAGATTGGTATCTGCTGAATCATGGAATTATAAAAATGGAAGCAACCAGAAGGATTATGTAACACAGTCCACTGCAACGGGCAGGATAACCAGTTAAACTGCCCATAAGAGGGGTCTTCTATATGCTTTATTAAAACTTCCATAGGCAGACTGCTCCTTATTCTGTAGATCTTATTGTATCTTACTGTATTTATATTTGTCTTGTGACATACCATATAAAGTAGCTTGCAATAGCCTTATTATAAAAGAACTTAATGAGTCTTTATGAAATGTCATTTTAAAATCATTTTCCAAATTTTAATAACTTCCTGAAGGCATCAGAACTACAGGTAGTCCTCAATGTATGGCCACAACTGAGACCAACATTTCTGTTGCTAAGCAAAATATTCGTTAAGTGAGTTTTGCTCACATTTTGTGACCTTTCTTGCCACATTTGTTAAGTACGTCACTGCAGTTAAGTTAGTAAAACGGCTTTCCCATTGACTTTGCATGTCAGAAGGTCACAAAAAGTGACCCCAAGACACCGCAATTGTCAGAAATATGAGCCAGTTGCCAAGCGTCTGAATTTTGATTGTATGTCCATGGGGAAGCTGCAATGATTGTAAGTATGAAAAATGGTAATGTTGCTTTTTTCAGTGCCATTGTAACTTTGAATGGTCACTAAATGAACCGTTGTAAGTCAAGGACTACCTGTATAATGGAAATCTGTCTTCCTTATAAAATATTTTGATTGGGTATTTTATTTTTACTATTGCTGTACATCCTTTCCTGGTGACCACAGCTTCCCTGTGGCCTACAGCTCTGCAGTCATAAAAGTGGAGGATTTTAAAGGAGATGTAATGGTTCTTTTTATAATTACCTGTCATTAATTGGTCCAATCGAAGAGCCCAATATTGTTTAGTTTGACAGTCTTTTCTCTTGCAGTTTGGAGAGTGGCTCTTTGAAGAAGAAGTGGAGCAATGTGCTGATCTCTGCCAGAAGGTCCTGCAGCACTGCAGTAGCAGTATTGACATTACTCGCGTTCAAGCTTGCGCCACGCTTTACTTCTTGATGAGATACAGCTTCAGCTCCATCAGTGTAAGAATAGAGATGGTGTTCTTTTTTCTAGTCATGGTCTAAAGCACAGTTTGTGTTTCCACTTCCCTCACTTTTTACAGAATAATTAACATCTAATTCTCCTTCTTTTGTTCTTTTTTTATGGCCATTCGCCAAATGTTATTCGCTGTTTGCAAAGGGATTCATTTTCTGTATTCCATGCAATGCTTTGGGGGATTTGGGGAAATTGATACTGCGTAGGATGAAGATCATATTTTTAATAATTATGTTTTTAATCAGTGTTGTAATTCTGAAATTCAGAATTTAGAATGATGGCATATTTAAAATAATCTTGTAAACCATCATGGATTACTTAATTTCAAATCTATAACTGGAATAGAAAGAAACAAATAACAGCATAAATTGGATTTGTGAAGATCATACATTTCAATGTTCAATTGTATCTCAACCTCATTACAGGAATTCATCTTGGACTTAGAAAAACTTAAGGAAATACCATTATGCAAAATAAACAAACATAACTTCCATAAAGATTGATTATGTTGTTGCTTTCAATAGGACTGTCTCAGAAATAAGGACTTTGTTCCATTCACTCAAGAGGAAATTCTAAGAAATTCTATGTATAAGAACTAGAAAGTTGTGAATGTTTTAAATCTCATACACAGGAACTTTCTACTAATGAAAAAATCTGTGCACCTGCTTTGCATAAGCAAGGATTTGTTTATTTCTCTTTTATAAAAGAACTTTGCAAGAGTGAAAATGCAAGTGACAATGTCCCTGGCATCTCTGGTTGGTAAGACTTCAGAATTTAATGAAGAATATCTCAGAAGGTCATTACGGACCATTTTGGCATATGCAGAGGAAGATTTAGAAATGCAATCAACTTTGTTCCCAGGACAGGTAAGGCATTATGTGGCCTTTAATTCTTTTGCATCAATTTACCCTTTCTATATTTAGGTAAATTTATTGGGCAAAACCCATATTGCTCACTCATAGGTAAAAACAGCAGCAAAGGCACTTACTTCAGCAATCAAAGCTGTATCTAATCTCGCCAATAATTTTTAGTAAAGCTTCAGGGAAAATACCATGGGATTATTTATTACTAGTTCCTAGAGTGCTCTTTTTTCTTGTTATTGCTCAAAGCAAGGAAGAAGCATCTAACCTCTACAAAACTGTGCTTTGCAAATTACCCAAGAGCAGGAGTGTCCAACCCCAGTAAAGTCCCAGAATTCCCCCATGGCTGGCTGGGAAATTCTGGGAGTTGAAATCCAGATGTCTTAGAATTCTTAAGGTTGGGAAACCCTGGCCCTAGAGGAGGAGGATGTAATTGGTAATAAAAAATGGTGGCAAAAGAGAAAACCATAAGACTGCTGTATTTAGTTAAGGAACGGTTGGCATGAATGTCCAAAAATAGTGCCATTGATGCCTGACATGAATGGAACTGGAAGACTATAAGAGTAATATATCAACTAAATAAATATGTCTTTTGTCCCTGTCTTCTTTTGTTCTTGGCTTATGTGAGCCAGCAAACAAAACCAAAAAGCCTTAGTGTTTTAGGAACAAGCTGTAATAATCTTGACTCCCCCTCCCCCAATCTATCAGTCCTATTGTATCAGGTTGGCGGAAGTAGGAAACTGTTGTTAATGGAAAAATTCTTGATCTGATTCCCAGTTTGTCAAAAAGCAAAAATACAAAAGCTGAGTCCTCAGGCAAAGGATGAATTCCTATCATAATTGGTTATGGTGATATATTCTAATTCAAATAAGATTACTTTGATCTGGAACGGAAACGCTGCTAATTGTGCTCACTTTGCAATGCCTTGAGGAACATTGTTACATGATATAGTAAAAAAGAAATGTAATATTTTAGAAGTTATATTATGTGATTCTAATTGTGTTGGGTGTTGTTGAAAAACGGAAGCTCCGTTTTCAATATTCTTCATTGTAGGGGGGTTTTCTTTTCCTTATCAGTGATTGTTTTTTGAAATCTGTGGGGAAAAAATTGAAAATGTGTTTGAATTTATTTAGGTGGAAGAATTGTTGCACAATCTGAATTGCATATTATCAGACACAGTAAAAATGCGACAGTTTCAAGAAGACCCAGAGATGCTTATGGATCTTATGTACAGGTTGAAAACTCTAGCATTTTTCTAACCTTCAGATCACTTACAGTTTAGATTCCAGTTTAGAGACTTTTGATGTCTTGTATTAAATATCTATTTTTCCAAAGGGGATTATTGCATTTTCCTTGGAGAAGAGGGTTTTTTATTACTAACTTTTTAATCTAGAATTTCATTTTTTAATTCCTTTTACCAGTATAAATAGTCAACAAAAGTACATTGATTTTATAGTATAGTTTTTCATAAAGTTATAACTGACCTACCTGGGGTACTAATGACCCAGATTTGAATGCTCCTCCCCCACATTCATGTGCTCAACAACCGGGCTTCCTTTATAGTAATTTGCAGCATCCGGTGGTCACATGACTAGGTTTTAAAATGATTTTGTCAAAAGCTGGCCTTTACTTCCATTTCTCGGCAAAAGCAACCCATAATGAAACATGGATGTGCTTAACAACCCTGGCATTAACTTAACAATCACCACCCTAAAAAGATTGTAAAATCAGGGTGGCCCAATTTACAATCCTCACAAGTTATAACGGTGATGGGCATTATGATCCTAATTTGAGGATTATCTGATAATTTGAGGATTATTCTTTTTTAGCAACATGATAAAAAGCTCATTAAAATTACCTTTGGGATGTAGCCTATTGATAAATGTATCATTAAAAAACTCTATATAAGGGCTCATTAGAAATGTGGCAGAACATAAGGAAAGAGATGTTATGATGCAGTTCTGTTGTAACCTTCTTGTTAGTAGTAAAAGAGATTGATTGAGCCATTCTATGGAATATTATTATTTTCTAGTTACTTGCCATTTTAAAGCCAGTTGCTATGCTTCAAGATCAAATAATATGATATTGTTCATCATTCAATCAAAAAGCCAAACAAAACATTCTTTTTATCCTGTTATTTTCTTAGGATTGCCAAAGGGTATCAGACTTCACCTGACTTAAGGCTTACCTGGCTTCAGAACATGGCAGAGAAGCACACCAAGAAGAAATGCTATACTGAGGCTGCCATGTGCCTCATTCATGCTGCTGCTCTTGTGGCAGAATATTTGAGCATGTTAGAGGACCATAGCTATCTGCCGGTTGGAAGTGTCACTTTCCAGGTAGGAGCAAATTACTTCATTTCACGCAAGTCTTTTTCTGGGTAACCAGGGTGATGTCCTGGGTTAAGCTAGATTGATCCCACAAATGCTAAGCATATTCACTGAAGCTTAGCAAGGGTGACAGGACGAAAACCAGTAGTCAAAGCAGATTGCAGAAATAAAGCAGGGAGAAATAGAGCCTACTTCTCATTATTGGTACTGCATGACTCTTTCTAGGCAGATAAGAAGCTTGTAAGATTTAAATCCTTTCTATGTACTCAGCATACCTGCACACTGAAAACTACATATTCAATATAGTTTGGTTTGGTTTATTAGATTTATATGCCGCCCTTCTCCCAAGGACTCAGGGCGGCGTACAACATTAAAAGAAACACATAATACAAAAGTTAAAAAAATTAAATAGAATATCCCAAACAAATCCAATTAGAATTGACAATAACATTTTTTTTAAAAAATTCGAATTAAAATTAACAATGATCAATAATTTATTTTGTTTTGTTCAGGCCAGGCTGGCTTGCTGGAAAAGCCAACTTTTTAGGGCGCATTGGAAGGACCGGAGGTCGGGGATTATATGAAGCTCTGGGGGCAGCTCATTCCAGAGGGAAGGCGCTCCCACAGAGAAGGCTCTCCCCCTGGGGGTCGCTAACCGACACTGTCTGGCTAATGGCATCCTGAGGAGGCCAACTCTGTGGGATTGCACTGGACGGTGGGAGGCTACCGGTGGCAGTAGGTGGTCTCGCAGGTACCCTGGGCCTAAGCCATGGAGCGCTTTAAAGGTCATAATTAGTACCTTGAATCATACCCGGAAGACAACCGGCAACCAGTGCAGGCCGCCTAAAAGGGGTGTAACATGGGAGCACCTAAGTGCCCCCATGATAACCCACGCAGCCGCATTCTGGACCAGTTGAAGCCTCTGGGTGCTCTTCAAGGGATGCCCCATGTAGAGAGCGTCACAGTAGTCCAGGTGAGGAAGGACGAGGGCATGAGTGACTGTGCACCGAGCATCCCGATCCAGGAAGGGGCGCAACTGACGTACCAGGTGAATTAATTAGTTTAGAAATACAAAAGGTTATTGTTCCATCCTAGTATAGCTCTATGCCACATATAGAGCCTATGCCACATATAGAGCCTATGCCACACAAAAATAAATAGGCAACGTATCAATTTAAAAGTTACCTAATTAGGAGTAGAGAGCCAGTTTGCTGTAATGGTTAAGACATCAGGCTAGAAACCAGGAGGCCATAAATTTTAGTCCTGCCTTGGATTAGAAGGCAGTTGGGTGACATTGGACCAGTCACTTCCTCTTGACATGAGGAAGGAGGCAAACATTTCTGAAAAACCTTGCCAAGAAAACTGAAAGGGTTTGTCCAGGCAGTCTCTGAGACTTGGACACGACTGAACAGGAAAAAAAAGTTAGAGTCCTAACTTATTCACTTTTTGTTAAGAGTGAATCTTAACAAAGCAGAATGCAAATCAGGAGAAGCATGCTACTGAAGCAGTGGACTTGTGAAGAGAAAGCACCTCACAGATATTTGTGAAAAAAATAATAATCCTATTTATCCTATCTTCTTCTTATTTATTATAGGGATATAGATCTCTGGGCAGAGATGTGGTCCCTTGTCCAAATCTGAAATTATGGAAAATATAAAAATGTGAATATCCAAGGTCCACACATGCCAAGTTTGACAAACCTAAACTCTCTTATATTCATTGCTTTTCATCCTTACCTTAAGTTCAGTCTTCCTTCTAGTGTGTTGTAGTGTTCCTTATGCAGTGAAACATGTTCTTCAGTTTTGAAAGCCATCCTGGTATACTTTAAAATTGGCACATGTCAATCTTATTAAACATGCTTTTTTATGTATATGTTTTCAAATGAAATTCTGAAGCTATATAGCATGTTATATAACAGATGAATTAATAAGCAAATCATTATACATAGGATATTTAGTTGCAAAAGATCCTCCCCTTAACACCAAGTCCGGTTAAAATAAATGATTTATTTCAGAAATAAGACTTGGTGGGCAAATTATATTTTCCTATACAAACCGAAAATGAGCATTCAGATATATTACTGCTTGAGTTATAACAAATGAAGAAAAAATTGAATATTTGTCGGTCAATTTTGGTGGTTTTTTTCTTTTTGCCAGATTATATTTTAATAATATAAAACAAAAAGTAAAAGGAATATAGAAAGATTTCCAATAGATACAATATGTAGAGTTGTTTGTTCTCTAACTTCTTGTTCTCCTTTTCAGAATATTTCCTCCAATGTCCTAGAAGAGTCTGCTGTTTCAGATGATATTCTGTCTCCAGATGAAGATGGGGTTTGCTCAGGAAGATATTTCTCAGAGCACGGGTTGGTGGGACTGCTGGAAAATGCTGCTGAGCTTTTTAACACTGTGAGTAGCAGTACGCCGTCTTTTATTCATTCTGTTTATTTATTATGTCTTTAATTGGATTTACAGCTGCTGCAACTTTAGGCGGCTTACATCTCTAAAAGTAGGATCAATAAAATGAAAGTAAAAGACATGCACATTCAGAACAAACAATCTAATGCATCAAAAGAAAACATGAAGCTCTGTAAATTTAAGCACATTTCTTTTTCTTTTTTTTTGTTTAATCCAGGGGTGTCTAACCTTAGCAACTTTAAAACTTGTGGACTGGGAAATTCTGGGAATTGAAGTCCGCAGGTCTTAAAATTTCCAAGGTTGGACACCCCTGGTTTAGTCACTTAGGAGGACAATTTCATTTCAATACCACTTTGTAGTGAAGTAATATAGTCACCATTCATATTCCAGGGCATATCATTTTAGTTCAAACTATAGCCAAACCAATATCAAAAAGATTTTGTTTGAACTGAGTACAGCCTTAATGAGACTTTACACATTAGCAGTGATCTGATTTATATAGTGCATTAAGCAGTGGTGCACTTTGCTTGGTTTTGTTTGGCAATGTTTATGAGCATGCGAGCCTTGTCACTATGGCTTCACTGGGGGAAAATAGTGTACAACAGAGCAAATATTTCTTAGGCATGACGCTCTAAATGTGGTAATTTTCTGATGAATGATTGAAAGTCTTAAAAAATGTTTCTTCTTTCTACAAGGGAGGATTGTATGAAACCGTCAATGAGGTCTATAAGATTGTCATCCCCATTTTGGAAACAAATCGAGACTTTAGGAAACTTTCTTCTGTTCACAGTAAACTCCAAAAGGCTTTTGAGAGCATAATAAATAAGGTACTTTTTCGGTTGTTGGGCTACAGTAGTTGTATATTGATTAGAACGATAAGGATATTTGCAATACAGGTAGTTCTTGACTTACAATCATTTATTTAGTGACCATTCAATGGCAGTAAAAAGAGTGACTGTTTTTCACACTTATGACTGTAGCAACATCCCAATGGTCATGTGATCAAAATTTGGATGCTTGCCACCTGGCTCATATTTATGATGGTTGCAGTGTCCCAGGGCCATGTAATCACCTTTTGTGACCTTCTGACAAGCAAAATCAATGGGGAAGTCAGATTCATTTAACAACCGTGTTACTCTCTTAATAACTACAATCATTCACTTAACAATTGTTGTAAGCAAAGTCATAAAAAGGGGCAAAAGTCACTTACCAAATGTCTCATTTAGCAACAGAATATTTGGTTTCAATTGTGGCCATAAATTGAGGATTACCTGTACAATCCTTTTTTCCCCTGCTTAAAATTTCACTTTTTTGAGGATGTGCTATTCAATAAATACCTGTCTGCTATGTTATTTCTATTAGCATAAGATTCCACTCCAATGTTTTCCCCAAGTAGCTAAAAAGCTTTGTAAGGTTATAAATGCTCTGTAAATATTTACCTTCAACTATGTTTTTTTTCAAACTAGGTAATTCTTTATGTAAATTGCTTCAAATTTTTGTTTGATTGATTGAGATACAGACAGACACATTTTTGATCAGATAAAACAAGTAGCTAACTTTGATAGTGTTGTGAATGGGAGCAGAATAGCCAAATTCACCTTCAATAAAATTCTAGGAAATAATTTTCAAACAGAAAGTACTCCAAATTTGCAACTTTAAAAGTTGTAGACTTTACTTCTCAGAATTCCTCAGCCAGCTGTTCTGCAGGGGAATTCTGGGAGTTGTAGTCCACAAGTCTTAAAATTGCCAAGTTTAGAGACCTCTGACCTAGTCAGTTCTTCTAGGATGCACTTAAAAGTAAAATACAACTGCTCTTTGGAAAAGTGCTGCAAAAAAAGACAGATTTATTTCTGTGATTTTGTAATCATCAATCAGGGTCAAAAGAGAATGTTTGGGACCTATTTCCGTGTTGGTTTCTATGGAGCCATCTTTGGAGATCTGGATGAACAGGAATTTGTTTATAAAGAGCCTGCCATAACCAAACTTCCTGAGATATCTGACCGATTGGAGGTAGGTAGTTACACCTATAATTTTAAAAAATGTACCAAAAGAGTATTCAGAAAGATACGGTTTTATGTACTGAATGGAAATGGTAAAGGAACAATTTTGTTTATAGTGTCCTAAACTAATCTTATCTAATGTCATGCTCCCCAATCGTAATGAGACAACAGTCCCTACAATGGCTTCCGGGATTTATAATCCAGGCAGATCTGGATATTTTATTTCACTTAATATTATTTTGAACCCAGGAGTTTAGCTCAATTTAAACATTGAAGGGTCTTTATAAATTGGAAAGCATTTAGTCTTATAGTTTCCATTGCTTTCTAGTTACCTCTTGTTACCATTTGTCATTTAAATAAGGAGTTGTCATATAAATAAGGGGAACTATAGCAGTAGAAAAGTTTAGAATGCAATAAAAAAGGGAAATATGAAAGAGGATACAGTGGGATTTTTTTTTTTTAATATGAAAACATTTCCCTGTAAAATTAGTGAGCCTTTCAAGGGAAACTGGATACATTAACTTTTTATATCAGGTGAATTAGTCCTCACTCCTTTACCCCCTTACTCCTTGACTTCTTTACCTTATGAGACTAAAGGAACAATTTCTACCAAAACAAAACCAATAAAACCTCATGGATTTTGTTCAGAGCTTCAGGATTTAAAATGAAAGTTAGGAACTTATAATTAATGAATGGCAGAAATGTGTGTTTGAATTGTGAGAATGAGGATCACTTTATATGGGAAAACCAAGCACTTTGACAAAACATTGCAGTATTCTAGCATTTAAGATTTACAAATTTGTTTGACAGAGTTATTGTTCTCCCAAATTGGTCTTTTGGTTGTGCCTGCTTGATTGTGATTCTGCAGAGGAATTCTGACCTTTTGGGGGGATTTGTAGCAGAGGATTGAGAGGACGCTTGAGTGATAGGAGGTGAGAAAAATGGTGTATTAAGAGACGGTGACTGACAAGCAGATGGAAATGGATAGTATGAAAAGAGAAAGTGGATGATTTAGATCACTGCTAAGAAAAGGAGGTTCAGTTTGTTAGAAAGTTCCTGGAAACTTATACTTGGACAATATGCAGCAATGATAAAATTAGCAGCCTAATTTCACAACAGAAATTTAACCAGCCAATGAATGATCATCTTGTTGCTACAGAATCCCCAGCCTGATGAAAAAAAAACATGTTTGAGAGCTTTTCAAAAAGCCATAAGGATTGGGGCTAACTTCACCTCAGTAGCAATAGCACAGACTTATATACTGCTTCATAATGCTTTACAGTCCTCTCTAAATGGTTTGCAGAGTCAGCACATTGCTCCCCAAAATCTGAGCCCTCATTTTACCCACCTCCGAAGGATGGAAAGTTGAGTCAACCTTGAGCCAATGAGAATCAAACTGTCAAACTGCTGGCAGCTGGCAGTCAGCAGTATACTGCAGTATTGCATTCTAGCCATTATGCCACCACAGGTCTCTGAAGTTCTAAAGGAGAGATGCTACAGCAGACAAGATTCATCTCCTAGGTATCATTCGTCTCTCCTACTGGATATAATGAGATGTGTTCAGGCAATCGGAGAGTAGAGGTCCCTCAAATAGTCTGGCTCCATGTCATGTAGGACGTTAAAGGTCAAATAACACCTTAAATTGCACTTGACTTATCACTTGTCACTCCTATCACTTGACTTATTTTGTAGATGTGTGTGTGTAAGTATTACCTATACTCATGATTTTGTTTCCTTCTCAGGGATTTTATGGTCAATGCTTTGGAGAAGATCGTATTGTTGTGATCAAAGACTCTATTCCTGTCGAAAAAAAGAAGTTAGATCCCAGAAAGGTATGGTAACACTACTTCTAATTTTACAGTTAAAAATCTTTTTAAAAGCCCCTTAAATCTGAACCTAAATTAAGACAAGAAGTTTGTCCAAATGAAAAGCCAGCAGAGTCTGGGAAGGCACCAGCACAGTCTTGCAGGATCCAAATGCCTGCGGTGAACCTCCCAGGATTGTATGGCAGAGAGAGGCTGGAGTTCAGTCTTGCAAGTGGTTTTGCAAGATCCAGTCTTGCACGGTGGGTGCTGGATTGCTAATGTATGTCAACTAAATAAGAATAGGATCCAGAACAAGTACAACAAATACCTTCTCTTCTCCATGTGTGATTCTCTTTAGCTTAAACTTGATATTAATTAATCTACAAGGCCCTACTTAGTGCAGCAGTTAAGGCATCACAATGGAAAACAAGAGACTGTGAGTTGTAGTCCCACCTTGGGCATGAAGCCAAGAGAGTTATCTTGGGCCATCTCTCTCTCTCTCCACCACCACCACCCCGCCCAGGAAGCAAACTACTTCTGAAAAACCTTGCTAAAATTAAGCAGGGACAACTCCAGGCAGTAACCAGGCAGCAATACTGAGGTGAAGACCCCAAATAATAATAGCTTCAGCACAAAGGTGAAATCCTCCCAGTTCAGCCCGGTTCAGCCGAACCAGTAGGGACAATTGTCCCTGGTTCTACGAACCAATAGTTAAAAAAAAGGGTTCCAAGGATTGCGCAGCTCAGCTGTTAACCGCGCAATCGTCGGAAGCTTTCCTCCACATTTTTTAAAGCATTTTTTCCCTGCCTATTCGCCCAAACCGGCAGGAAAAAAATGCTTTAAAAAGTGAAAAAAAGTTGGCCACACCCACCCAGTCACTTGACCCACCACCACCAAGCCATGGCCACAGAATCAGTGGGCAAAAAAAATAGATTTCATCATTGCTTCAGCACCATCAAACAACACCTGCCAGTCTCTGATCCTTCGGAAGGACTCCAAAGATGGATAAAAATCTCAAATCCAGTCTAAATATCTAGCTGACTGTGTGATGAATCATAGTAATAATTAACACATAAGACTTACTGACTTTACCTTTTCCCCAGGCCTATATACAGATTACTTTTGTGGAACCATACTTTGATGACTATGAGATGAAAGACAGAGTAACCCACTTTGAGAAAAACTTTGATCTTCGACGTTTTATGTACACCACCCCTTTTACGCAGGATGGAAGTCCACGGGGAGAACTGAGTGAACAATATACGAGGAAGACCATTTTGACCACAATGCATGCTTTTCCTTATATCAAAACTCGAATCAATGTAATTCAAAAGGAAGAGGTAATGCATGTATCTTAAGAAGGAGCAGTGAATCTGTAGCTTCAGAGTTGTATTGGGCTGTTCAGTCCCCTTTTCCTCATTTTTTTAGTTATCTCTGTTCGCAATTGCTGAAGGTACAGTTTTCAGACCAGGAAAAACTATTAAAACTATAAAGTGTTTCACCTTCATGGCGTATAGCAGTGATGGGTTTCAAAAATTTTTGGAACCTCTTCTGTAGGTTTGGCCTGCTTTCCGGGTCCACTGGTGGAACCTCTTCTAACCGGTTTGGTAGATTTGACGAACTGGTTCTACCGAATAGGTGCGAACTGGTAGGAACCCACCTCTGGCGTATAGGCTACAATACCTAGACTGCAAAAATGCTAAGGATCCCTAAATGGCAAAAGAGACATACAGAAAATGCTGGATCACTGTTGCCATTTACTAAGTAATCTTTGCAGACAAGATATTGTACTCAAGTCCTTAAAATGGTATTAGAGATAACACAAAGTAAATCTCTCATATTCTTGGTGGGAAACCCACCCACCAACCCACCCACCCGGCTCCAGGGTACATGTGTGATATGACCTTCCCCACTCTGTGGCCCTATGCTTGTCTTCCAGACTTTTATTTTATTAATGTTTGCCTTTTTTTTTAAATGAATGGGCTATCTTTGATTTCAGTATGTGTTGACGCCAATTGAAGTAGCAATTGAAGACATGCAAAAGAAAACCCTTGAGCTAGCAGTTGCCACCAACCAAGTGCCTCCAGATGCCAAAATGCTCCAGATGGTCCTTCAAGGTTCTGTAGGAGCTACTGTTAACCAGGTACATAAGGATAAATAATGAAATACCTATGCTTTGCAGAGTACTTTTTGTTCAGCCTTACTGGCATATTGGAAAAACAATAATGACAAAAATGTCATAATTATATGTGCACATGCTCATTCTGGAAATAAACTTAGGTTTTTCATTGTTGCTCACATCATGCAATGATTCCTGAGTCTCTACGAGCTGTATAATCTATTGGCATTCACTTTCTGATCTAGGTTACCAGTTTTACAATTTTGCTACCATTCAGTAGATTCTTGATGCTTATTATCTTTTTATTTTGCCCCATTCTGTTGCACCTGAAATTCCCTGAAAGTTCATTTTGGTTCTTCTACTGGATGTTACATGCTAATATTTCTATAGTTAACAATAAAATGTAGTTCCCTAATACAGTAAAATGTTATTTTAATAAGGGACCACTAGAGGTAGCCCAAGTGTTTCTGGCGGAGATTCCAGATGATCCAAAACTTTACCGACATCACAACAAACTGAGATTATGCTTCAAAGAGTTTATAATGAGGTAAGTAAAGAGGACAGAGAAATGAGTTAATCTTGTAATTACCCTGAGTGGGTCTGTACTAGCAGATCTGGGTGTGAGAGGGCTTCCAAATGAGTGCTAATCATTCAATCCAATGAACCTCCTGGCTTATTGTTATGGAGATGAAATGAAGAAATAGCCTCATATTGGTGGCCTTAAGCTTCTACAGAAAAGGTGGGAGGGCATACATCTAACAAATAAAAAGTCACAGGATCTCCACTGCATTATAGAATAATAATTGATAAAGCATATTTCTACATATATAGAAGGAAAAGTAATAATGAGATTGTCTCTGTGACATAAGAAGTAGGCTACTTCATAATATTCATCTTTCCCCATCCTACTTTTTCAGAACAAGGTCACTAATATACATAACCTGGTCAAGGGTTTGATATTACTACACATGGCTTAAGTGTAACCCATCAACAAGTAATGTTTTTTTCCATTATTTGATCAACAGGTGTGGAGAAGCACTGGAAAAAAACCGGCACCTGATTACCCCTGAGCAAAAAGAATATCATAAGGAACTGAAAAAGAACTATGAGAAATTAGCGAACAGCCTCAGACCAATGATTAGGAGGAAAATCCCAGAGCTATATAAACCTCTTGTGAAATGTAACAGTATTTCAAGGTATTAAAACAATACTGTATTTCAGATGCTGACTACATCAAAAATGTGTTACATGAGAGTGAGGAGCATCCAGTCAGGATCAAGTCATCAGAATTGTTATATAGTGCCTTAATAAAATTAGATTTGCACAATAAACTGAGATAATCCTTATAATGCAGAAAAGAAACTTTAACCTGTTCCTGATTTAAATTACAATTGCTACACAGAGAATATATCCTGTCTCCATCCAAGCCGAAATGTATCTTTGAGATACAGCCAATATAATTCAATTATTTCTAAATTGAAAAGAAGTTGTGCTTTTAAAGAATTAGCTTAGACTTTAAAAAATGCAAAAAGCCAAAGCCTTATTGATGTTTTTCCCAAATTATTTTTTTGCCTGGTTTGTGTTTCTATTTTTACATTTCTATAGAGGCAAAAATCATCTGGATTTTGAGGATATGAACATAGAATTCAATATTTGAATAGATCATGTCTTTTCTTCCAGTTGTTTCTATATGGTGCACTATATAAATATGGTGCACTATATAAATATGTCACAGTAATATATAGCTTTGTAATCAGCCATAATAATAAAACAAGGAGTATATTGAATAATAAGTACTTCTCAGAAGTATATTAATTCTGCTTCAAGGGAATAGCATATTTTTTTCTCCATCTACTGTCACCAAGGAAGTACTGACTTTATATGCAGTATGAATGTTCTTTCATTGTCTTTTTAAAATCTCTGTCCACACATTTCCATTTTCACATTTTAAAATTATTTTATAATTGTTATTCATTTCAGAGATTCTTTCAAGAATTCTAGTATAAGGAAGTATGAACTGCCCACACAGAATTCTTAAGAATAGTCTAATGAAAACAAGCAATCCTTTGGCAAACAGAATCAAATGAAGGAAGATATTGGTTGGTGTGCCATGCAGGAAGCTCTTCTCACCATTCCTAAGGACCACATTTTGTAAATATCATGCTACATATGAGTCAAAATGGCAATTATCTGCAAGAGGGCAGATTGCTGTGATTTTTTTTTCAGTTTAATATTTGTACCTCCAAAGAAAATATTCCTGCATTTTCTCCAAAGATATAAAGGCCAGTTAACAGATATTGCAGATATTGTCTTCCATCTTTGTATGTTTGAATATCTCTGAAGACTACTTTGTGGATCTTTGATCACAGCAGTCCTATGAAAATGATCAGAATTAATATAAAGAGCATTTGACTTAATCATGGATGGCATTCAAATTATATGGACAGATTCTCTGGGGAGTTCAAATTTCAACAGTAACAAGGTTTAGTTAAACAAGATTTAGCTCAAGTAAAATCTGATTGAGTTTAATAGGTAAATTATGAATATGTACAATTCCAATTTGTTGCATAAAATCAACAATCTTAAATGCTTGACATGTAGCATTGCAATGGGCCTATTAAGCAATTATGTCATAAAACCTGAGGTTTTATTTTATCTAAAAGGATAAAAAAGCAAGTTTAATAAATTTGGGGAAATAGGATTTGATAACAATGGAGAGCCCATCTTAATTACATTTTTTCTTACTGTTATAGTTACATTATAATATACATAACAGTTTTATGTACATAACAATGTGAACTCACAGTTACCAGTTCTTTAGCTGGTGCTGGCCTTCATATACATTGAGTTACTACTACTATTATTTTTATTATTATTATTATTATTATAAAACTACTAGTAGATTTATTATAATTTGGATAAGTGCTTATTGCAATTATCAAGTGCTTCTTGATAATTGCATATTTCTGAATATTTGATTAAAAAAAAAATCTGTTACATACCTGTGTATATGTATATAGTGTTGTGAAATGTCCAAGTCTGTGACGGCAACTAATTATTTTGGCACTTTTATACTTAAAGATCTAAATCAGTATATACATTTTTTAAATCAAATAAAATATTATTTTAGTACGAAAAATCCTTGTCTGATTTTTGATTCAAATACGGTGGCACTATACTATCCTCTTTAATCTTCCCAACTCTATGTATGAAAAAGAAGGCAGTATAACAAAACCTTGACAAGTTATCTATTCTAAGCAATGTATGTTCATTAACAATAGGCAGCCATATGCTATATGTACATAGCAGTCCTTGATATTACTTTAGTGTATGTATGAACCTAACACTGGTGCTCTTGTTTGGTGCAGGTAGTTCTTGACTTAAGACATTCATTTAGCAACTGTTTGAAATTATAACAGTGCTGGAAGAGTCTATGACAATTCACTGTGGCCAACTCACCGTGGCCAACTTGCCACCGCCAATTCGCTGTGGATCAACTCACTATGGCCAACTCATTGGGACAGTGGGACAACTCACTGTGGTACAAAAGTTACACTAATATCAAAGAAATGGTGGAATTGAATCATTAAAGGATGAAAAAAGAGGGATAGAATAAAATGTAAATGACAAAAATTAAAATATTTTTTTATTTATTTTAAATTGAATAGTTAAATTATCCTATAGCAAGTTGTCCTGTAATGAGTTGGCCATGGTGTGTTGTCCCGCAGCAAGTTGGCCATAGCAAGTTGACTGTGATGAGTTGTCCCATTTCGGTGCTGGAAATAGTGACTTAATTCCTTGCACTTATAATCATTGCAGCATCCTCACTGTCACATGTTCATAATTTGGGTGTTAGGCAACCGGCATGTATTTACAATGGTTGCAGGGTCCTGTGGTCACATGATTACCATTTGTGTCCTTCCCAGCCAGCTTCTGACAAGCAAAGTCCTTCAGAGAAACTGAATTTGTTTAATTAATGCATGGTTTGCTAAAAGAGCACAGCAAAAAAGGTTATAAAATTGGGCACAGTCTTTTAAGAACCACATCACTTAGCAACAAAAGTTCTGGTCCCAATTAACATAAGTTGAGGACTATCTGTATCACTTTACACTTGCATTCCCCCCCTCCCAGATCAACTACCGGTAAATGTGAGCATGGAATGGGTCTACAGCTGAACAACAGTTTAGGACAATGGACAGGGTAATCAATCTGTCCTGGTTTCCATGGCTTCATTAAACTCAGGATTCTATGTCGCCAATATGCAATTCTCTCAACCATAGCATTATATCTCAGAAATGCTGATTGGGCATCAGTATTCAGCTAGCTTATTCTTCTGTTACAAATTGCTCTCTTTAACTTGAAACGACAGTAGCTGAATTGAATTTAAAAAAAAGCAAGTAGCCTTGTTTACTACTATTCAAAATAATACATGAAAGGCCCACAGAAGCTTCTTTAAAGTAGCATTCTATATTAATCATGTTGTAGTGTCAGTTGGGTAAAGCAAATAGTGAGATCATTTCCTAAAAACTAATAATTTAAGAGCCCTGGCATGTATCAGCAAAATGCCTTTTTTTAAAGCACTCTCTCTTGAAGTATTTTGGAATATCTTCAAAAATACAAAATCAACACTGAATGGAGAAAGGGACCTAACTCATTCCATTTACTCACTCCTGTGTTCAGCTTTGCCATTTGTTTGTTTTTTATAAATAGCTGTGGAAAGTCTCAAGGCAGAGAAAAAAGAAAGCAAACCAGTTACCTGTCTTAACTAGCCTGTGTTATATTAAAATACACATACAGGGTGACGAACCAGTGGGACAGATTCTTCACATGACATCTGACACACTTGAATCGGGTTGCAACTTTTTAAATTTTAACTTTTAGGCACTGTTCGACATCATCATATTTTATTTGTACACTGCCCAGAGTTTTTCTGTGAGGGAGATGGGTGGTTTCAAAATTTGATAAATAAAAATAGATTTGTACATTCTCAAGTTGATAAAAATACTAGCAATTGTTGGATCGTGCCTTTATTAGCACTAAGACTTTACAGCCTACAAAGTCTTGTATATAACTTTCGTTGAGCCTGTTGTCTACAAACAGAAGCAGCTGGCTGACCTTATTTGAGTTCAGAAGATAAGCAGGGTTAAGTCGTTTAAGACATGGATTGGTGTCTAAACTGGCTAGAAGGAGACTTTGTACTGATGTATAAAAAGGCATTTTCTGGTTGCAGATTCTATTTTCCCCTTGCTCCAGTCTGAACTCTTGATTCATTTTTATATAGGTAAAATTATGCTTTTTGTACAGTTAAAGTTGATGCCAATTAGTACATCCAGCAGGTGTCATTAGATGTGGGCAAGAACCACTTATTTATTTCAAAAATTATTTGTTTCTCTTAATAAAGTTACAGTTGAGTGGTGATGCTCAATTTACCTCTTCTGTAATCCTAACCCTATTGCTAGTTCCTTAATAGAAAACATCTGGAGAAGATGCAAATAGCAGATGTCAAAAGAAAGGCTAAGGCAGGGTACCATCAAAAATAGGCAAGAAGCATTCATTTAACAGATAGGACATGAATTAGGTCTCATAGATGACAGTTAGATGTTTGGCATATACGTAAAACTCCCACTAGAGTTTTAGGTGTTTTTACTAACTGAATAACTGAAATGTTGTGCCTTTCCAGTCCCTATTCTTGTTTTTAAAAAGAAAAACTCTTTTACCAAAGGTGGACAACAATGGCAACAATGGCAACTTTATGACCTGTGGACTTTAACTCCCAGAATTCAACCTATGGATTTTGGTGTGTACCAAGGACCTGTGGGTAGCCAGAAGAACTGAGGCGGAGACAGGAATAAAAGGCTAACAAGTTTATTCCCTTAAAGTACAGGTTAACGTTTCAGAACCGGATTAGATAGGAACGCGCGCTGCTCGTTTGGACAGCTCCCTATTTATACAGGAGCTGTCAAACGATCAGCCAATCAGCTGTCGAGCGCTTCCCGCTTAAACTCTAACTCAGCGCAAGCTCAGAACACAACACTCCTCCCCCCTAAGTTTGCGCAGGCGTAGTCTTGTAAGTAGGCTGGACGCCTCCTGATCCGGCCGGATGCCCTAGGCCCTTCTGCACCGCTTGGAGGCTCTGGTTGTTTGGCCGAGGATTCTGCATCGGAGGACTGAGATCGCCCTGGCCGGGGAAGAGCGGATAACGGAGCTGGCCCACCAAGTAAGTCGCCGCTTTGGGTTTGGGCTCCTGCTGCTTGTCCTTCGTTGGCCTCCTCGTTTCTGGCCCCTTCGTTGTCCGTCTGAGCTGTCAGACTGGGTAGGTCGGTTGACGGCTGCTGGCTTGTCTGTGGTTGGCGCCTGCCCCGCAACTGGTCGCAGTGTCGTTTCCAGACTCTGCCGTCGAGAAGCCTGACCCTGTAGGAGCAGGGCCCGGTCTGGTCAGTTATTACGCCCGGTAGCCACAAGGGATACCCCCCATAATTCCGGGCGTACACTGCCTCCCCCTGGCCGAAGGAGCGAGACCCACCCAGGGAATCCAGAGGTTTTGGGGTTGAATAGGCAGGGTGCAGACGGTCAAGAGTAGTTCGCAACCGGCGTCCCATTAGGAGCTCGGCGGGGCTCGTATTGGATTCCGGGGAAGGTGTGGAGTGATGGGCCAGCAAGAAGGCGTCAATGCGTTCTTGCCAGGGAAGGTGGTCCATTTTAGAAAGGGCTTCTTTCACTGACCGCACGGCGCGCTCCGCCAGGCCATTGCTAGAGGGGTGGAACGGGGAGGTGAGGGCATGTCGAATGCCTAGGGAAGCTAGGAAGGCCTCAAACTTTGCGGCTGTCAGCTGTGGGCCGTTATCCGAGACTACCACATCGGGCAGGCCGTGGGTGGCAAACAGGTGGCGCAGGGACGCGATGAGCGCGTCTGCCATTGTGGAGGACATGTGGACGACCTCGACGCATTTCGAGAAGGCGTCCACAACAATGAGCAGCATCCGGCCCTGAATGGGGCCTGCGAAATCAACATGAACCCAGGACCAGGGAGTGGATGGGGGATCCCATGAACGCGGCTCGGCTTTTGGCGGCAACGCTTGGGCGCTCTGACATTTCGAGCACCCAGCGACATGGTCGGCTATGTCTTGGTCGAGCTTGGGCCACCAGACGTAGCTTCTGCCTAGGGCTTTCATCCGGACAATTCCGGGATGTGCAGAATGCAGCTGCCGCAAGACAGTAGTCCTCAGTGAGGGAGGTACGACTACTCTATGGCCCCAAAGTAAGCAGCCGTGCTGGACGGAGAGCTCCGCCAGGCGTGCTTTGAAGGGCAGGAATATGGGGTCTACGGGGTCTTTCGGCCACCCTCGCCTAACCCAATCTAGCACCCGGGATATTACCTGATCCCTTGCTGACGACCGGGCGATGTCGGCGGCAGAGATTGGAAGGTTGAGGTCGTCGATAAGGAACACTGGGGCCACAGCAGCAGGATCTTCATCAGCTTCGGGCAGGGGGCAGCGGCTGAGTGCGTCGGCATGAGCAATCTGCTTCCCTGGGCGGTGGTGCAATTGATAGTCATAGGCAGCCAGGAACACGAACCAACGAGTCATGCGTGGAGATAGGACCTGAGGGGCAGGCCGATCTCCTGCCAGCAAACCCAGTAGGGGCTTATGGTCAGTGACAATTTGGAAAGGCCGGCCATACAAATAGTGATGGAACCGGCGCACCCCGGCCACAATGGCTAGAGCCTCTTTGTCAATTTGCGCGTAGTTGCGTTCAGAGGCAGAGAGCGTGCGGGAAAAATAGGCGACTGGCACCTCTGCCCCACTGGGTAGCTGGTGACAGAGAACGGCGCCCACCCCATAGGGTGAAGCGTCACAAGCGAGCACAAGGGGCAAGTGTTCGCTGTACTGCACTAGGACATCGTTTGAGATGAGCAGGTGTTTGACAGCGAGGAAGGCGGAAGCCTCCCGGCGGCCCCACACCCAGGGGGCGCCCGAGTCGAGGAGGCGATGAAGTGGCTCAGCGACCGTAGCCTTGTGGGGAAGGAATACAGCATAAAAATTAAGGAGGCCTAAAAAGGCCTGTAATTCAGCTCTGTTAGTTGGAGCAGGGGCCTCTACGATGGCTTTGGTTTTGGCAGCCGTGGGGTTGGTGCCACTGCCATCGATGAGGAACCCGAGGAACTCTATCTGGGATACCGCAACCTGGCACTTGTCTCTCTTAACCTTCAGTCCCACTTTTTGGAATCTTTGGAGAACCATGCGCAAGCGGGCCATGAGTTCTTCCATAGAGGTGGCTGACACGAGGACGTCGTCAAAATAGGGGACGACGCCTCGGAGTCCTTGGAGCAACCGCTCCATCAAGCTCTGGAACAGTCCTGGGGCAATGCTGACCCCAAACTGCAGTCTGCGGCAACGGAAAGCGCCCCGGTGTGTGATAATCGTTTGTGCTTCAGCTGCTTCATCGTCCACAACCAGCTGTTGATAGGCTTGGGCGAGGTCGAGCTTCGCGAACACAGTCCCCTCGCCCAAGGTGTGCAGTAAATGCTGAACCACTGGTACCGGGTACGCGTTGGACGGCAAGGCACGGTTGATTGAGCAGCGATAGTCAGCGCAAATCCTCACGCTGCCATCTGGCTTGATGGGTAGCACAATGGGTGTTTCCCATCTGGCATGGTCCACTGGCTCCAGAACGCCTTGAGCCACTAGCCTGTCCAACTCAGCGTCCACTTTTGGTTTGAGTGTGATGGGCACTCGGCGAGGCTTCATCCGCACCGGCTGTACGGACGGGTCGAGGTTAAAGGAAACTGGCGTGCCCGTATACTTGCCGAGGTTGCCATCAAAGACTTCTGGGAACTCGTTGACCAGGCAGTCGAGTGCATTTGCGCTGAGGTGGTGGATTCCGCTGATCTGCAGACCCAGGGACTGGAACCAGTCGAGACCAAGAAGACTGGGCAGCCGTCCGTCGACTATGATGAGGGGTAGGCGGCCGTCAAACCCCTTGAACTGCACTCTGACCTTTCGGGTACCAATTATTGGAATCAGGTTGCCCTGATAGTCTCTCAATGTGAGATTGCAGTCATGTAGCTGGCGTTTGGAAAGCTGCGGCACGATGCGTTTGATTGTGCTCCACGACACGATAGACGTTGCGGAACCGGTGTCGAGCTCCATCGCGCAGGGCTTCCCTTCTATCAAGACCGTCAGTTGAATTTTCCTTTGCAGTTGGTGGCAAGAGAGGCCATGGTGAGAGTTCCGGAGAATGGCATGGCAGTCCATTTTTGCTTTCTTGGGGCCCTCAGCCCTGGTACGATATGGCCGCGACCGCTCGGTTTGTGACTCGGAAGAGGACATGGGCTGTGCTGCTCGGCACACTCAAGCCATGTGACCCTTTCTGCCACAACGCTGGCAGAGGGCTTGCCTGAATCTGCACTCAGCTCTTTCGTGGTTACCTCCGCAACCACTACATGCAGATTTAGGTTTGCCCTTCTGCCGTTGCCAGCTCTTTCTGTTCGCCTCATCAAGGCGGTTAATGTCCTCATTATAGGTTTCAGCATCGGAATCTTCACTTTCCGAGTCTGGCTGACTGGTCACTGTGTTAAAGGCATTGGCAGACTGCGCGGCATTGGCGGCCCGGGCCTTCGCGATGGTGGCTAGGGAAACAGCAGCCATTTCGGATGCCCGAACTTCGTCAAAGGCTGCCTGGAATGACAAATCTGGTTTAGTTAGTAGCCGCTTCTGTAGCTTGAGGTCGCGGAGGCCACACACCAGGCGGTCGAGAAGAGCTTCATCCAAATCCCGGAACTCGCAGTGTAGGGCGGCGGATCGTAGGGCAGCAACGTATGCACTCACGGACTCTCCCTCAGCTTGGCTGCGCTGATGGAACGCGTGCCGGCGGGCTATTTTGGACGGGGACGGAGCATAATGGCTCGTCAACTTTGCCATTAGCTCAGGCCACGGAACGGCCTTGATGGGGTCAGGGGCTGTCAGAGCCCTGGCTGTGTGGAAAACGTCTGAGCCACACACGGACAAGAAAAACGCACATTTCCTCTCATCTGTCAGCTCAGTGAGGTCGTGTGCGACCAGGAAACATTCAAATCGAGCCGTGTAAGACTCCCATGTCTCAGCTCCATAGTTGAATGGCGCGAAATTTAACGTGGCCATTCCTGTCAGAACCAACGACGTCTCGTCGCGGTAGAATTAAGCGCAGTTCTAGTGACTCAGCGAGTGACTTCAGCTGTAAGTGACTTCAGCTTCTCGCACCTCAGTTTGGCGATCCCACCTTCGTCGCCAGTGGTGTGTACCAAGGACCTGTGGGTAGCCAGAAGAACTGAGGCGGAGACGGGAATAAAAGGCTAACAAGTTTATTCCCTTAAAGTACAGGTTAACGTTTCAGAACCGGCTTAGATAGGAATGCGCGCTGCTCGTTTGGACAGCTCCCTATTTATACAGGAGCTGTCAAACGATCAGCCAATCAGCTGTCGAGCGCTTCCCGCTTAAACTCTAACTCAGCGCAAGCTCAGAACACAACAGATTTCAACTCCCAGAATTCAATTTTCAAACTTCAACTCTCAGAATTCACAAGCCACTCTGCTGCTTCAGGAATTCTGGGAGCTGAAGTCTACAGCCATAACATTACCATAGTTGCCCACACCCCTGTTATAGAGTGATAGTACCAGTAGCAAAGCTGTAGATCTCACATACCATGTTCTCCTGGCCTTCCAGATTTGCAATTAAGTTTTATAGTTAGTGGGAAGATACATAATTAGATTCTTGTTTTCTATTCAGTTGTGTCTGCTTTGAGATTTGCTGGATAAGTTCTTGCAATTTTCTTGACAAGGTTTTTCAGAAATTGTTTGTCATTGCCTTCTTTCTGGGACTGGGAGAAAGTGATTGATTTAGTTACCCAACTTGCTTTGTGCCTAAGGCCGGACTAAAAGTCACAGTCCTCTGGTTATTACCCTGAAACTTAATCGCCACACCAAGCTTACTCTCTCATTGTTATTTGGCACTTAGCTATGTGGGGTATTTTTATGGGGCATACTTTTGGAATCTCTTCTTTTCCCCCTTGAGGACTGTTGAGTAAAATTGGAATGGAAATGAGACGGAGTCCAAGCCATTTCAAATTTGGCCCAACTCAAAGTTGCAAACCCCAAAGCCCCATAACTTTAACCTTAAACTGTGTACTGTTGACTTCTCCCCATTCCTAAGAGGTCTGAAGGGGCTGTGCATAAGCGCACCAACGTGTCTACTGTCCTTGTCCTACTGTCCCCACTTATTCCTATCCATGTCCTGTATTCATAATCATGCTTATACTTATATTTGTTATCTTATACATGCTTGACAAAATAAATAAAATAAAAACATAGGAAAAAGAAGAAGAAAAAAGATGAAATGGAGGACTCTGAAGAAAAATGAGATAGCGAGAAGGAAGCTATTTTGATACAACCCCAGAAAAACACACACCCCTCCTGGTTCAAGAATCTACCCTCTGGAATAAGATACCCTTTGAGATCTGTGTGGCTCTCTGCCTAATGCCATTCCAGAAGGCCTTGGAGACATGTTTATTCTTGTCAGTTAAGTTTTTGCAAATGTTCTGTTTTGAGTTCCATTTCAGTTATTTATAGTTTATTGTGTTCTTCTTTATTTCTGTTTGATAATGTGAGTCACCCAGAGTAATTTTGAGTCAAGCACTTAACATCTAACAACAGAAATAAACAAATAAGCTTTTATGCCAACTATCTGTCTCCACCTGATTCTGAGGGCATCATTACCAAACCTGCACCAAGGCAAAATGACATGGAGCAATGATTTTCAACATTGGTTAGCAGGCCTATCAAACACAAGCGATTTCCCAGGGGGAAAAGAGTTAAACCATCAAGGCTAAGGCAGAAGCCATTTAAAAAGCCACCATAGTTGTGTACACACACGCAACATGCTAAGTTGAAGCCAAACAGATCGCTGTATACTTTAATGGACCTCTATAATCTTTTAGCTCCCATTTCCAGTTAAGCTAAAACTAGACAAACCACATTATAGCTTTGTGCATGGCTTCCCAAACTGCAGGTCACAACCACTCTCCGGGAAAGTTTTTTTTAATAGGCAAAATGTGTACTGTTAAAACTCAGGCCTACTTTGCCTGGACAACTTGCAGTGATTTGCACAAAGTACAGAGCAAAACGTGGAGGAGGTTTTGAGGGAGGATTAAACCAGTAGGTCTAATCACTTGTCATAACTCTTTATCATCTGATTCTATTATTTCTTTATGATTTATATCTATCATCTATCTATCAATTTATTATCTATCTCTCTAGCCAATTTCATAGTATTTATTTTGTACAATGATAATAAAGACTATACTACTATCTAATCCATCTATCATAGCTCTCTCTATATATTTACATCCATCCATCCATCCATCCATCCATCCATCCATCCATCCATCCATATCTATCTATCTATCTATCTATCTATCTATCTATCTATCTATCTCTATATCTATCTATCTATCTATGTATCTATTTATCTATCTATCATCTATCTATCTCATCATTTATCATCTCTTTCTCCTTATCAATCAATCATAGATCCATCCAAACTATAAAATGGTATGATTGTGTATTAAAAGCCATATCCTTTGGGCTGGCGTATCAAGCTCCATGCAATCACTAAGTGCTGCCCAGAACCTGCATTGTGATAAAGTAGCATAATCTGCCTTTGAATGTTTCGTGAAGAAGTGTACATGCTAGTGAAGTCCAGTATTTTCAGCCATTATTTTACGATACTAGTCTAAACTAGGAGGTAAATGAAAAACTGTCTACTAGTAGTGCTGATAAATGTTAAGCCTCTGTCAAGAAAATGTGATGAAAGTTACACTTCTTTTAGAAAGTTGGATATTACTTGTCCAACTTCAACCCCAGAGAATTTGTCAGCTTTATTTATGGGAAGGGAAGCACACAAATTCATTTATAATTTGTATGTGCATGGGGAGGGGGAATAATCTGATAAATGGATCCTAGTTCAGTGTCTTGTGTAAACTAATTGTACATAATCTCTCAGCTTCAGACAGCTGCTTTTAGTCAAGGTGGTCTAGTCTGGACTTCTGTTTCATCTGTTTCTTTTCAGAGGTCTTCAAAGTCCTATACTTTGCTTAAAACCTTGCTCTTCCTTTCTAGGATCTGATGACTCAGTGACCAGGTAGGTGTGGCTGGCCACACCTATATAGTCAGTCACCACCCAGCTATGTCCCCTAGCTGCCGTGAGTCATCCCATTCTGTCCTTTCTATCCCATGTAAACTCATAGTAATGGTAACAAACCATTTGAATAGTTTGCTTGTATTTTGTCTGTCTTCCCTACCTTAGATTGCACACATGAGGAAGAATTCCAGGGAAACATCAGCAGAAAACAGAAAGCTGGATCAGTGTATGTTTGAGTTCTTATGGTTGTCCCAGGAATTATAAGATTTTAAAATATATTCTACATTTCCGGATATTCTGTTGTTACATTAACAGTGTAACAATGTACAAATATGAATATACAATAAGGAGGATTTTGGGGTGGAGTGGGGGGTTGGAAAGCCAGCTCAGTGAAGTGGTGGACGTGATGTGCCGATGCCTGGAGGCTGTTAGGATCTGGATGGGGGCCAACAAACTTGTGCTCAATCCCAATAAGACTGAGTGGCTTTGGATGTTGCCCCCGAAGGACTGCTTGGACAGTCCATCCTTAACCCTGGGGTGTGAAAATCTACGCCCCTCAGAGAGGGATCGCAATTTGGGAGTCCTCCTGGATTCGCAGCTGAAATTGGAACATCATCTGTCAGCTATGACCAGGGGGGCCTTTGCCCAAGTTTGTCTGGTGCACCAATTGTGGCCCTATTTGGACTGGGATGCACTTCTAACGGTCACTCATGCCCTTGTCACCTCGAGGCTGGATTATTGTAACGCACTCTTCATGGGGCTACCCTTGAAAAGCGTTCAGAGACTGCAGTTAGTTCAGAATTCGGCCGCGCGGGAGATATTGGGTGTGCCGAGGTACACCCACGTTACACCTATCCTCCATGAGCTGCACTGGCTACCAATTGGTCTCCGGACTCAATTCAAGGTGTTGGTTATTACCTTTAAAGCCCTGTATGGCTTAGGGCCAGGATACCTCCAAGACCGCCTGCTGACATATACCTCCCAGCGGCCAGTAAGATCCCACAGATTGGGCCTCCTTCAGATGCCGTCGACCAAACAATATCGGCTGGTGGGCCCTCGGAGGAGAGCCTTCTCTGTGGCTGCTCCGACTCTTTGGAACCAGCTCCCCCCAGAAATCCGGACCATACCCACTCTCATGGCCTTCAGGAAAGCCGTAAAAACTTGGCTGTTCCGGCAGGCCTGGGGCTGTTGACCTCACAGTTGAGGTCCAGCCCTGACTAGAATGAATGTATGAGGGGTGTCTGTTGTTTTTAAATTGTTTTGTCGTTATGAGTTTTTTATATTTCTTGTAAGCCGCCCAGAGTCCTTTGGGATTGGGCGGCATATAAAAACTCCAGATAAATAAATAAATAAATAAATAAGACAACAGCCACCTAATTTCTCCATCCCATCTAATCTTCTTTAGGTTTGTTGAGTACATATACTTTATTTATCAGAATTATTAATAATCAGACACAGTTATTTATGTTTGAGTAAACATCACAAAAGCTCTTAATGTACAAATGAGATAATTTAATCAATCAAACTGATAATCAAGACTATTTGGGGTTATAAATAAGACAGGATCTTATTTTCTTTTGACGCCCCAAATAAACGTTTGGCCTTATTTTGGGGGGTCTTTTTTTTTTTTTTTTTCATAAAATATTTTATTCAATTTTCACATTCCATTTGCAATCATTTATATACAGGGTATTTACTATAAAAAAAAAGGGAAAAAAAGAAAAAAAAAGAAAAAGGGAATAAAACGAACAAGTAAAGAGAAAACACAACTCATCATTCACAACCCCACCTAACCCTTGCATCCTCCATACACCCCATCTACCCCCTCCAACTTTCCTTTCTCCCTCTAACACTCCCCTCCTACTTCCCTTTCCCCTCAATCCTTCCTTCTCCCCTTACTCCCCGGACACCCTCCTTACCTTCCCCTTACTCCTTCCTTACTCCTCCCTCTTCTTTCCCTCTACCTCCCTCCTTGGTGTATGCCTTTATTCGAGTGTTGTTTGATCTGATAAAAGTAAAATGAACCAAGGAAAAAATAATAATAATAATGATAAAAAAAAAAGAACCACCGTATATAAATACATTCTTGTTCTTATTAAAACTATGTTAACACCCCCCCACCCCACCCCCCACAATCCCCATCCCTAATCCTCCCGACTTCCCAGGGCCCACACCTGGCACTACCTTCTGTCTAAAATATCTTGTATACATATGAATTAAAAAATAAAAGTATATATCAAAAGAAAAGAAAAGCAGAGAAAGAAAAAAAAAAAAAAAAGGAAAAAAAGAAAAGAGAAAAGAGAAAAAAGAAAAAAAAAAAAGAAACCACTCTTGTATTGATCTCAGCCCCCCATCTTTATCTATGCTTAAATAGTATAAATCATTCTATCTATATTTTATTCTCGTCTCTTACTTCTTTGCTATTTACCCCAACCTTCTGTAGACTCTCCCGTTCCCTTCCTAAACCTCATGATCCCTTCCAATAAAATTTAAGCAGCGTGGTTCATGCCATATATTCAAATATAACTTTACAGACAAGTAATCAAACTTTCCCTTCTAGTAAAATTTAAACAACGTAAATAATCTTTCTTTACCCCTTTTTCAAACAGTAATTCAAAATAATAAATAACTTAGTTCATTCCACATTCATTTTACCTTCACCCCTCACTTGTCTGATATTTACCACTATCAAATTTATACTAGCATTTGTTTAAAATATAACTCAGAATGATTTGTAGCATGAATCATTCCACATATTCCAATAATACTTTCAGCAAGAGTCAGTTAACCTTCTATTTTAAGGTAGTCCCTTCTAACAGAGTTTAAACAACATAAGTCATTCTGCATTCTTTTTACAGTTATCTTCCCAAGCGGCTTCCTGTTCTAATAAGCTTTAAACAACGTAGATTTTGCCCTCTTCCCTTGCTTGTCTGATATTTACCACAAATAACGTAGTTCATTCCACATGCATTTTACCCTCATCTCTTGCTTGTCTGATATTTACCACTATCAAATTTATACTAGCGTTTATTTAAAAAGTGACTCAGAACTATTACAACCAACTTTCCCTTCAAATAAAAGTTAAATAGCATGGATCATATTCAAATAATACTTTCAGCAAGAGTCAGTTAACCTTCTATTTTAGAATAATCCCATCTAACAAAGTTTAAACAACATAAATCATTCCGCATTCTTTTAACCACTATCAAATTTATGCTAACGTTACTTTAGAATCTAGCTCAAAGTAGTTTCACCCAGCTTTCCCTTCTGATAAAAATTAGTCCACTTTTTCTACCGGAGAGAGGTCTCAAACCCCCATTCAGTCCTCAACTTTAGGAAGTCTTTTGAAGTATCTAAATTCTCGATCTGCGTTCTTCTGCTTCTCTGAGGGAGGAGGGGCTGCCCCCTCCATCTTGCAGCCGCATGGCCAGCCGTTTGCTTTCTCCTTCCGCTTGTCTCTCCTCTCTTCCAAGCGCGTCAGGAAGTCCCGCCTTCAGAATCCTACAATAGAAATCTTGAGCCTCCGAAACAGAGTTAAGACGAAATCTTTGATTCTCAAATGTAACTGTAATACCGGCAGGGGCCTCCCATCTGTATCGAATCTGTTGACTCCTAAGCTCCTTAGTTAAAAAGGTGTAATTCCTTCTTGCCTTCAACATCTGAAAAGGAATATCTTTGAAAACAATCAGGTCCTGGCCTTCAACTCGAAAACTGTTATTATGAAACTTTTGCACAATCGCATTTCTAGATTCTTTTGTGGAAAAATGTATAATTATGTCCCTCGGGAGTTGTCGCTGTTCCGCTATCAATGAGTTCTGGCGATAGATTTTCCGAATCTGCCAATCAAAGTTAAGTCCCGGGCTTCCCAGCGCATGGCTGAAGGCTTCAGCAAAGGTCTGTTTCAAATCCTCTTGCTCCTTTTCACGGAATCCTCTGACTCTAATTGCAAATGCCTTCCTATTAAAATTTAACATCATAAGCTGATCTTCGTTATTTCTAATTTTTTCTTGTAAAATTTGAATATTGGTAGTCAAATTAAAATTAGCCTTCTCCAGACTTTCCAATTTGTTCTCTATTTCAGCAGAGTAATCTGAGAGGGCAGAGACGGCTGCAAACGTATTCGCCTTCATTTGATTAACTTTAGATTTTAGATCATCATAAAGTTGCAATACAAATTCCTGAATTTCTTGTTTAAAGGCATTAAACATTTTAAAGAGATATTCCTGTGTTAAAACTTCTCCAGTAGAGGGCGTAGGAGACAAAGGCTGTGTTTCCAGAAAAGATTCTTTAAATTCTTTAGATACATTTGTAGCAAGACGCTTCTTTGATCTGGGTGCCATAATAAATAAACAAGTAAGCAGCGCTTCACTCCCCTCTATTTCCAAAGAAAAAGAGTTTATTTTGTTAAGGAGCAGTCTGCAGGAAGATAAACCCGGCTAAGTACATCCAGTAATCATCCACGGAGAGAAATCGCCATTTTGAAGTCTATTTAAACAAAGAAGTCTTTAAGACGAATGGAGCTGGTATTTAAGATAGTAATAAAAGCATAAATCTCACAGGGGTGGTACCCTCCCGTATCAATTCTAGCTTGAAAAAACTTTGTTTTGTCCTGGGGGGGGCTAGCCTGTCTGGGGCTGCCAAAAAAAAAAAAAAGGCAGCTGAGAAGAACTGGCCGGAGATAAAAGCTCCGCTTCGGCTGGATCTAATCTCTTCCACAGCCCAAAAAAAAAAAAAAAAGGCTGTGGCGTACGAATAGACCCTAGTCTACGGAGCTATCCTCCCTGCCCCTTTCTTAGCCAAAAAGGGGTGCTATCTATGATCTTATTTAGATATACAGACCAGATCTCTGAGGAGCTCGGTGGAGCCCTCCTCGGCAACAGGCCACGCCCCCAGGAAGTCCGGGGGGTCTTATTTTTGATGTGCAGGAGGTGGCGAGCGTGGTCACCTCATGGCTGCTGCTGTGTTGCAATATTTTCAGGGAGGGCTTATTTTCAGGGGAGGGCTTATTTTAGTGCATGCGTTTAAAAGTCCAACTGGGCTTATTATCCGTGAAGGTCTTATTTTCAGGGAAAGAGGGTAGTTGCAGTTGCAACTTTTCATCTGCCAAGATCAATTCACGAAGATTTGCAATACTGTAATCAAAGTTGTAATAAGAATAAAAAATGTGAATGACCCATCCATTATATTAATTTAAAATCCATTTATGAGCAAAATTTAAAATTATTCAACAGTCATTTTAGAAAATGAGAAAAAAAAGTTCAAAAGCAATATGGAAAAGATGAAAAGAATTTGTTTTTTAATTTCTTTATTCCAAGCTTACAAAACAGAGTAATTATGTTTAGAGTTATACTGAACAGGGGCTGAATAAAAAAAGAAAGAACTCTTGTTGAAAGCTAGATCTTATAATGGTACGATTTTTATTTTAAAAAAAACAGTAAACAAAAATAAGGATTAACGAAAGTGGTTGGCCTTAGGAAAAATGGAAAGGGTGAAACAAGGACTTAAATCATGTTTAATTGCAAACGGAGTGGATAAAAGAGAAAGCCTCTACTGTGTCCTCAAGCAGGGGATGAAGAAACAAGAGGCTTTGAAAATGCAGATGAGGAACATTTCAAATGTTGACAGATCTACACTTTGAAAGACACTTGAGGCAAGCTATGGATGACACATTCACTAGAATTCCAAAATTATGAAGGTTGATATGTGACAAATTGGAAGCTGATCACTAAGTTGTGGATTTTAGTTACAGACTCTTTAGGATCTCTTTCAAATAGCCTTGGAAAAAATGTAAGAAAATCTTGTTTTATATTGATAATCTATAACACTAATCAGGCAAATGGCTTCTCCATAACAGCTTCCCTGTGGGTGGGTTTAACTGAGAGTGATTGGTTCAAGGTTACCCAACGAGCTTCCATGGCTGGGAACAGCCTAGAACCTGCATCTCCCCACTCTTTAACAATGATGCTACATTGAGTCTCATAGCATTGGCTTGTATGTTGGAAGCTGGTATGGCTTCGGCTTAATGTTGTGTGAATCTAGCCATTGTACTGTATAAACGGTGATTTGTGTTGCCATGCATTTTTTGTCTCAGTCATTGTAAACTAGTGTGTGGAGAGATACCGGACAGAAGAACCGGCTACAAGCAAAAATAAAATTGAAGAAGCACCAGACGAAATCGAAATATAAAACACTCTTCTATCTGTGGCCCATAATTTGTGAGATTTATCAGGCTGGGTGTTATGAGAATATAAATCCAATATATAGGGCTGCCATACTAAATAAATATATAATCTTTTGCCATGAACTTGAAAATGTCCTGATCATTTAGTATCTGCCAAAATTTTAGTGGAGGTGGTTGAGCTACTAAATGATGAATATTATGGTACTTTCAGTGTAATAATTGGCTCAGACTGATAACCCAATCACTTAGAAGGGGGGGAAATTAAGAGCTTTGTAATAATTGGCTCAGACTGATAACCCAATCAGAGAGAAAAAAACCACAGCAGTATAATAGAATGTAAAAAGTGATCTTGTGCTCATTTCTATATTAGCTATAAACAAGTAAGATATTCAAAAGAAAAATAAAACCATGCAGCTATTTACAAGAGCTCAGAGGTCTTGACAAGAGTTGCGATGGCTACAGCAAAGCACCGAATGAAAAAGTATCTACCATTAACTTCAAGAACATTTCTTCGGAAAATAAACCAAGATCATATGGATGTGTATTACAAGAGAATATAGTCAAATGTACCATATTTAACCCGGGCTCGTTAAACAACTCATAGCATAACATTATGCGTTAGCTTTATGTAAGTATTTCATCAAATTTGTTTGCATATGAGATATTCCTGATTATTTTATAAAGTACTTAGGAAGCTTATTACTTGTGGTACCCTGTCTCATAATCCTTATTTGGGTCTATATATCCATAAGTCTTCTTTGTGGTTCCAAATGATAAGATCCTTTTGTGTCAGTTTTTTTTAAAAAAGATCTGCCTGGGCAAATTACCAGTTTAACAGTTTGCTTTTCTCTCTAATGCATCAGGCACAGGTTCAAACACTTAGAAGGGAGGTATTTGCTCTCATTTCACATATTGATGCAACAGGTAACAATTCTGGAGAGGGAACAAAATAAGTATGAAATGAACATAGAAGAAATTGAGAAATCCACAATTCAAAGAAGCAATAGCAATAGCACTTAGACTTATATTTACAGCTCTCTCTAAGTGGTTTACAGAGTCAGCATATTGTCCCCAACAATCTGGGTCCTCATTTTACCGATCTCGGAAGGATGGAAGGCCGAGTCAACCTTTACACATTCATTTAGAAGACAGGAATGGAAAAGCTGTCACTATTTGAAACAGAGAGGATCTAATGGTAGGCGGCAGCTCCTTCGGCAAACAAATGGAAAGGGCCTTTGTCTTATCTAAAAATTGGCTAAAACTACCCGAAATAATGCTTTGCACAGGCACAGAATCCATTTAAGGCAGGGGTATCAAACTCAATGTCATCAGGGCTGTGGTTGACCTCGGGGGGCCAGGTAGGCACAGCCGACTGGATTGGCGTGGCCAGCTTTACACCACTAATTGGATGTGGTCACCTGGGTGGGTGTGCTAGCTGAGTGAGTGTGCTAGCTGGGTGGGCATGGCCAGCTTGATGCCATTCCCCAAACTGCTGCCATCTTTCCTCTTCGCATTGGGTAGACCGGGCTGAAGCGATGCGAGTAGACCGGGCTGAAGCAATGCAGGCTGGCCCCCATGGGCCTGATTCGACTACATCACAAGCTGCATCTAGCCCACAGGACTTGAGTTTGACACCCCTGATTTAAGGGAATATGTGGATGATCTTTGGAAGAAACCAGTTTATACATAAGTAAGCTGCTTCATGGAAAGGCTTACTTAAACTGGGATAACATGACACACTGAAACACACAGAAACCACATATGCACAACAGACTGGTGATCTGCTTGATGGTTCAATCGGCTCTGCAGATTTAGCATTTGAGCAAAAGCTAGACTGTTAGAAGACTTGAAGGACTAAACTAAAGACATATCCTCTTAGAGAAAAATCTATCTACATGGCTGACACAGACTTGACAGCACTTAATCTATCAATTAATCGCAGTTAATGAACTGTAGCCTTAAGTGTAATAAAATAGTGCTTAAGGGTAATGTTTTAAATGTAAAAATCACTCCTTGAAAAAATAAACTTTTACAAATTGTATTAGTTGACCAAAAAATAAAATATGAAGAAAAATGATAATAATGGGAAAATAGGGGAGGAAAAAGGGAGGGGGAAAAGTGTAGAGTAAAAGGGGAAAGAAAAAGAAAAGAATTTCTTTTTAACGCAGTAGAGTAAGATAATAACATACAACCTAAAGTTTTTATTTTTATATAGTTATATACAACTTTGTTTTTACTTGGAAACCACTTCTGGACTTTGTGCTTGGGATGGGGAAAAATGAAATGGTGATTTTGGGTTTTGCCAATAAGATATGTTTATTATTATAGAAATGGCTAGCATATATTTCTATGTAAAAGTAGAAAGTTTAGCTTATATATTACTACTTTATTCTAGTGCTTCTGAAACTACTAAAAATATTTTTTTCACATTTCCTGGAAGCTACAGCCAAATATTTGAAGTTTTTTTTTAAAGTTCTTTTTCAGTTTCAGGTATTAAGAACACTGAAGAAGATAAATTATAGGTTGCAGAGGACTCTCCATCGGGTGTCTTTAAAGTGTTTTAGGCTTTGAGTGCTTGTGAAAATAAACATAAAGGTTTGTTTTAGATTCTTCCCCCTTTACTTTGGCACACATCAGGGGTTCTTAAAGAAAAAAAAACATGCTTGAGAAAAGGAATATATTTCCCTCTGTACTTTTTAAGAAAAGGAATATATTCCTCTTAGATAACTCCACTATCCAGTTTGCCTTAAAGCAAATTCTCTTAAAGAATTTAGTTTCCTGAGTTCCTACCTTGGATACTGGAATGTACACCTGGAAGAGGGGAAAAAATAGAAAAGAAGTTATTGTGTTCTTTGTTTTCTGCAATACACACACAGAAAATAAACTTGTAAGTTGGCCTTTATGATTCCAAATACGATTCTTAAAAGCTCATAGATGAAATTGCCCTCATGACATTGCCCCAGGGGTGGGTTCCTGCCAGTTCTAACTTCTTCTATAGAAGAGGCTCCACAAATCTACAGTGCCTTTAGAAACAGTTCCAGCTCACTCCCCCCACCCTTCCGCACATCATCAAGATGAAGAGCGAGTGGAGGAATTCTGGGAGTTGAAGTCCACAAGTCTTAAAGTTGTCAAGTTTGAACACCCCTGGGGGAAGTTTTCTAAAGGGATAGGGGTGCAAGGGTCTGGTAACTTGACAGCTTTAAGACTTGCGTGCTTCAAATGCCAGAGTTTCTGAGCCAGCATTTTGGTTGCTAAGCAAGAGTGTTGTTAAGTGAGTTTCACCACATTTTACAAGTTGGCCATGCCCACCCAGTCACATGACTGCTAAGCCACTCCCACCCAGTCACATGGCCAGCAAGCCACTCCCACCCAGTCATATGGCCAGCAAGCCACTCCCACAAAGCAGGTCACACCTACAGAAGAGGTTCTAAAATTTTTTGAAACCCACCACTACATTGCCCTCATACTGTATTAAACCTAATATTTTCATTTCATTCTCCTTCAGTTTCCTTAGCAAGAACAATTTTTATTAAACAGAAAAATCATGTGGTTGCAAGACTACGAATTCCCACATTGCTTATTTTTAGGAACACACTCCCTTTCATGTTTTTAGTGTGAATATTTTCTTGCAGTGGTCCTTTAATCTAGATTTTCCACCTTGACTCTTTCATCCTGGTTTGATGCTATGAAGCTAATTTCATTCTGATGTGTCTAGTGAAGTGAGAAACCTCTGGACAAGTTAGAACTCCTTGCAATTAATAAGTGCATCTCAAGATGAGAGGTGCTTCTGGATCTTATATGTGAGGATATTTATGTTTCTGTATTAATTATGAACAAGCAGGATTCTCACGGGGAGTGGAAGTATGAAATCTAACACACCGTAAAGAAGTTGTCAAAGTGATTAGCTTTCAAACATTACCATATTTTTCGGAGTATAAGATGCACCGGAGTATAAGACACACCAAGGTTTTGAGGAGGCAATTAAAAAAAACACGTTTTTGCACTCTGCAAACCTCCCAAAAAACGGTCCGTTTTTTGAAAAAATGGGCCCGTTTTTTTTTCTTCAAAAAAACGGCATGAATAGCCTGTTGTCATATAACTCCTTGTGAAGGTGTGGCGGTCACCCATGGCCCAGTGCATAACAGGGCATGCACAGCCATGCTGAACCACACAGGAAAAAACAAACTCCTAAAAGACATAACATCCTGATAGTTCACTCTAGATGTGCCTTACCCAACGACGCCCAGGATTTGACCATATATAGACAGAACTTCCCTGAGCAGTAGATTAGCAATTGTAGTTTGACAGGCTGTCTTAAATCACATGCTGATTGCTCCTCCTGCCTTTGTCCTATCTCAATAAAAGGGGCTCCCAGACCCCAATCTGGGTCGTCTCATCCCGAGAAAGCTCGTGTCCGTGTCTTTTTTTTTTAACAATTCCTCTAACACAGCTTTTCTTTTTATTTCTTTTAAAAAACACAAATATTTCATCATTCGTCAATCATTAAAACATTGAAGTACAATTTTTTTGTATGCCCCTCCCTCCCTCCACCTCCCAAACCCCCCTCCTCCTTCCCCCCCCCCGACTTCCCAGAACCCGTACACGGTATGGATTTTTAACTAACACAGTCCAAAATCTATTGAGAAAAAAGAAATAAAGAAATTAATGACATTCTACATTGACCTTAGCTTCTTCTTACTGAACTAACTTTTAACAGTTTAAATCATTTCTGATCTTAAGCATAGGCTAACTTGAATTTCTTGGTCCCGTATTTATTTTGTATATAGTCAATCCATTTTTTCCAGTCTCGTTTATATCTCTCATTTGAGTGATCTTTAAGATATGCCGAAATTTTAGCCATCTCGGCTATGTGTCTTTTCTCAACATTGGCCTCATGGGCGAACCACGGGTACTTCACAATAGCCCTTAGAAGGCTTGTAGAGTGTTCCTGGGGGGGGAGGGGGAATGAGCAAAAAATGGCCTCTTTTTCACAAAAACAGGTAAAAAAAAGGGCATTATGAAGTTTATAGTGCTCCTGGGGGCTGGGGTGGGGGGCAAAATTGAGCAAAAAAGGCCCATTTTTTGCTCATTTCTACCCTCCTTTGCCCCCAGAAGCTCTCTGAAAGCTTCCTACAAGCTATGCACGGCCATTTTGGTGAAGAGGACGGAGTCTCAGGAGGCAAAAGAATGCTGTATTAAGTGTATAAGACGCACCCAGATTTTCAGCCTCTTTTTTGAGGAAAAAAGGTTTGTCTTATTTTCTGAAAAATACAGTATGTTGAAAGTGTAAAGTAGGTGAATGACCTCAGATGTGATGGCCTTGTCTTACGATCTTGGGATATAATCCTCTGCTCAGGCAGGAAACCCTATACCTGTTCAGGCAAGTGGTTGTCCAATCTCTTCTTAAAAACCTCCAATGTTGGAGCATCCACAACTTCTGGAGGCAAATCATTCAAACTGTCAGTAAATTTCTCCTTAGTTCTAGCTTGCTTCTCTCCTTGGAGAATAGGTTGACTCCCTCTTCTTTGTGACAGCCCCTCAGATATTGTTACACTGCTATGGAACCCTGAGCAAGGGGTTTGGACTAGAAGATCTCCAAGATCCCTTCCAATTCTGTTATTCTGTATTCCTTTCTCTGTAATACTTTATAGCTCAGTAATATTATGTACATTCCATCACTTATGCCAAGTTGCACTCTGGCTGTAGAAAGTTCTAATTTTAACTATTGCAAGACAGACTCATATCCCAGGGGACAGAAAGTCTTGATAAGATTCTGTTAAGTAGAGTAAGAAAGGAGTTGCACTCTGTTAAGTAAATTATTTCTGGAATGGCATTCTTGTGCATTCATGCACATATCAAGGATATTGTTGAGGCACAGACCCAGTGGGGAGGCCTTGGATAAGATCTAGCCTGTAGCAGCAACTCCACAGCACCCACCGCCTGCAAGCTGTGAAAAACAAATAGTGAAAAGTCAGATGTCTGGTGCTTCATTCCACTTCATTATACCTGATGGCAGGCAGACCCTTTCTGCCTTCTTAAATCAAATGCTGAAAATGAAATAGTGAACTGGAATGCAGCGTGATGGTTAGTGTTTGTGAAATACCATATAGTCTATTCCATTTCTATACAGTAACACAAACCCTAAGAATAATTTACCAGTTGGCCCTGCATGGTGCTGTTTAGATAGTTAATGGTTTTCTCAGCTACCTCCTTGTCTCCAAAGGAAGACAGAAATAGATACGGCAAAACCCGCAAAGGAATGGGAAAGTTAACATAGAAAAATTCTCAGGCTTTCCATTTCTGGAAAATGTAACTAGGCATTCTAGAAAAGGCTGTGGCTCACCCTCCTCTGTCAAATACAAGAATAGGATTGGATCATTTTCCTATGGCCTAATTAAAAGCACAATCTTCATTTTGGTGGCCCAATTAAGAGCCTCAGTGTCCAGTCAAGGCATGCCCCAACTCACCATGATCTGCAGGGGCCTCTGATGATGATGCTTCTTCAGTCTGCGGACTCACCCTAAGATGCTGATATCATTGGTTCTGCTGTTGCAGCATTTGCATGCACCTCTGTTGCTTTAGATCAGGGATGTCCAACCTTGGCCACTTTTAAGACTTGTGGATTTCAACTCTCAGCTATGCTGATTGGGGAATTCTGGGAGTTGAAGCCCACAAGTCTTAACGTGGCCAAGTTTGGACACCCCTGCTTTAAGATAATGGAGAACTAGATCTTTTGCAATAAGGCAACCAGCAATAAAAAATCAAGCTAGATAGATAATAAAAGGGATAATAATCAGGATATCTGCCTGTTGATGCTAGAGAAAACTGGCTCATCTTTAGATGGAGTATTAGCACTAATGCTTCCCTTGATGTCTTTCCATTTCACGCTGCATCTAATTGTACCAGATATTCAGGGCAAGTTGTTTTTGCTAAAAACAGCTATGGATTTTGAAATGAGATGGAATTCGGTGGCTTCAAAGTGCATAAGAAGAATAACCGTATCACAATTACCCTGTTGCAGCACAGGGGTGTTACCAGGAATAAATTGTCTGAAAATAAGAGGCAATGTTTAGCAGCCAGTTTCAGACTAAGTTGCAGCCAGGCCTATTAAAATAGTGAAGTATTATTTCTATTTACACACTGATTTCCAGAGAATTAAAAACTTGTGCTTAGTAACATGTTGAGCAATAAAGCTGGGCAGGCATTAATTAATTAATTGTTGTCTCTTCCCCCACCCATCAAGGATGTGTTTACAACTTCACCTATGTTAGAGAGTGGGACACTGGATGATAACTTTTCTCCTATTCTATAGGTCAGCTGATGAAACAGTACAAGACGTTGGGAGACAGGGCGCAGAGATGCTGCCCAGGGAATGGTCAAATAAAGGACACCATAACACACAGCTGCATATTGGGCGGAGCATCAGAAGGAACCCTCCCCAAGTTCTTGGACTGTAAAGGCGATGGCAGGAGAATTGTAGTTTCTGACTTGCAAGAGTCTGTTAATGTAGCTTTACAATAAAGTAGAATTAGCTCATCTGGTCATGTTTCCTGTCTAGTCTACCTGATAAGGCTGACAGCTGGACAATGAGGACTGATTAGCTATCTTTGTACATTTTGAATGCTGGGGGAGAGAAATGTTGGACTTGGGTTGGGGAAACACCTTCTGTAACATTGAATAGTCTTACTGCTCATTTGGACTACACAGACATGGAAACATTATTACAAAACTCACATCCTATTGACCAGCCATCAGGGCAAAATGAACAGGAGAGAAATTCGCACCCATCTGTCAACACAGAAGCTGATTTAACAGTACCTTCTCCTGTAGATGTGGCAAGGATTTTGGAAGGCTGGCTGGGATCACTAACCTCACATTTCTTGATGGTTTTTAAAATCAGGATTCTTGATTTCTGCTTTGTGTATTTTTCCATAAACACGGAAGAAAATGAAAAAGGAAGAAAAATGATTAATAAATGTTTAAACCGTTTTGCTAACATAATCATATCCTGAGCTTATAATGTTTATTGCTTAGTGATTTTCCAAAGTTCTGATAGGCTTCTGCCATCCTCGGGGATGTCATATTGTAATTAGAATGATATTGTAATTTTGTCACCTCTGTTCAAATAAATGAACCAGTTCCAAGTAATATGTACTTTTAACTGTACGATTTTAAGGTCATTACTCTTTCAAGGTAAGCATTATTAGAAATCAAAAGAAAATATTAGGATTAAGCAGTAGATTTCTGTTCAGCCCATATATTAGCTGAATTGTGAGGCATACCTAAGTATATTTATAAATCGAATACATTCATACAAAGTATTCTGCTTTATTTTTCTAGCCATTGAAAACATATGCATAAAATATTAAATCAGTTTGAGTTTAAATATATTACATTAAGTGCTTATGATGATGCTGTAAGGAAGTGTTGCAAAAAAAGCACCTAATGCTGGAGCCTAGATATGCTTTCTAAAAATATAAGCCCTCAATTAAAATGCATATGTAGTTTTCCTGTAACATTTTTAAAGGACATACATTTTTTGTCTAAGCATTTATGGACACTTCAATTGCATCTCCTTAGTATCATCATAATGACTTGGTGTAAAATTATGTTAGGCAGTCAAGATGTGCCATCTTTCACTCTTGACAATGATAGCAAACTTTTCTATTTTTTCCCACATTTTCAGGAGCAAGGGAATGTCCTTTAATAAATAATAACAACAACAACAACAACAACAACAACAACCCCTCCGAGGAGCTTTACCTTGTCATGGTGGAGGGGCTTGGGCACTCTAATGATCCTAAGGGATAACCATATCAGACAGGTCTTAGGTGAAGGGCCAGACAAAATTTGCTCCACAACCCATTCAAATATGGTGAATATGAAAAAAATGAAATTTATGCCGGCTGAACCGTCGCTCGGATTAACAAGGGTTCCATTGGATGCTATGGCTCCTGGTCATTCTGCGTAAAATGAGCTACAGGGCTCAGCTCCCTCTGCTAGGCAACCAGGGCATGGAGCTGACGAGCTACTGGAAGAAAAAGTGAAAAAGCAAAAAATCTGGACTAGGGAAGAAAAAATCTCTATTATGAAAGCTTACTATCAGTCTGAGCCAGCAAAATGTGGATTTAAAAAACGAATGTATCAGATTTGGAAGGTGAACTACACAGACTGTGATATCAGTGAATAAAGGCTAATGGACCAATGATGTGTAATTCTAAGCCACAAAATTTTCACTACAGCAGAATTAATAGGAATCGAAGAGAAAGCAACTAATGGTCTGAGTATACCAACAAAGAAGAGTAACATCAAGAATGATTTGGAGACTCAAAAGCAAACTGAGGAAGAAAGGGAGGAAAAGGATGCTGAAATGGATGAAGATAAAGAACAAGGAAGAACTGAAGAACAAATACCAACAGATATTGCTCAATTAGCTGAGAAAATAAAGCATCAAACGGAAGATGCCGAAAGAACACGTTTGCCCAAGCTGAACCAAGTGAACCGGAAAGAATTGAGAAAGGTACTAAAAAAGGTCAATGAGGCTGTGCAAATCATTCAAACCACTACATTAACTGAAACAAACCAGCTGATGTGTATGCAGCAGCCTTCATAACCACCAAAGAATTGGTTTGAAAATACAAAAGAACCAAAGAGGCAAGAAGAGGAAGCCTAAATGGAAAATTAGGTTGCAATTGAAGACCAAAAAAATTCATGGAGACTTGAACAACTTGAAGAACCTAAGGCAAGGTCAGCTAAAGAACAAGCAAATCAAAAGCAGCCTGGAAGCAAGATACAATTTGGAGAATAAATACATACAATTTGTGATAGTAATTGAAGAGCTGAAGCAGAGGGTTGTTGCCGTTGCTGAAAAGATTAAAAGATATGAAAACTGAGTAACTCAATTTAAGGAAAATTCACAGTTCAGCGCAAATCAGCACCGGTTTTATAAGAGCTTAGAAAGTGGAGATGGAGTAACAACAAATAAATAATAATAATATGTATTTGCATATGCCAACCCTGTTTACATGGGAATGGGAGTGGAGAGGAGTTGTTAGCTGTGGCAGGTACTTAAAAAGTTGAAGAGTGGCATTGTCAACTACACGAGAAGCTTCCTTGGCAAGGGAAATAACTTTGAGAAAGGCTCACAGGGAGGAAAGGTCACAAGATGCCTGACAGGGAGGCGGAAAGAAAGCAGGGAAATGGGAGGGACCTTGAATATAACAGCTGAGGCTTTGTGAGTAGTGGAATAATGTGATTTGCCTGATCAACCAGCAATGAAAGACAAACTTCCTCACACTGCAAGCATTTGTCAAGCCCTTTGTGAGCTTCTTGTTAGAGGCCTATGAATTCACGGCTTTCTAATGCTGCTAAACAAGGAGTTTGTGGGAGCAGAAGGTATAAGTCAGCTCTTCCAGCCATCTTGTCTTATTCTCTGAAGCCAGGATACTTGGAAAATGAGGAGATTTAGAAGTTGGTATAGCATCAAGATTAGGAAACAAAGTTAAAAACTAACTTTTCTAATGAAGTTGGTCCAAATGTGTTTTTCTTTAAATCATCCTTCCAGCTCTGCTTTATTCCAATAAAGACTTAATTTGATCATCTAACCTGATAAAGAAAGGACTGAACTCCAATTTCCAATATTTGAGTGGCTGCCACAAAGAGGAGGGGATTAAGCTATTTTCCAAAGCACTTGAAGGTCAGACAAGGATAATGGATAGAAACTGAATAAGGAGAGATTCAACCTGGAAATAAGAAGAAATTTTCTGACAGTGAGAGCAATCATTTAGACATTTAGACATTTATTAAGATTTATAGGCCGCCCTTCTCCCTGAGGGGACTCAGGGCGGCTTACAATCACAGGGAAGGGGGTGCAATAATAAAAGACAAAACAGTGAGTAAACAAAATAAATAATAAAACACAACTTGCATTCAACAGTCAACACTCGGGCGGGTAATTTAAGAACTTATCCCCAGGCCTGCTGGGAGAGCCAGGTCTTAAGGGCCGTGTGGAAGGTCTGGATGGTGGTGAGGGTGCGAATCTCAATGGGGAGATCGTTCCACAGGGTCGGAGCTGCAACAGAAAAGGCTCTCCTCCGTGTAGTCGCCAGTCGGCATTGACTGGCAGATGGGATCCGGAGGAGGCCCAATCTGTGCGATCTAATCGGTCGAAGGGAGGTAATCGGCAGAAGGCGGTCTCTCAAGTACCCAGATCCACTACCATGGAGTGCTTTAAAGGTGGTCATCAATACCCTGAAGCGCACCTGGAGATCGACAGGTAGCCAGTGCAGCTCGCGGAGGATGGGTGTAATGTGGGCGAACCGCGGTGCGCCCACTATCACTCGCGCGGCTGCATTCTGGACTAACTGCAGTCGCCGGATGCACCTCAAGGGCAACCCCATGTAGAGCCCATTGCAGTATTCCAGCCTAGAGATCACAAGGGCTCAAGTGACTGTTGTGAGAGCCTCCCGGTTCAGGTAGGGCCGTAACTGACGGACCAGGCGAACCTGGGCAAATGCCCCCCTGGTCACAGCCGACAACTGATGGTCAAAAGTCAGCTGTGGATCCAGGAGGACTCCTAGATTACGGACCCTATCTGAGGGGTATAAAATTTGACCCCCCAGCCTGAGTGTTGGAATATCGGCCAAATTGTTGGGAGGGAAACACAACAGCCACTCGGTCTTGTCCGGGTTGAGTACCAGTTTGTTAGCGCTCATCCAGTTCTTAATGGCCTCAAGGCCCTGGTTCAACCAATGGAACAGCTTTTTTCCACAGAAGTTGTGGGAGCTTCATCACTGGAAACTTTCAAGAAGAGACTGGACAGACATCTGGCAGAAATGGTGTAGGGCAGTGATGGTTAACCTTTTTGGTGTTGAGTGCCCGAAGGGTGCATGCGGGAATGCCCCAATCCCCCAAAATGCAATGTGAATGCCACCTGTGCATGCGCCCTGTGCATGCCCACACATTCCCTAGCGCATGCCCCATTTTAGCTTCCAGGTTGATGCAGGATGGTTCTCAGGCCCAAAATGGGGTGCAGAGGGCCCCTCGCGATCTCCAGTTTCTCCCCTCAGCGCTTCCTAGCTTCCTCCTGCATTCCTGCCATGGAGAGGCACCTGCGGAGGGTGGAAACTGCAGAGATCAGGAAAGGTATGGGCAACAGAAATGCAGGAGAAATCTAGGACACACTGGGGGAAGAAAGGTGGGACACGCTGTGGGAAAAACTGCAGAGATCATGAAAAGCCCTGAGACCCGAAGACCAGCTGGCCAGCGGGAGGAGTGCACACATGCATGGTGGAGCTGGGCTGGGCTCTAAATTCTAAGCAGTACAGAACATAGCCTGAGGGAATTGTCAGAAGGATTTTTTAGAATTTACGTTTTTGTATTTGTGTAGTCTCTGCCCACTTCCAGAGCCGAGGTGGCGCAGTGGTTAAATGCAGCACTGCAGGCTACTTCAGCTGACTGCAGTTCTGCAGTTCGGCTGTTCAAATCTCACCGGCTCAGGGTTGACTCAGCCTTCCATCCTTCCGAGGTGGGTAAAATGAGGGCCCGGATTGTTGTTGGGGGCAATATGCTGACTCTGTAAACTGCTTAGAGAGGGCTGAAAGCCCTATGAAGCGGAATATAAGTCTAACTGCTATTGCTATTGCTACTTCCAGTATTGAGATTAAGTTAAGATTTTAAAGAGTGTTAGGCAAATTGGCACCTGGTCAAACAGCCAATTGTGGAATTGAAGAATCAAAGGAAATAATATATGTCAAAGCAACATTATCGGGCAGAGAGAAGAGAGTTACCATGCTAGATGTACTGTAGGTAACCTGTAAAATATTCCAGTTTATGATTAATCTCACATTCAGTATCCAGCACTCCATACTTGTGTAAATTGGTCTAAAAGAAGAAAGTTTTGTTCTATTTCATAGTATTTCAACCCTAAAGATCTCTATCACTTAATTGAAAGGAAGGAAGGAAGAAAGAAAAAGAAAGGAAGGAAGGAAGGACGAAAGAAAGAAAGAAATTAGCGTCAGAAGTAAACACCTTCCTTTAGTTTGCTAAAATGTAGTGGAGGCCATTTATTATCATGACTGATGATTTGAACCTGTCCTATTTCTTTGCAAATGTCAGGGAGTAACAGCCAAGGATACATTATTGCTCAAGTTCATTAATTATACAGGCTGCTGGAAAACAGGGCTATCTGTTGACACCAATGGAAACAAGGATGTGATGTTGTCACAGAAACACAGTAGTTTTCCATCAAGGTCATTGCTGCTCAGGGATACTGGAAGGAGGCTACATGAAGGAGAGAGGGCCGGTCGAGTGACCAGTGAGAAAAGATGTGCTTCCTTAACAAAAGAAACAAAAAGTCTCTTTTAATTAAAATATGAACAAGCCCAAGGGTTCTTCCTGCAGTATAAGAACAGCTAAGAATACTGCTTATATTTTTAATGCTAGGCTCGGTAAACCAATACACTTAATAAACAGAGATTTGCAAAATGGATGCAAATAAGTTTTCAATAATGTACTGGTGGGGAAGACCGACTCCATAAAGACCATAAACATTCCACAAAAAGCATTTGTTCTGACCAAGGCTTCCCAAGAGCATGAAACAAACTCCTTATCCTAGCATAAACCTATTTTATTAATTTACAGTGAATTCTGTTCATTCAGAACCAGCAAAGTCTTTCAAAGGAGGATTTACGGTCACAGACCTTATCTGGCTTGGAGAGTTGACAGGCCGATATCTTGGCAAGGAGTCTCAGAGTCACGAACCAATCAGCGAACTAATTGTCTCCTGCCAACTCCACTCCCCTTTTGCTCCTCTTTTATTTCCTCTGGGAGGGGCCATTCATCATCTTACTCCCAAGTTGATCCCTGTTCTTTCGTTGTTCCCTTCGCCTGGTAACTCTGTGCATGCATTCACTGGGAACAGGCTCCAGCTGTTCGTCTGCCTCACTGATTTCTGACTCTGAAGGCAGCTGATAACTGGCATAGGGCTCTGGCCCTCTCTTTGCCTCCGATGCAGAGCCCGCATCAGAGCCTTCTCCAGACTCCAGGATCGGCCCATGTTCCTCCCCAACCTCCTCACTGTCCGAATTTGCTCCACTGGCAGGCCACAACAGCATTTGACAAACATGGTTCTAATATATCCTTCAATTTCAATACTTTGTCTACCTTTTAAGGTGTCCTGAGTCATAGGCCAATTGACTGTATTTATATTATATTTAACCTTGGCACCATCATGCTTTCTCCCCATCTACTTTCCCTCTTGGCCACAGACATGAATGGGACACCTTTAAATAATCATTTAAGTATACAGGTAGTCCTCAACTTACTATAGTTCATTTAGTGACCGTTCAAAGTTACAGTGGCCCTGAAAAAAGTGACTTACGACCGTTTTTCACATGACCATTGCAGCATCCCATCATGGTCACATGATCAAAATTCAGATGCTTGGCAACTCATATTTATGACGGTTGCAGTGACCCCAGGTCTTGTGATCACTTTTTACAACTTTCTGGCAAGCAAAGTCAACAGGGAAGCCAGATTCACTTAACAACCATGTTACAAATTTTACAATTGCAATGATTCACTTAACAAGAAAGGTTGTAAAATGGGGCAAAATTCACTTAAGACATGTCTCATTTAGCAATTAAATTTTGGGTTCCATTGTAAGCTGAGGACTACCTGTACTGATTTTTAACACAACATTTTCCCTCTTAAATTAACACAAGCCCCACCTAGCTTCAGGGTATGTCATTTCTGTAACTCTTTGTCACCCATTGTCTTGGACTGAATTCAGCTGATTAGAGGTGGGTTGGGAGGTGTGGGCAACACCTGGCCTCAGCCAACCTGCCCCTCATCCTTTGACCCCACTTAAGCCCTTGATTGCCTGAGTTCCTTTCAGAGATGTCACCTCCCATCAACTTTTGACCCCAACTTCTCTACTTTCCAACCAAGCAGAAGGGAGGAGGGAACAATTTCATTATTTCCCCATTTGGGGGGAAAAAGGGTTTTTAACTAGTGCCATTCTGCTTTAAGAGTACTGTATCCCAATATTATATTTCTTCTACTTGTTTACTGACAAAAGCTTAACGATTCTGCTTTAACAGGAATCTGGAATGTATTTTTATTTTTATAAGGAGCAGCTTTGCATTTTCCTTACTGAGTGTGTTGAACTGGTCTTTTGTTCATTAATGGCCAGTTTCCTTTAGATTTTCCAGTTTCAATCATGCCCCAAACCAGAATGAAGGATCTGTCTACACAGCCAACCGTCAATTTCAGTCATCCTTAGACCATTACACAAATACAATTCAATACAATAGCAGAGTTGGAAGGGAGCTTGGAGGTCTTCTAATCCAACCCCCTGCTTAGGCAGGAAACCCTATACCGTTTCAGACAAATGGCTATCCAACATCTTCTTAAAAGACTTCCAGTGTTGGGGCATTCACAACTTCTGGAGGAAAGCTGTTCCACTGATTAATTGTTCTGTTAGGAAATTTGTCCTCAGTTCTAAGTTGCTTCTTGATTAGTTTCCACCCATTGCTTCTTGTTCTACCCTCAGGTGCCTTGGAGAATAGTTTGGCTCCCTCTTCTTTGTGGCACCCCCTGAGATATTGGAACACTGCTATTATGTCTCCCCTAGTCCTTCTTTTCATTAAACTAGACATACCCAGTTCCTGCAACCGTTCAAATAGTCAGAGTCTGCTCCCATTCTGGCAATATTTCTGCCCTGCTGTCTTCAAATGTGCTTCTTTACAGGTAATTGCTGACTTACGACCACAACTGAGCCCAAAGTTTCCATTGCTAAGCAAGGCAGTTGTTAAGTGAATTTTGCTCCTTTTTATGGGTTTTGTTGTTAAAGAGAATGACTGAAGTTGTTAAGTGAATCATGTGATCATTAAGTGAATCTGCCTTCTCCCATTGGCTTTGCTTGTTGGAAGCTGTCTGGAAGATCACACATGGGGATCACAAGGATCATAAATACATGCCACTTAACAAGCACCCAAATTTTGACCACAGGGATCCTGCAAGAGTCGTAAGTGTGAAAACCAGCCGTTAAGTCACTTGTTCTAGTGCCGCTGTAACTTCAGTCACTAAATGAATAGTTGTAAGTCGAGGACTACCTGTTTAGGAGGAAGGGCAGATAAAACAGTTTAGGGAGCAGAGTCCTGAAGTGAGACCTTCCTCCTTCCCTTGCAGCTGTCTGTTCAGGGGATGCTTTTGCTGCTGGCTGCCCATCTCTTGACCTCCAAGGTCCCTTCCAACTCTGTTATTCTATTCTATTCTTGCTTATTATTATTAGTGGCTTGAACCATACACTCTCTGAAGGACGGCGACGATCCCATCGTCCAAACATCTTTGCCGTTCCGTGACCCGGTGTCCTCCCTCCCCCGCCCTACAGGTCAGCGGCAACCCGCTCCCCCCGCGGGCTAAGTCGCCATGTGATCGGAGATTCCTGCTCCATGGAATCCCTGCCGGCGAAGGAGGCGGGAGTGCCAGCGCGCCTTGTGGGGTTGGGGCCGGAGCGCGCAGCCGCAGTGTGGGCCAGCCGGTGTGTATGCAAGTGTGGAGCGAGTGAGCTCGAAGTGCTACAAAAGAAGCGCGAGCGGAGTTTGCGGGCTTCAACTCCGAGGCAGTGTCAGCTGCTGTCGCGGACGGCGATCTCTCGAGCTCGCTCTCTCTCCTCCTCCTCCTCCTCCTCTCCCCGCCGTTCGGGTGGGCTTGGCCGGTGGAAACAACCGGTGCCTGGCACGTCTGTCGCCCCCCCCGCTGCCCCCCCGAGGAGCCGCCTGCTCCAGGACCCCCCTCCCCCGCGCTGCCCTCGCCTCGGGACTGGCACGGCGCCGCCACCGCCTCCACCCCCTCCTGTCCTCCTCACGGGTTAAAGCGCCGCGAGGTGAGTTTGAACCTTTTTTCCGCGGGAGGGGGGGAGGGGTTCTCCGGGAGTTGTTTTGCACGCGCACAGACACACACACACGGAGGCAATCGGGAGGCGGGAAAGAAGGAGCGCTGCGAGCCTCCTGGATCGAGGTGACCGAGTTGGATCGCCCGGGGATCCTTTGGTGCTGGGACTCGGCGCGCCGGGTCAACCGCCCCCCCCCCTCTCTCTCATCTTCCGACCTTTTCTCCTTTTCCTTGCAAAACCTGAGCTGAGAGGAGAAGAGGGGGGTGGACCCAAGTATAAAGGAAGGACACTTTTGGAAGGATTGGGGAATTTCCCTCAACAACACGGCTCTTTCCCCTTCTCCCCCCTCCTCCTCCCGTGGGCGCTAACCCCCCCCCCCCCCGTTCCTGGCTCGTCTCCTTTTTCCGTGCTTTGCCCCCCTGAGGTAAAAGCCGGGCTATTGCTTTGGTCAGGTGGCTGCCCGAAACGGGACTCTGTGCACGTTTCTACCCCCCCTCGCACCTCCCCTCCACTCCCGCCCCGCTTCTCGCTCCGGGTTCCCCTTCAGTTGACATTGCAACCGGCAGGGCCCTGAGCGGCCGGGGAGTGTGTGACTTTTTTTCCCCCTCCCCTCCTGCAAAAAAAAATCCCTTTGTTGGCTCACCTTCTCCCTCCGTTCTTGGGCTGAGGGAGGCTTTTGTTCGGGAAACATCAAAGGGACTTGAGGGGTGGGTGGGAGAGAAGACATAATTTTGAAGGCAAAATTTCTCTCCGGATTTCATTGCCTGTCAGCGCTGGCTTGGCGGCTCCCCCCCTCACTTTTTCCTGAATGAGAAAAAAGAATGAAACTTTCTTTCCCTCCCTCCTTCCTGGCTGCTTGTGTACAGCGAATTACCTAATTAACGAAGCAGCTTATTATACATGGCTGGGAGCAGATTGATCTGCTTAAGAGTTATTATTAAACTCAGATATCTATCTTGATCAGTTGGTGCCAGTGTTTGGAAGGGAAACACATTGCCCATAGTTGTTTTAAAGTTAAACTTTCAAAGCTGAAGACTTGAGATTCCCTTGTTTGCCATGTTAAAAGCCATGTTGCTATCCAACTCTGGAAACAGGTGTCTTATTCATATAGCTAAAGAAAACATACTTTTGAAAATTTTCCATACGTTTAGGCCATTAACCAGTGTCTCTTAACCAGTTTGGGTACTTCTGGGGAAAATGGTGAAAATGGACCTCCATGGTTTATGAAAGAATGTATCTTAGTCCACTTAACAGACTTCGTAAGGTATAGAAGGTACTTAACTTATTCCTGCTTGAAAGTAAAAAAAAATAAAAAATTAGCCCTTTCAAAGTACAGTAAATGCACTTAAGGAGAACAATTTTAATCTAGGCTTTTGATCATTTCTGCAAAACCAACTCACAAATTTTATATGAAGGATAATGTAATTATTATGGGTATTTCCAAATAGTTTTCATTCAGTTGCATCTGCACCCATTCTTCATAAACTGATTTGTGACTGATCTTCAGTTGTCTTGTTCTGGACAACAAATCCTGAGAACTGGCAGGGTACACCACAATTAATTCTAGCTAATGAATAAAAGCAAAATAAATAAAAAAAACTCTACTCCCTCAAGTAGAATTCATATCTGTGTCATTTTCATAATATGGAAATGGTTTTGCCATTACTGTATATTTCAAGACTTTTGAGGACTTCCTAGTCTAGTTTACAGCCTTGGGATTTATTGTAGTCTTTCATTCAAGTAACTTGAAAGCCAGTCATGATTGGTTAGGTGTTGCCCCCTAGAGGACGGCTGACCAATAGAATCCATACAATGGGATTCAAACAGTATCCCATCCCCATCAATTGTCACTGAAATAACAAAATAACTTCCATTCTCTTATCCAAAAGATAGTAGAAACCAGTTCATATTGTTTCTTTCCATTTGTTTTGCCATTTGCCAAATAAAAGTTGTTCTGTGGCAGAAGCTAGCCTTCTCTAAAGAGAATGGTAGAGAATAGCAGGAGGCTGGTAGCTGTGATCATAGTTAGAAGGTGGAGGGTAGAGTTTTGGCATGGGAGGGAAGAGGAAGAGAGTATATTGACTTCCATTTGGCTTACGAACCAAACCAAGCACTTTTTACATAGAGTAGGAAATCTTAGGTTGTAACATATCCTGTACAAAGTTAGTTTCATCACTTCTAGTCCTTCTTCCTTGGAAGAGCTCCTGATCATAAATCCTTTGGCCTGATGCTTGGACTAGGTTTAAGTATATAAAGTTCAATATTCTTCATTGTCCTCATAGTGGATATTTAGTTGCGTGGCCTTCTGATAATCATTTATATTCTTTTTTGTATATTTGTGTGCATTCTTTGTTGCCAATGGTGTCTCTGCAAGGATTGGGATTGGTTTTCCATTGTCTAATCCTCTGCAGATCCCCTTCTTTGAAAATTAAGAGTAAGTATGGAATGTTACTAATTTCAAAGAACTATGGGATAAATTGAGTAGTCATGGAGGAATTACATGTTTTAGGACTCATTGCTGAGGCATAATAAATAATGGTAAAAAAATGGGAATTTCTGAAATGCTGATCCTGAGGAGATGCCCTGGGTGCTCTTTCTCTCTTTTATGTGTTTATGTGGTTTTGAAAGCTTATTTGTTCAGACAGGTTTTTAACACATTGTAGTCAACGGTTGCTTAAAAGCTTTTGCTTTTAAAAAGCTATTTTTGCTAAAGTGTTTACTGTTTTGATTGTTGCATTTACATCCTTTTATTTGGTTTTTTAAATAAATGTGCCTTACATTAATTCTTTAAAGCTATTTCTTGGGAAATTATCAGAAATATTGTAACTATTTACTAGTAAACTCTTGTGTATGATTGATTGTTTGTTCATTTAAGTGAAATGGTGCATCATTGGGAAACAATTTTTAAATCAATGCACCTCAAATGGGCTAACATACGAATTTCAGCCTACATAAAACAAGACAGAAAAAAATGATTAGAGAAATTAATTTTACTTTATTGTAAAGCCACATTAACAGAATCATGCAAGTCTGAATGTACAAACTTCCCACTGCTACTTTTAACTGCTTGGTCCATCGTGGCGTGTCCTTCCTGAGTTTCTTTGACAGCAAAACCACTGGGAGCTTCTGCCTCTCTTTCTTTCCTAGGCAGCATCTCTTCCCCTCATTTTCCAAGGTCATCTTCAGATTCCATTAGAGTGTCCAAAATCCAGGACCTGTGGAATTTTAATTTAACAAAGTTGTGGCCACTGCTGTGCTGCTATGTCACTTGATTGTCAGTTCCAATGCTCCCTGCCATCTTCCCACAAGGAAAATCAATAGGGAGGCCAGCAGAAAGTCAAGAGTCACTCCTGCTCCCACTGCTTTTTTGCCAACCTGTGGGCATTCTGTTTATTTGTTTAGGCAAGGAAATGTCTGTGGAATTATGACCCAATGGGTCACAGGTTATCTAGTGGTAACTAGATCCAGTTCAGTCAAATTACATTTAAAATATTTTACTCTGAAGCACTTTCTCATTAAATTAAAACTCTATTTACATAGGAGAAAAGCTGTACTTCACCCTGCTATCTTACCTTGTTATTAAGAATCCTGATTATCTTCTATAATTCCTTTTTTCCTAAGTATTGTCTTTTTGCAGCTTTTAGGGATCCTGACTGAAGTTGCACTTTCTTCTTCTGCGGTATAAATCAGATTTTTGAAACACAGCTCCCTCAAACTTTATTACATATTATTATTGTTGCACTGATTATGGAATTGGTTTGTTTGAAGTGGCTTCTAGTACGGTGCTAACTATTTAGGCTATACACTACTTAAGAGTGCCCAGGGATGTGAGCTTTATCCACAGCTCCATAAAGCAGCTCAAATTTTCCAAAATGCCAGTAGCAGCTGTATGGAGCTCTGTAGGCACATTCAGGAATGTAAACTTTTTGTTTCTTTCTTGTTTTTATGAATTGAGGTTACTTGGCAGTTTGTGCTGTACCATTAAGGAGCTGAATTATATTTGTATATCTGTCCTTTCTAATCGGGGATCTGCTGTTTTTTTACCTTGCTGCTCTAGCAGTTTGGGTGGATTTTAGCCAATGCAATGCAATTCTGTAGTTTTTGGATGTGATTGCAGGGGGAAGGCTAAAAATTAACCTAGGCCATATAAATGATTTATCTGAGTAGTTTATTGTATAACCATTTATTAATTAAAGACCATACATTGCATGAAGCTACATGACTAGTGGGATTGTATAAGAAGTAGACTGTTTATATGAATAAGAGAATTAACTAGTTTATTTTTTGTAGTTGAACCTAATGATAGCTAAACAAGACGAATGTGTTTATGGAGGTAATCCTCAACTTACGATCACAATTGGAACTATAATTTCTGTTGCTAAGCAAGATGGTAAATTGTGCCTGATTTTATAATTTGTTTCCACAACTACTAGCGAATCACTGCAGTTAATCACATGGTAGTTAAGCAAAACTGGCTTCCCCCATTGAGGAAATTCCAATTCTGTTTGTTAGCTGGAAGCTGGCTAGGAAGGCTACAAATGGTGATCACCCGAACCCAGGATGTGGTAATTACCATAAATAGATGCCAGTTGCCAAGTGCCCAAATTTTGATCTTGTGATCATGGGGATGCTGCAGAAATTGTAAGTGCGAGGACCGGTTATAAATCATTTTCTTCATTGTCATAACTCCATACAGTTGTATATAGATACAGTACACACTTATGTGTGTTCTTCATGGGCCAGGCTAAAACTCACTACCCCAATTACATCTTCCCAGGCAAAAAAAACCCAAAACAAAACAAAAGGTAAAAACACTGGCTCAACTATATGATATCATATCAAATTGGGCAACTACACTACAAAAACATTTTTCTTGGAAAACTGCACTGTCAACTATAAAACATTTGGAAGGCAAAGGAATAAATAATAAGCAGAGAGATAAGTAGAGTTCTGTGAAAGTATTCTTGACCAGGACTTGGATCTTTTATCTGACTGTTTCTTTATAGCAGTTCTTCCTCCTGCCCTTGAAAGCCATTCTTCTTCCATCTATGGAAAGTGAGGGTTGTGGGACACCGTTATGCTGTGGTTCCGTACCTTCCTGAGTAGATGGTTTCAATTGAGGGATGTGTGATAGGAAAGGCTGAGCCTGTGGGTATTCAAACATGGAGTAACCCAGGACTTGATTATTTCTCATCATCTTTAACATTTACATGAAATCGTTTAAAGAACAGTTTGGATATAATACTGCCTCTATCCCAGACCAAATGAAAGATACAGAAAAAATGGTGATCTGATGACTCTGGATGCTAAAAAACTTAATTCAAAGAAGATACAGGGTGTTAATCCAGAAGTCAACTGAAGCCAAAGGATTGTCTCTTCTGCTGAACTCATAACTCTTGCTGAAGCAGCAGGTGGATCTGTGGTCTTTGCCTTTATAAGCTATTAAGTGATGGATCACTTGTGGCTCATCAGGAGAATAGGCAACAGTCACTCATGCCCTTCTTACCATTTGGTTGGACTACTGTAACTTGGTCTACATGGGGCTGCCCTTGAAGACCACCTGGAAACTTCAAATGCTACAAAATGTAGCGAAAGTGTTATTAATAGAAACAGCCCAATATTGTCATACAATGACAGTACTATGTGAGCTACGTTTCTGGGTGCAGTTCAAGTAGTGATGTCTGCAATGCTAGCAACCTACACTGTTTGGGACATAAGTGTCTGTGAAGCCTTTTGCTCCAGCTACAGTCTGCCTGCCCAAGGTAGGCCAGCAGTCTGTCTCAAGTCATGTCAGAAGCACCTACAAAGTAGTGATTATGCATTGGTTGTTCCCACTTTTCACAAAGTGCAATGGGAGAGAAACATTCTGCTGAAGTTTTTTCCCCAGAAATAAAATAGGCTTATTCACTATTAACATAAAGCTGGTTCAGACCTGGGTATTTAGACAGACCTCCAGAGACTGAAAATGGATGAAAAATGTATTTGGGATATGTTGATGCTTTTTAAATTTACTGTTCTGTTAAATATACCTGTCATAATATTTAAAATCCTTAGAGAGCATAGTGTCTTAGAAAAAGTTATTTCTTCACATTTTGATTTTGCATTTGCATATATGTAAGTTGCCTGGACTAACACACAATTTATCATTCTGGTTCAGTTAGCTTCTGAATAACCCTTTCAGGGATAGTGGTGAAAAATGTTCACCAACATGTAGATGAATTAAAACTGGTGACTTTATCTGGATGCAGCCAAGACAAATTCTGTTGGAAAGAGCAGAAACCTTCCAGTGTAATCTTCTGAGGAGTGTAAGTAAAATTTGTTGTAAGATAACGCCACCTATTTCTAGGGATTCTCTGGGAGGTCATATCAAATGAACTAGATATTGTTAAGTTGGATGATTTCCCTGCATGCGTCTATTTAATCAGAATAATTAATGCTCTTTTCAGGTTAGGCATTGGTGCTGATTACCTATCCATTTATTTTGGTTGGAAAGGAATATGGTATATAGCTTAGTGTGCTGTATGAACATAATCATTGTGGGTTGTATACTATAATTTATGACATTGTACAATGCAGCCAATTGTTTATTCAATGCTATAAATTGATGGTTGAACAATGCTATGGATATATGTGTACTGCAATATGCAGATCAAAATGTTTCTTTAGGATACAAGAAGACTTTCTAGTTCTGCCTTGGACATGAAGCCAACATCACTTTTTCTTAGCCCCAGGAAAGGGGTAATGGCAAGCCACTTCTGAAAAACCTAACCAAGAAAACTGTAGGCACTTGTATAGGCAGTCTCTAAGAACTGAAAAAAAAAACAGCTCATAATTTCATTTCCATGGCTATATAATTCATTATTTCTGCATAATATTATTTTATGATCTTTTAAGATAAATATTTTGTTTGGTTTATAGTCCAGATCTTCTCATAAACCTGCCACTCAGTGCCCATTCAGGCATCTTTGACAGAAACTAAAAACATGCTTGTTTTAATGAAAAAAATCGTTATCATCAGCTTTTCTTTTTCTAAATAGTTGTATCCGTTGCCTTCTATATTTCCTCTGCATGTCATGTCTTAAATAATAGATGTAGGAACTGAAATGAAAACTCTCTAATGAAGAATTTGCTTGGTAACTGATGCAAGCTTTTTTCCCTTTGTGATTGCTTATATTGCAGTAGAGATAATGCTATCAGAAATGGGCAGCAGTTAATTTCTTTGTATAAAACCAATCAGTTAATTGAGAGCATTATCAGCAGCACTCATTAGAGTTCATTAATCATTTGTTTAATTGAATTAAATAATGTAATTTTAAAAAGAATTATGCATATACATTGATATTAACCATTCCTACTTGCTGTAATTTTTAATTAAAGGAATAAATTAAAAGAACAGATTGTTAAGTAAAATTAAAGAAAAAGTGTTATTGTAACTGTTGGCACAGATCTTTGCTCAGCTGTGTGGTGGAGGATATTGGATAAAATCCTTTCTCATGTGAATGTAAATTCTCTTACGTTATTCTCTTCATTTCCTCCCTCATAGTTATTTTTGCACCCCTAAAGTTGCTTCTAGTTCTTGCAACCATCAAGAGTACATGTAGTCCTTGACTTACAACTGGTCACTTAGTGACTATTTGAAGTTATGACAAACCTAAACAGGAGTAACTTACAAGGTGCTTCAGAAGTTTTGGGTGTTCATCAGCTGGCATGCATTTATGGCTATTTGAAGGGTTTCGGTGTCATATGTTACCTGAGGGACCATCTCTTTCTGGACACATCCACCTGACCCACCAGAGTGGGGAAGCAAGGAATGTTTTGAGTCCCATCCCCTAAGGAGGTACATCTGGTGGAACCCAGAAGAAGGGCCTTCTCTGTGGTGGTTCCTTCCATTTTGAATATCTTCCCTTTAGAAATTAGGCTGGCCCCCATTTTGACATTCTTTCATAAGGCCCTGAAGACTTGATTTTGCCAGCTTGGGGAACCCAAAGTAGAATGGAGCTCATCAAATGGATCATTTGACTGAGTGTTGTTACTGGGAGGGGTGGATAGGGGTTGTTTTTATTTTTTTCTATACTGTGTTTTTATTGCTTGTAAGCCACCTATAGTCACTGTGAGTGAATAGGTGGCTATATAAATTTCATAAATGTCATAAATAAATAAAACGTGACTGCATTTTACAGTGTTTTTGCAGGGGGAGAAAAAGGCATTTACTTTCTATTTTTGGCAAAACCATCCCATAGTGAACAATTTGTTTAAATAACCATGGTTGGATTAATGGGACATTTGCTGTCCTCTTTGATTTTGATTAACTCTCTTTTATTTAAATTTCCAGAGTATTTTGATAACTTTTATCTGTTAAACAATCAAGATAAATTTATTTCTCTAAAATGAGCAAAATATTGCTACATTAGCAAGCTTCACCCACAAATGATTGCCAATAATTTGTCTTTAAGAGATAGTTTTGTATTGCTTGTTTTATTGAATGTATTTTTATTGGTCAATGGTGAAATAAAGTTTCTGTCTGTCTGTCTGCCTCAGAAACAACATCACTACCTTTACCTCTATAGCGCCACATAGTATCAGAGCAAAATAAAACTCATCCTTTTGGGAAGGAATCTGCATGTGAGCAACTTGTGTATTGTTTATACAATTACTTTGTGTCTGAAATGCACAGGGCCAGAATGACCTGCAACCTTTCACAATTGCAGTTTGGTCCTAGACAATCACCCATTAGCTATAAAGTGATTTACAACTACTTCCTCTATTTGAGAAACAGCAGGATTCAGTAAAAGTGTGGGAACAGACATCTTTAGGCAAATAACATGTCGCAGTTATGTAACTTTTCAACTCTAATTGGATTACTTTTTTTAATGATCTGAAAAAAATAACATAAAAAGGCATGAAAGCTTTTGTGTTCTACTCAGCTCATTATCAAGTGAGATGTTACCAAAAATAGAAGGTGGATAAGAATTAAGGCCTGATCCCCAAATTGTGTGTACAGCTTTTGCCAGGTTTTGGAAGGTCTTGGAGACTTTCTGAAGCATCATGGGGACTGCCTGGCAGGATGGCAGGGTGAACAGAGTGCAGGGCAGCAAAGCTGGCAGGGCTGGCAAGTGGCACAGTGGGTGACTGCAGGATGCCAAGGCTGGCGGAGTCAAAAGAGCAGAGATGGGGGGAGATAAGTGGGGGGGGGGGAGAGTTGAAGAGGTGGCATTCCCTTACTTTACCAAGGCTTAGGGTTGGGAGGGACCAAGTCAGTTGTAGCTTAGATTGGGGTGGGTCCTCACCTAATGACTGGTAGGATTTGGTTAATGATGGCAGTGCTGTTGCTAAGCAGTGCAATCACATGACACTGTGCTTTACGACTGCAAAGCTTAAAATATAAATTCTGCCCTAATTTTTGTAACTCAAGGGCTATCTGTATTCAGGTGTTTTAAAAATGATGGAGTAAGACACTTGAAGAATCTCTAGTTGTTTCTGAAATTATATTTCCCAGTAGCTTCAGTCGGCAGTAGTGTGGGATATTGGTAACATTTCAGCATCATCTGGAGGGCCACCCATCTTAATTCTTAGTTTAAACCTTCAGAGACTGTTACTGTGTTGAAATGGGATACAGCTTGATTGAACTGAGATTTCATATGAAACTCTTTTGGAGTTCTGCCTGAAGCTTGTATGTTCAAACTTTATCCTGTCTTCTGAAAGTCCATTAAGTATCTTAATTAGAAATACTGCAGGAATTCCTCAGTTTATCCTGCTTCTAATAAATCTTAAGCTTATGTTTTTAGGACAGTTCATATGTAATCGAAGAATATCATCCCATATGACAAGAGCCATTTAAAAAAAAAATCTTTTCACTGCTTTACTATACCGTTGATTGCTAGGAACGATTCTAAACCATGTCTAGACAGCAAAATTCCATTAAGAACAGTGGCTTCATATAAAAAGATTTAAAATATTGGCAGCTTTTGCTGCTTTTCTCTGATAATAAAAAGAATGTTTTGGAATAACTGATGAGTAGTTCACATGCTTTCCACCACAAAAAGAAAGTGATTTTATCAATGTCTGTGCAAAAAAAAGCCTGAAAGGTTGGTTGATTTGACTTTACTAAGCATGAAAGTCCTGTACTAAGCATTAAATTTTTTTAAAGGAATAAAATACTTCACTGTGCTTTTCTAGCAGGTCCTACCTGGAACAGCCACTTACTTTAGGGATAAATAGTGATGTCATTGGAAACCCTTCCTTCCCCCTTAGAAAAAAAGCAATATTTGATTGTTTTACTCCCAGTTTTCATGATTGTTGTCCCCCCAACTAATATGTATTCAGCTTGTATGTACATGGAGATTGTGGAAAGGGAGGCGTTTACAGTAGTGGAAGATGAAATGACAGTGGTGATAGTAATAGGGATGGGGATAAGCCATTAAGTAAGAGTGAAATGTTGATGTTCCTAAAATTGAAAATGGCATTTGTGACATAAATCTGGAAGAGTTTACCTGTCTCCTGTGGAGCAGTGATACAGTGAGCGCACATGAACACAGCATGAGGTTGTGCAAGCCTATTAAAATGAGCAACTGATTAAGGTCAGTATAGCTTAATTATACATACTCCTAGGTAATAAACTGATGTTTATGCTGAAAATGTAAAGAAGGCAGAGAAATTTAGAAATGAAATGCACAAATAAATTTGCATCTGCATTAAGCAGAAAACACAACACATGATATTTAATATCTGTGTTGATGTTCAAAATAGCGCTTAATGTGTTGTAAAAAAAATAATTATTTTGTGGAGACAGTGCTGAGTGCCTTCTTACCTCCCAATAAAATGTGCTTGACAGATGCTGGTTTAAGCAAAAATGCTACTTGAGAAAAATTGTGGGGGATATTTTTCCTTCAAAGTATGTTAAAGCATATTACTTTTACTGAAAAGTAGAAATAATTTTTGTGTTTGAAATATATTTGAATGTTAGTAGCTCAGGTTGATAGTTGAGCTGTTGGGCTGAGCTCTGAGCTTACCAGTTTGGTTGCATGCAAAGAAATTGCCAAGCTCACAGCTCAGACCAACAACCCATAAACTTTGTGTGTATATGAACTTAGAATATCTGTTGTATGAAAGGAAACTTCTAGTCCAGTGTTTCTCAAACTCTGCAAGTTTGAGAAGTGTGGATTTCAACTCCCATAATTCCCCTTCCAGCAAAGTATATTTTAGTATATATGGTATTCAGATTTTAGATATATGTGGATGGCCTTTTTATGACAGGCTGTTAATCTCATTTTTGTTATTTATTATACTTCCTATGTAAAAACTGGCAGTCTAATTGTTGAGGGAAGAAGAGAAGGAAGAAGATGGAAGTAGAGAGGGGAAAGGAAAGAAGGAAATGGATGAGGGGAAAGGAGTAGGAGAGAGGGAAGGAGGGGGAAGTGGAAAAGAGGGGAGAGGAGAAGAGGAAAAGGGAGGAGAAGGAAGCACCATATTTTTCAGAGTATAAGACGCACTGGAGTATAAGATGCACCAAGGTTTTGAAGAGCCAAATTAAAAAAAAATAGGTAGGTAGAAAGAGGGATAGAGAGGGAGAGAAAGAGAGAAAAATACAGTAGGCAAGTACGGAGAGAAAAAGTAGGTAGGTAGATTAAGTGATAGAGAGAAATAGAGAGAGAAATACAGTAGGTAGGTAGGGAGAGAGAGAGTGTAGGTAGGTAGGTAGATGGATAGAGAGAGAGAAATAGAGAGAGAGAAATACAGTAGATAGGTAGGGAGAAAGAGAGAAATAGAAATAGAGAAATACAGTAGGTAGGAAGAGAGAGAGAGAGTAGGGAGGTTGGTAGCTAGAGGGAGAGAGAGAGAGGGAGAGAGGGAGAGAGAGATAAATACAGTAGATAGGTAGGGAGAAAGAGAGTAGGTAAATAGGTACATAGGGAGAGAGGGAGAGAGAGAGAGAGATACAGTAGGTAGGTAGGTAGGGAGAGAGAGAGAGAGAGAGAGAGTAGGTAGTTAGGTAGATGTTTCCAGGTGTATTTATCCATGTGCTGGAGAAGAAAATTGCTGACAAACTGCAGCACCTAAGACTTTGTTTCTGCTGGCACAACACTTGATTAATGTTAATTCTCATCAATCAGTTAAAGAGCTTTCCAAAAGGGGGGGAAAAAGTTTATGCACTTTGCAAGCCTCTCCAAAACGTCCTGTTTTTTTTTTTTTTTTTTTGCGAAAACTGTCCTGTTTTTTTTTTAAAAAAGGCATGAATAGTCTTGGGGGGAACTTGCAGAGTGCTCCGGGGTGGTGGTGGCCAAAAATGAGCAAAAAACAGCCTGTTTTTTTTGCGAAAGCGGGCCCATTTTTGCCAAAAAGATTGCATGCATAGCCTTATAGAGATTTATAGAGTGCTGCTGGGGAGGGAGGCAACAAAGGCCAATTTTATGCTCATTTCTGCCCTTCCCAGCCCCCAGGAGCTCTCTGAAAGCCTCCATAAGGGTATGCATGGCTATTTTGGTGGAGGGGTCGGGGCTTCGGGAGGCAAAAAATGCTGTATTGGGTGTATAAGACGCACACAGATTTTCAGCCTCTTTTTTGAGGGAAAAAGGTGCGTCTTATACTCCAAAAAATACGGTGGAAAGGAAACGAGAGAGATAATACAATTATGAAAATAATGTCTATAACTATGACATACAACATTATGTATTTAAAAGAGATTATAAATGTATGATTAAAAGAATATTGGTTATAATCAGGGTGTATAAAACTATGTGTACTCAAAAAGGACAAGATATAGCCAGGACACTGCTGCTGCAAAACTGGAAATGTGATGTATTATAAAGAAAAATATACAATAAAAATATTTATTAAAATAATAATTGTTGGTTTATTCTTCCAATTACTTTTTGTCTTACATAACTTCTGTCAATGTGTCCATAAAAAGTAAGTGTGTAACACTAAAAAAAAACACCCTATAGTTCTCTTTAATTAGAAATGACCAGATGGAAGCTGAAATACTTTGGCCACCAAATGAAAAAAGAAGACTCATTGGAAAAGACCTTGATGTTGCGAAAGATTGAAGGCAAAAGAAGGGGCAGTAGGGGAAGAGATAGTTAGATAATGTCATCGGCGACACAATGAACATGAATTTGGGCAAACTGGGAGATAATGGAAGACTGGTGTGCTGTGTTTCACGAGGTCACAAAAAGTTGCACATGATTTCATAACTTAACAACAAGAAAAGATGGAAACAAATAAATTCAAAGGGCTGACTCAATGGACCACTAGATCTTTTTCTTTCATGTTTTTTATGTTTCTATGAAACAAATATATTCTTGGTGGGAGTAAGGAATGTTTCTATCTGCCAGCTACAAACAAGAGAGTTCAGGAAAATACTGTGAATAAATGCCTTGCTTGTATGAAGTTCACAAATTTAATGACTCATTAAAGTATTTTTATTTTCTTTTTAAGCAAAACAAGCAATAAACACATTCAGTACTTCTAGAGAACAACACTCTTTAAAACTATGGCAATCATTTTTGACAGCTGTAATCAAGGCTACATACTTTTTCAATAATAATTTATTGTTATGGAACTTATCTTCATAGGCTTATCTGATTTCCCTAGCTACAAGTTTCTGTATTGATCATTGCAATTACAGGCCTTTTCTACCAAGACCAAAAAAACAAAAACAAAATACATTTGCTGCAAATCGAGCAGTACTTACTAGGGAAAAAGATGTAAAATAAGTTAAAGAAAAGTAAAAAAAAAACAGTATTTCCGTCTGGACTTTGGCCTCTGGGAGGAAAAGTATTATCTTTTCCTCTTGGAAATAGCTGAATGTAAAAGAAGTTATAAGTTATCTGTTTTGAACAGAAATAACTGGTTTGTTTAAGGAGTATCATTCCTGCTTTGTGCCCCATCTTTCATTTTTTTGTGTCTTTTTCTCCCCCCCCCCAATGGAGCTGAATGCCAAATTGCAGGGCAACAGTGTGACAGCTGGTTAGTGTCCAAAGTCCTTGCCTGTTTGAACTTGTATCAGGAAATGATTTGTCAGAAGATCAAAGCTCTGGTGGGGTGAATGAACTCATCTAGTAAACCGCAAATTTGGCCTCAGTTCTAAATATTGTTTGTCATATTTATGAGATCTTGAATGATTTTTGGCTTTCTTGGAGATCTAACATGTCTAATATCAAGTGTCCATACATACTAACAAAATTATATTTGAGAAAATAAGCTATGATGGTAGACTACTCAGTTTAAGAAGCAATGAATTGAACACAATTTTAAAAGTTGTCATATTTCTCTTGGGAATTTTTAAGATACTGTTAAGTTTCTTTAAGATAATCTCAGAAAGACTGCAGAAAAGTGTAGAAATGGCCTTAAAGAATGTTTTAAACAGCCCTAAGACAACACAAGTTTAGCTTTGAAAAGAAGTAGAGAATAAGAAAGAAGCTCTAGTTTGCCCAGACTTAATTCTCTTAGATATAAGAGGGTTGTGAGAGAATCCCTGTCAGGTTTTCAAGATGGTTATATCCTGGAATAATAAAGCTGAGTTCCAGTAATCCTTGCTGAGCCTGTTTTCTGAGTTAAAGGTCTAACAGGAAGTTATCACGATGCTAATGTCTACATGTATTTTTGGATAAATATTTTATTATATCAAGTTAAATAACAAGAAAAATAGATTATATATACTGTATATGACTGTACAGTAAAAGTAGTCATGGAAGAAGTTCACTTGAAGGTTTCTTTTTTAATTTGTTTATTAAAACATTTTTATATTGTAAAAGACAAATCAAAAGAAAGAAAAAGAAAGAGTGAGAAAAGAAAAATGAAACTAAAATTAAGAAATGTGTAAATGATGTTTCACCTTCCTATCAATAGATTACAATCTTACAGTTCTTCCTCTTTCTTAAAATGTTTTGCTGGGACTGTAAAGTGAAAGATTGGAGACCACTGTACCCTCTGGCCTTTCCTTCTGCTATGATGTATCTGCTTAGTTTCTGCTGGCACTGGCTATCTTCTGGGGGCACCTCACCTGGCATCCTTTCCCAGGCACCAGTCTATGAAGGAGATATTCCCACAGCCTTTGTGATCTTTGACAAATGAGAGGTATGCATGGAAAAAAATGAAACAATTGCTATAGTTCAACTTTTTGGCCTATTGACCTAAAGACATTTGACTGGTGCCATTAGACTTTTCTTCCCTTCTTTTGGAGATAAAACAGGGATAAACAAATAAAACTTTATTTAAATATTGTATTTTTCAGAGTATAAGATGCCCCTTTCCCCCTGCCCCCCCAAAAGAGGTTGAAAATCTGGGTGCATCTTATGCACTGAATACAGCATTTTGGGCCTCCCGAAACTCCACCCCCTTCACAAAAATGGAGAGGGCTTGGGAGGCCTGCAAAGTGGTCCTGGGGGCTGGGAAGGGCAAAAATGACTGAAAAACCATTTTTTGCTCATTTTTGCCCCCCAGGTCCCAGGAGCACTCTACAAGCCTCCTAAAGGCTATGCATGCCCCCTTTTCACAAAAAATGGGACATTATTTGCTCATTTCCCACCCACAGCCCACCCCACCCCCAGGAGCACTTTATAAGCCTCCTAAAGGCTATGCATGCCCTTTTTTCCACAAAAAATGGGCCATAATTTGCTCATTCCCCCTCCCAGCCCAGCCCACCTCCAGGAGCACTTTACAAGCCTCCTAAAGGCTATGCATGCCCTTTTTTCCACAAAAAATGGGCCATTATTTGCTCATTTACCCCCCAGCCCAGCCCAGCCCACCCCCCAGGAGCTCTTTACAAGCCTCCCAAAGGCTATGCATGCCATTTTTTGAACAAAAAATGGGCCCATTTTCATGAAAAACGGACCATTTTTTCCTTCTCACCTCCCCCTGCCCCCAAGAGCACTTTGCAGGCCTTTCAAACTCTCTGCATGTCCTGTTTTTCACAAAAAATGAGGCATGCAGAGGGTTTGGAAGGTCTGCAGAGTGCAAAAGCTTTTTTAAAAAAATTACCTCTTTAAAATCTTGGTGCATCTTATACTCCGCTGCGTCTTATATTCCGAAAAATATGGTATGTGATATTCAGAAGAATATAAGCAGTGTTCTCAGCAGACTACCATAGTATAGTTAATGATTTAAGTTGGAACTGATAAATCTTGCAAGCTATCTCTTTTTCCAGATGGCTTTCAAGATATATCAGCTCCCAAGGAATTAGTTTAACATGGTCTAAAATATTACAGAATGACCTATATGGGCAGAGAAATATGAATAGAATACTAAGGTTTATAAAATACAAGCAAAATAAATAAAAGTTCTAATCCAGACACTTGATTCAAAAGTTTACTTAATTCTATAGAAATAAAGAAGGCTTTGAAAGAGGAATTCCTTTTATTTCTCTTGTATCTGGATTTTCCATTTCTTTGGAATTTCCAATTTAAGCTCAGTCTGTGGGAAGGTCTTACACATCCACTTGGTCAGCAACTTCTGCTTTTCATTTTGGAATAATACCACATTTTTCCTCTCCAGGAAGGCAAGGTATTTGTGGAGGGGTAGGAAGTTTTCTGTTTGCTTACATACCAAAACCCAACTCTTATCCACACAGATGAAACTGGCTTAGAAGCTGCAGGATAGTATTCACAGTAACTTAGAAACTAGATGTACTCTGCTTTATTAAATAAATAAAAATAAAGTACACAGAATTATGTGCGTTCAGTTTTGCTGCAGTTCAAGCATCTGTTTTCTTTTTTCTCTTTTTCCGTGGCTTCAGAATATACTATCATGTTCTGTATTTTAACACTGCAATATCAGTCCTTTATTAAGGCTAAGGCAAATTATTAAAATCATAGATATTTTAAAAGCTGTTTTAACGTACTTGTTGCCTTTCAAGGGCAAAATTGCTCCAAGTGATAAATCATTCCATTGACTCTTGACTATACTTTTAACATGGTAACTGTCTTGTGAATAGTCCAGTATTTTGATTTGGGGCTCTCCTACACATACTTTTTTGGGGAAAAGTTTAAGATATATTTTTAATCTTCATATTTGAAAAAAATCAAATTGTGCCTAGGTGTCTTCTATATTATTAATATTACCCAAGCATTATGGAAAGCTCAGTATATTAAATATTAATATTGAGATATTAAAATTAATTTCATTCTGAGCATGTTTTTGGAGTTGAGTAACTTAATTGTAGCACTGGCTGTTACAACCAGAGTGGTGCCACATGTTTTGGCTTGTGTCTGTACCACCTATCAGGTAATTAGATTATGAAACAGTGTCTTGGAGTATAACAACTCATAATTTTTCAATGTATGTCAGATGTTATTGTGACATTGCCTAGGCTTGCTGTGGAGTACAAAATATTTCTACGAGCCCTAAGGCTCGTTCAATGAAAGCTTGAGGTGTTTTTCTGAACCAAAAAGAAAAAGAGAAGAATTCCATTCAGTAGCTAAGAATTTAGCATTCCTTGTTTTATATAAAGGCAACTATGGTCCAAGCATGCATTTTAACTTAAAAGTGGGAAGAAGAGCTTTGGCTGAACAAAAGAAAAATTTTATACAGAAGAAAGATGGTAAAAGCTGCTTAGTTCTGTTTCTCAGGACAACTCACTGAGCTCAGAATGTTTTAATTCTATATACGTCTCTTTTGTATCCAATGATCTCTCACTGGTGAATCTTAAGGTTCTAATAAAAAAAGTAAATCCTATAATCCCATCCCTACTTAGTTTTCAATTCTTATCCGTTCTTTACATGGTAATACGAGTAAGCCATTATACCTAATTTTCTACCAAGAATTCAGCTCTATTCCTAATATAAATATGGTGAAGAAGGAAGATTTTTTATTACTGTTTGCTTTTGCTCATGTTGTTTTGTTTAGGGCACATTTTGCACATAATTAAACATACTTTGGATTCTTTGCCTAGACATCGTCCTGTTTGGTTTTATTTTGTTCTGTAGGTAGGATCCAACTGAGAAAGTCTGGAAATAATGTGAGGAATGATAAGGATTTTGTTTTCATTGCTTATGAAACATTATTAATAATTTTATTAGGAAAAGTACATGTCCATTAATTTTAGGGGGAATTTCTAACACAAAACTTCTGCCTTGTGTATCTTTGTGTATATATGCAAATGTGAATTTTGATCAGTGGAGAGAATAGGATGGCAACATATCCTCAACCCTCCTACTCTGCACTTCATTGTGACAATCATCAGTTTTCTGATGTTTTGCTATGAAAAATCAGTACAAAATAATTTTAAACATTTTCTTGAAACACTGACATCATATTATGCAGTAGTGGTTCTCAATGTTTTCTTCATCATTGACCCCCTTTAAATATCTTTTATGGCCACAGAGCCCCAAGATTTAACTCAAGATTTCAATGAAAAAATTTCTTCAAGCCTTCACGCCCCTCCCCCCCCATGACAACATTGCGACCACTCCAGGGATGCACAGACTATAGCTTGAGAACCACTGCTGTACAGTATTACTTTTACTACTTAATTCTTTCCTCAAAATTAAAATGTATTTTTATACTATAGATCAATTTTATTTTTTTCAAGATTAGTATGCTTTCCCGCAACAGTGCTTTGAAGCCATACAAGTGATTGTATATATATTCAATTCAATATGATAAAAAACTAGATTTTCTGTTTAGTAGTTTATTGGGAATAAACTACTTTTTGAAATTCTTCACTGGATGAACAATTTCTCAATGATGAAGAGAAGGAGGTGCTACCAGTGGGCTATCGTCAATCCTGATTGGTCCATAGACTGAGAGAAAATGTTGCAGCCACTCGTCTACTCCTTCTGCCCAGTTTCCTCTCAGTCTATGCTCCAAATAGGCTGGTTATTCCTTAGCTGTTGCTAATTAGTGATTGTTATATTAAATTGGGTGTTTAATTTGGCTAATTTGACCTTCCTCTAAATTCACTTAAAAAAAATTACCTTGAGAAGTGCTGTCAGCGAAGGGGGTGTCGGGGCTTGTCGCCGTCTCACGACAGTCTCCGAATCACAATCAGCCTGATCTGGAGAGCCTACATTCGAGGACTCCACTGGGAATTGAGGTGAGTGGTGACTGCCTTATTAAGAGTTGCTTGGCTTGTGCGGCTGTGGCCCAGGGGTGCGGGAAAAGCCGTGGCTCTTTTTAAAATAAATTTCCTTACAGCTGCAGGTGAGCCTGAAGTCACCACCAAGGCATCTTCTCTGGACACTGGAGATTGTGGCAGCGCCGATCTTCGTAGGGAGCTCCCGATCTTAGCGTCGAAAGATTAGCGTTGGAAGACTCTGGTAGGACAGAAAGTCTTCTTGCAGCTAGCCCACAACCATAGAGCGTAGTCCCAGAGCGGCCGCTGCCGGAAGACTCGGCAGCAGATCTCTGGAGTTTTGGAAGCCGGGCTCTGGCCTGGCCTTGCAGGGAGAGCTGGGCCAGGGCATGGTAAGGCTGGGAGGCACACGAGCTGGAGGCAGAACATCTGCTCATGCAACCTTTCTTTCCAGCCGGGCAGAGCGCCACCCGGGTTAGCGCCTTTGGGATATTACTGGGTCGGTGAGTGGTGCTCTGCCCAAAGAAAGGGGGGTTGCCGGGCGGCTACTCATGAGCGTGGTCATCCCATGACGGCTTTCTTGCGCTGCTGCGACAGCACAACACAGGCATTTGCCCCTGTGGCTGTGCCTGGCTCTTTGGGCGCCACATGCAAGAGAGCAGACACCCGGCAACCCCAAACCAATAAGCCCCCCCGATAATAAGGCCCAAGCAACATTTGGGGGGGGGTCAAAAGAAAATTAGACCCTGTATTATTTTCGGGGAAACACGATAGTGTTACTTTTGAAAAGTTTTCTTTTTCCTGGGATTTAATTGAAACATGGGCAATCACAAGTTGCAGATCTCTGAAGGAATTTTTGCCTGAGGTAAGAACATACACTCCTTAGTTATCTTACAAACAAATAAGAATGTCAAACCTCCATCATTAATTTCTCCAAATATTTCCTTTTTCTCTTTTTTTAAACAACTACTATTTCATCCCATGGACAAAGAATAGTAGAAATATCCTCTGAAGTAATTGTTTTATTTTTTTTAAAAAAATATATATATTGATTACTTGCTTTTAAATATGTCCAATTTATGAACTATTTTTGAATCCATTAATATTTATTTGCATTCTCAATTCACAGCTTAAGTATGAGAATTTATTTCTACTGAGACATTCAATACATTTTGTTGAAGTTTTTTTTTTAAGGAAAATGTCAACTCATTAGGCATTGGCTTTCTAGTATTTCGTTCTAAAATATCATCCAATTTCTCATGTTACCATACCAGGGTAATATTGTAAAACAGTATCTTTTGTGTTTAGGATAGACACTTGATTTATCAGAAGAATAACATTTAGCAAAACAATTACTCATGCCCTTGGGTGAAATTGCTAAAACACTGAGACTATAGTTTAAATTGTCCCTCTAAATTCATGGATGCATCCAACTGGGAAATTATAGGATAGTATTTCAGTAAAGTAACCATTGTTTAATGGGCTGAGGTTACTTTCTTATTCTCATTTAACTCTAAAACAAGTGTAGAACTATCTTCAATAAATTGTACCTTGACCACATTTGCATTGTAAAGAAAGATGAAGAGTTTAGTCTAAAAAGTAAGGCAACTGCGCAGTTCTCTTTATCAAGACTCAGTTGTTAATTTTTTTCCGAACAAGCATAATGTTATTAGTTTGATGAAATGTCCTTTTTTCTAAAATGGAATTTAGCATTTTCAGAGATGAAACGTGTACTCTACAGATCAAGAAAAGAAAGTTATGAATGTTGGTGTGTGGACCATTTTTTTATAACAAAATCTACTAGACATGTAAACATTCTTCATTAAGGAACTGAAAGACTTTTTATTCTGCCACTTAATAGTATTGAAAAGTTTGCCTCTAATTAGTTTTGGAGATATATCACATTGTGCAATTGACAGCTGAAGGCCCTAGTCCTCTACTTTAGACCCTGACCTTGTGCTGTGGCCAAGTGTTGTTATGCAGGATGGTCTAGATGAGGGCAGACAAGCGGGTGTGGGAAGTTCAAGCACCCCAAAGTCAATAAAGAGGAGTGTGCTGCCATAACCTAGAATTTTTATTATGTAACTTGGAAAGGGTGCAACAGCCATAACCATGAGTTGTAACTCCATTTAGTATCATTGCAATTTAAAATAGTTACTGAACAAATAGTCATAAGTTGAGGACTAACTGTTAAGCAATGCACTTTGTTGTTTCATGTCTGTCCAATAAACAGGCAAGCCAAATTCCCCCATAGTGAGTATCAATCATAAGTTTCCTACTCATGCACATCTGGTCCTTATTTTACCGACCTCTGAAGGATGGAAAGCTGAATCAACTTTGAGCCAGTGAAAATTGAGCTGCCGAACTGCTGGCCATCAGCAATCAGCAGAATTAGCCTGCAATGCTGCATTTTAACCATGGCATCCCCACAGCGCATTTACATAGTTTTGCAAAAACATTTCAGCAGAGTTTTGAATAATAATATTTACATCTAACCTATAGTGACACATGCATGGTACTTGTCAGTTCTTAATATTGAAAAAAGGAAGGTAAATAGGATTTTCTGTTTTTCTCTTTTCAGTAATAAAGAAGACTAAGTGTTCTTCATAAATACAGAAACACATAGCCAATTAGCTGCATGTCCCAAGTTGCTAATAAAACTAAAAAGGTCTTTAAAATGTTAATTCAAAGTGCTAGACTCAGTTAACATTAGCTATGTGGGTGGATTGTCCTTGAATTTTGTAGACTTAATTTAGTACTGCACAGTTCTCAGTGATGGAAAACAGCTATAAATTCTCTGTGTGCACTCATGCATTATTGATTAAGAGTTAGAATAAAACTCCACAGTTTCGAGGACTTCCTGTGGTGACGTCATCATGCTTGGAGATGAGGAATGGGAGTTCTCGTAACCTCTAACTTCTTTGTTTGAGCTCATTTCTAAGTGCTGCGAATCCTGAAGGGACTGGCAGATTAAGGATGAAACTCTGAAGATGCTGGGGTGATAAGGCAAATCCCTCAGCAGGTAGGAGAAACCCACTAAATAGAAGAGGATCTATCCTTCCACTTGGTCAGGACCGGAGTGATGGTGACTGCATAAGAAGGAAGCAGAGAGAAAAAGCAGTTGAAATCGAGACATCTGTTATTATTGACAGCCCAAAGAAAAAGGGGACAACGCGAAATTGGCAGAGAGGGTGATCTGGAAAGAAAGAGGCTCAGGGACAGAGACTGTTTTTGCAGTCCAGATTTTTGCCGAAAAGTAGTGAGAGCTGAGACGCTGAGTTGGAATTGACAGCGTGAATAACTTGAACGAAAGTGGTCACAGTGAGAACGAAAACCCGGCGTGGACAACAGGAGTGGCACATAGTAGCTGCTGAGAAGACTTGGAAAGGACATAAAGGATTATATAACAGTCGGGTTGTTTGGGGGTTTGGTTTTTTTTTTGCTCTTCCTTCTACTCCTTTGTCTTTCCAAAGAATAGCTGAACTTTAAGCTTTGTACAGTTTCAACTGTGAACAATAAATTCAGGTAACGAAGGGAGCAAACGCTCTTTTTCTTTTTCTTTTTGGAGTGTTCCCTCTAATTTTTTTCCAGTGTGTGCGGAAAAGTATAGTGTTTGAGTGGCACATTTTCATGCCTGAGCACCTGAATTTTTTTTCACAGACATTTGTTAAGTGAGTTTTGCCCCATTTTACAACCTTTCTTGCTGCAGTTAAGTGAATCACTAACCTGGTTGTTAAGTCAATCTGACTTTCCCACTGACTTTGCTTGGCAGAAGGTTGCAAAAGGTGACTACATGACCCCAGGACACTGCAACCATCATAAATATAAGGCAGTTGCCAAACATCCAAATTTTGATCATGTGGCCATGGGGATGCTGCAATGATCATAAGTGTGAAGAATAGCCGTAAGTCACTTTTTTCAGTGCTGATGTAACTTCAGTCGTTAAGTGAACTGTTGTAAGTTGAGGACTACTTGTATTCAAGTTCAATGGATAACTCTATGGGAAAAGGATCAAAACTTCCCTCTATCCACATTTTCCACACTATGAATTACTTTATATGCTTTATACTTTCCCCCTTACTATCCAATAGTCTACAGTGATATTAGCAAGTTGTGAATAAATTACCAATTGATGTAGATTAGCAATTGGGATATATAAAGAAAGAAACCTATTATTTATTGAGTTGCATGTATACAACATTTATATATTGGCTGTATATCCACTACTACTAGATCGGGGGCAACCCACCTCTGAAAGAGAATCTATCCAAGTCAAGGTTTCAAATTTGAGAACGGCAAGATAGCATGTATATTCTTTTAACAAAATGGGGTGGGGGTGGAATTAGAGCTGCTACTGGAAACATGCTGCATTTTGCAGTTTGTAGCTGGACTGACAATGGACTAAGAAGATTACATGTAGGTCTTCAAGGACAGGGCCTATTCATTTTACTTTGATATGCTACCTTTACAATTACACAGAGGGCACTACCGTCTTGTTCACATGTCCCGTGGAGAGTTGGCTGCTGCTGCTGCTGCTGCCGCCACCACTACCCCCCTCAGTAACTTTGATCCAGGAGGGACGGCCTCCCTGTCAATCAGCCGCACACCGGCAGAGGGAGCACAATCGTAACCCTATGCTGCCACGTTTCTGTTGGCCAAAGGCCCACCCTTCTCTGGGCGTAACCAGGCGCTGTAATATCCCAGCTTGGCTGACAGAAGCCTCCTAGCCGTCTTCAGACTAAAGTCCAGAGTCAAGTGGCTGTGACAATAGAAATCACTGCGTGGCAGTTGTAAACTGCTGTGTGGTGTTTTCTTGTCACGTGCACGGCCACGCAGCCGCACAGCTTAGAAGGAACATTGCTTACAAATATACAGCATTTATTCTCCTCGGAAGTTGGAACTGTACCGGAGACAGTAGAGAGAGAATTATTTTGGAACGATTAGAGAGCTTCTTTACCCACCCCCCTTTATTTTGCCTCATATATATATGAGTGGGCAGCTCATAATCCAATAAAATTAAGATGGAAAGGTCAAACGAAGAAAAAGATGGATGATGAACTCAAATATTGTAAATGAAATAGAATACACTCAAATGCTGAAGAAAGGATTAAAACTATTTTTTAGAATAAATAAAAAACAAGGCACCTCAATTCAAAATCTCTTGGACACTATGAAAGCATACACAAGAGGCCTCACGATTGCCTACATTGCAAGAAAAACTAGGAAACAAAAAGAGCAACAAGAATGTATGCAAAAAGAACTTATGGAAAGATGATAGGGAGAATATACAAATTTCTCCTGAAACATAAAATGGAGGAGGAAATCGTGAAAGAACAGGTGATAAAATGGGCACAGAACTTTGGCTATAATATTGAATTAGATAAATGGGAAAAATTTGGGGGAACAAACTTAAAAATGACACTATCAGTTGCATACAAGGAAAACCAGAACAAAATGATTTACAGGTACCTGGCACCAACAAGGTTAGCTAAAATCTCAACAAATACCTCCCCAAAATGTTGCAAATGTGAATCAATACATGGAACATACTACCACTTATTGTGGACCTGTGAGGAGGCTAAATTTTTTTGGAAAAGGATCAAAAAGTGGCTAAAAGCAATAACAGGTGTCAAGATAGAATGGAAACCTGAAGCTTTTTTTATTAGGAATAATGACTGCGAAATACAAAAAAGAAATCCAGTATTTAATATTACATATAACTACGGCGGCAAGGATTGCCTTTGCCCAGAAATGGAAAAACAAATTAATTCCAAGCAAAGATGAAATAATAAGAAAGGTTATGGACTGTGCTGAAATGGACAAATTAACAAAAGAAATCCAGGGAAAAGAAGAAACAGAATACTACCAGATTTGGGATAAATGGAATAGGTGGATGGAGGAAAGAAACAAGGATCAATGAAGGAAGACAACAAAGCCCAAAAATAGTAGTTAAGGAGAATTAACACATATATATGTATCCAAGTGGTTTAAATTTACTAGAGGTAATCAGCCAATATAGCAGACAGATGAGTAAAATAAGAGGGTTAAAAATGGTGAAATGCAAATGAAATATAATAGAAGGGGAAATAATATAAGATATCGATTGACAGTACTATTTCAGGATTCTTTTTAACTCCTTAAAATTTTTAATTTTGTCTTTTCTCAGTCAGGATGTGTCATTTATACTTCTCTGAAGCAGAGATTTGAACACAAAGTTTGATTTTATATCGCTGATAGGAAATCTCTGGAATGAAAACTTTCCTTATGCTTTCAGAGATGTTACTATTTAAGACTGGCTAATCTCTTACAAGCTTTGAACAGCATTTTGTATAGAGTTGGTCCTCAATTTACAACTAGAAATTCCATTGCTAAGCAAGGTGATTGTTAAATAAGTCATCAACAATTTTATGACATTGTTTACCAAGCACTAAATTTTTATCACGTGAGTGGGGTGTCAGGGTTCCAAGTAACACCCCCAACCAAAGACTCCGAGATTTGAGTTTCCTTAAAGTTTCATTTTATTAGAGATGTCATATTGGATTGGCACATCTGAGAAAACCCGAGTCGGAAAGTTTCCAGGTTTTTCCCACCCAAGTGAAAGTTCAAGTCCCTGGCCAGCACCAACATGTCCATCACATGATCAAATCAGGCACTATGCAAAACTGGAGATGCCTCCTAGTCACCTCATTGTAGCTGCAGGCCAAGGTGGTCTTGACTCTGAGAAAGAATGTTGTTATGGCTACATATCATCCACACTCTGTATAATCCCTCCTCCCATTTTCCCACAGAAAATGTGGCAGGGCTGAAAGCTCAAATGTAAATTATGGCTTACAGGTCTGACATGGGGATGCTGCAACAGTCATAAGTATGAGGGCTGATTGTCACATTTTCAATGCCATTGTAACTGAGTGATCAAAGGCTCTAAAACAAATGGCTCTAAATCGAGGACTTACCTGGATTATACTAAAAAATTAGCAAGGATTCATTTAATTGCAGTTTTAAAAAATTGATCCATGCAATTTGGGGAATAAAAAAGCGGATGGATGCTTGTCTGCAGGTTTTTTAAAATAGTGTAAAATGTTGATGTTGCCTCATGATCTTCTCCCTTTGATATCAAATATTTCAGAAATAAAATAAAACAATAATTTCAGCACTGATACAGAAGCTGAAGAAGGTTTCCCCCAGTTTCAGAAGCTACTAAGAAATGTGTATCCTTAATCTTTTCTCTAGGATATAGCTCTGCTTACTACAGATGATGCTTGAAAAGCATCTTGGATTTTGAATCACAGTATTAGTACGTCTTCATCAAGGATGGGCAAATTGTTATCTTGTAGTTATATTTATTCTGAATATTGTGACCTAAGAATAATCCTGTGATACAATGTTCTTATGTAGTTGAACTGGGACATAGTAAGACTCCTAGATATGCTAAGTATATAATATGGTTGCAACTTTTCCCCATAACTTACTATTTTGCATATATATAATATGCTTAACTAATGAAAAACCGTCTTAGAGGCTGCATTTGCACATGTACAAAACTTTGTTAGCTTTAATCTCTTTTAGGATTGTAGGGCAGTGTGTTTGTGGAAGCAGTCCATTTGAGTTGTTCATGTTTGCATTGTGCAGCCTCCAAAATAATTAATCCAGTAAGTGAGTTTAATCAAGTAAAAAATCACTGTATACAGGTAGTGCTTTTTTAATGACCACTCATTAAACAACTCTTCAGAGTTACAAGGGCACAAGGGCACTGAATGAGGAGACTTACTGACCAGTCCTCGTAGTTGCAGCCATTGAAGTGTCCCTGTAATCATGTGATCACGATTCATGCATTTGGCAACTGGCTCACAATTATGACAGTTGCTACATCCCATGGTCACATGATCAGCATTTGTGACTGTCAGCTTGCATCAAGGAAATTCAATGCAACCTGAACTGCCACAGCATTTACGGTAAATTCTTTACAATTGCTATGCTTAGCAACAGAATTGCTAGTTCCTAATTAACACAGTTAGGCAGGGGCAACCTGTACAACAAATACAAAGAGACAGGTGGTCACTTTTCAGCTGACAACTAACTTTAAGTAATGAGCAAGCAAATGTTATTGTCAACCTTTGTTTTCTACAGGCAGACCTCAACCTATGACTGTTTTGCCAGTGATTGGTCCAAGTTATCGCTGAAGAAAGGGTGGTTGCAGTTAGTCTTCAGAGTTCCAGCTGTTCCAGCAATTCTGCGGATGCGTGATTGTGATCTAGGTTCTTCGCAATCTATTTGTACTTACAACTGGTTGCCAGGCCCCTATAATTACATGGTCACCATTTGCACTCTTCCCTGTTGGCTTCCCTAGAAAGTCAAGAGGAGAGTTGGCAGGGAAGGTCACAGCTTGTGTATCCTCCATAGCCACTCTGCCTTTGTGCTGCACTAGCTACTTCTGCACTGTCCTCATATTTGCCCCTCCTTTTTTGCATCCCTGTGCCTCCCTTGCATCCTGACACACCTGACTTGTGCTGCAGGCATGCACCCCATCTGTGACCCACAGGATGTCCCTTGTGTATTCTTCACACCTCTTGCAATGCCCATTGAGCGTTCCCTTGTGCCTTTCTCAACCTGAACGGTGCCTCTCACGCAGCCCCTTGCATCTTTGCACCCCCTCCCTGACCTACATGGCACCTCTCATACACCCTCACCAGCCCTCTTTTTGTGTTTGTCATGCATCCTCTCATACCCTTGTGCATTCCAATCCTCTCTGACTCATGTGCCCCTTATGCACCCTTCCCAACCTGTACCATGCCTCTCACATACTCCCTGCACCTTCATATACCCTCCCAAATTCTAACGGTGCCTCTCACATATTTCCTAAAATCCTTGCACTTCCTTTTGACCCTTATGGCATCTGCGCATTCCCGCACATCCTCCTCAACCCCATCCTACACACTTTTGAACCCTTGATTCACTCCCTCACCCACAAGCAGCCAGTTATCTGCCTATGGAGTGGTATTTATATCTTCTGCCAGTTTTCCCACTGTTAGTTGTAGGAAGCCAATCAAAAGTTGCCCCTCCTAATGAGTGTGGGAGTCAGTTAACAGTAATTGTGACTTTATGATAGGATCATTTAGCGGCAGAAATCCCAGTCACAAATGCTGTCATAAATTGAAGACTACCTGTATTATGTTTTTCCGCCAGACTAGTTCATGAAAAACTGGATAATTTTGTACAAGATTTCTTACAGATTCCAAAATTTAATTAGTTTCCATAATAATCTTAACTCACTTCTGTAGCAGTCCCTAAACCTTTTTAATAGGCAAAATAATTTCCCAACCCGTTTCCCTGAAAATAAGACCTCCCCGGATAATAAGCCCAATCGGGGTTTTGAGCGCATGCACTAAAATAAGCCCTCCCCCGAAAATAAGCCCTCCCTGAAAATAGTACAACACAGCAGCAGCCATGAGGTGACCATGCTCACCGCCTCCTGCAACTCAAAAATAATAAGACCTCCCTGAAAATAAGGCCAAGCGCTTATTTTAGGGTCAAAGGAAAATAAGACCCTGTCTTATTTTCAGGGAAACACGGTAGTACTTAAAATATTCTCTGGAAACTGGTATCGGTATCGTCAGATTATTTTATTAGAATAAAAGCAGCTGAGATGTATACATTTGTGGGATGACTTTGTTTTTGCATTGCCTAGGACAATTGCCCTGAGATGAAGTGTTCATTTTTTAGTGTTCCATAACTTGCTGACTTTAATATAAGTCACAAAGCAATTAACCTGGCTGTGTAGTTTCTGTCAAGAACAGCTATTTCCTCAGTTAGCAAATATGATTGACAGAGGCTTTCTCAAGATTTACATTAAGAATAACTTCATTCTTCAGAACACTTTTTTCATTTTCTACTGGGAGTGATAAAAGTAAATCAAATATAGTGACTACATATGATTAAAATATAGACATTATGATTTACTTACTTTGTAAGTATCTAAGCAAGTTTACCCTTGCCTAAATTGTTCTCTTTGTAAAATATAAAGGTGGCCTAAGTAAAATACTAAATGTTTTAGTACATTTTATTAAAAATTAATTTTAAAACAAATGCTTAAGATAATTTTGATACATATTGATATATATTGACACATTGATACATATTTAATTACTTAGTCCAAACCTTTTCATTTAGTTACTAATGATGCCTCAATTTTCTAAATAAATGCCACAGTGCTTACAAGTCCCCAAGAAGGAATGGGGAAAGGCTTCTAAATACAGGTAGTCCTTCACTTATGACCATAATGAAGCCCAGAGTTTTAGCCATAGGTTTTTGTGGTTGTAAATTGAGGCTGTCAATGACTACATTCTATTTTACAGTTATTTTAACAATTGTAAAATGCATAACCATAGTTGTTGTTAGGTGATTGGTCATTAAATGAATCCATTCGTCTCCCAAGTGCATGTTTTTTTTACAAAAAACCCACACCAGGGGCTAGTGAAAAACATTGTAAATTGCTGACACATGACTGGGGGACATTGCAACCTGTTGTAGATGTGAATCAGTTGCCAAATTTCCAAAATGTGATCACAGGACACCAGTGAGGGCAGTGGTTCTTTGAGGATGGGTCGTAAGTAGCTTTTTGACATTTGTTGTAAGATGAGTCTTAACTTGAGGAATACCTATAACATTTGGACTGAGTCAGGGACAGCTGGGTGATATGGTTCACAAGGTTGCCTTATACTCCAAAAAATACGGTACTTCTCAAGGAGTCATACTGGAGGTAGACGAAGACTGAATTATATAGAGCACTATAGAGCACTATCATATCAAAGAATTGGAAGGGTATGTGTTGAAATGGTTTACTTTTTATTTAGCATTTGTAAAGCACAAGTTGGAATCTCCCCCCCCCCCAAAGTTTAGTTAAAATGAAAATACAAACCAGATTGTCTTCCACTAAAGGATTTGATTGATTACTCTATAACATCAGGCTGGTGTCATCTCTTAGTGACCAGATAAAACTTTCCCTTGATGATCTGTCTCTAACTTGATCTTTCAGAAATGCAGTCATTGCTGCTGTAACTGAGTCCACCCACCATGTTACTGGTCATTATCCTCTTCTCTGTCATATATTCCCCATGATTAGAGCATTCTCTAGAGCAGTGATGACGAACCTTTTTTGGCTCACATGCCAAAAGCGGGGGGAGTGCAGGGGGGTCATACACAAGTGTACCACACTGATAATGCTATGTGCACGACCCTAGCACGCATGCGCGCACGGCCAGTGCTCTCCCCCATTTTGGCGTGCTTTTTTCACCCTCCCCAGGCTTCAGGGGCTTTATAGGAGCTTGGAGAGGGTGAAAACAGCCCCCCCCACCCCCCTGGTTGCTTCAGGAGCTTCCCTGAAGCCTCCGGAATGCGAAAAACAGGCCCTACGGGCAAACCGGAAGTTCAGGAACGGACTTCTGGTTTGCTCATAGGGCTGGTTTTAGCAAAAAGCAGCCCTACGAGCAAATTGGAAGTGACTTCCTGTTTGTCCATAAGGCCATTTTCATCCTCCGGAGCGTTCAGGGGCCTTCAGGAGGCTTCCCTGAAGACTCCAGAGGGCAAAAGACAACCCTACGAGCAAACCGGAAGGGACTTCCTGTTTGTCCATAGGGCTGTTTTTTGTCCTCCGGAGCCTTCAGGGGGCTTCCCTGAAGGCTCCGGAGGGCTAAAACTGCCCCTACAAGCAAACCGCCATGAGCCAACATCGCTGTTTTATGGATTTCATGATGTTTGTATTTTAGGACAATGACAGAGCAGCAATTGAAGAAGACTTGTATTTTTATTGTTTCATTCCTTCCCAGAATTATGTGGCAATCCTTGATACTTCACCTCTGCCTTCTCTCCCTATTTACTAACCGAGCTCCCCTGCCAATATTTGTTGTGCTCAACTGTGTACCTGTAATAAAGGAAGAAAATGAGATTCATGCCTCAGGGTGGCTTTAGAAATTGAGGTGTTTGAACAGGGAGTAGTAGTAGGATGTAAGATAAACATTTATTTTCTTTCCTCTGGAACTATAAGATGCTTGCACCGTTCACTTTAGAACTAGAATTTAGTTCAGGTAAGCATAGATTTAAAGTTCCTTTTTAATATAAAACTCATTAAAAAACACATATCTTGGGGCCTGTGGAATGTAAAGCAACTGAAGCTGGAAATAAAATAGTGTAGAATGCTGTTTCATAATACATAGCAGTTAGCAAACAACTTTGTTTTGTTTTGTTTTTGCCATTTAATCAGCTGGTACAGAGGCTGCAGGAATAAGATTATTTTATCATTCAGCCAGAATGGACTTTTAACAGTGTTAGAATCATGGCTTTTAAACATTTTCTGGGTTATAGCACTTATCAATAAAAGAATAAAAATTGCTGGGAACTGTTCACCCCATTTTTTCCACCTTATTTATGTGAGTGTTTTTTATGAAATCCATAATAATCAAGAAAGGATTGATTGAAGGTTGCTTGAGAATTTGTGGGGAACATAAACAGATTAAAGGAAGAGAGTCTGGGATGTTTCCAAGGTCGTGCTATGATATCTTTTCCATTACTTTTGGCAAAACAACATATCTTGGTAATATCTTAATGAGCTAGCTGAAAGTCATAGTAATTTGCACAATATTTTAGATAATAATATGTCTCTAAATAACATGCCAAATCTTCTTTTGCTGTTTTGTCAGTTTTAAGTAGGAATCTTGCATATCCATGACTTGTCTCCTCCTTATTTCCCCTCTTGAAGCTGTTTAGATTCAGCAACAAAAAAACCCCTCTTCCTTTTATTTTAGGGAAAACAGTTTGATGTCTAGAGAAGGATAAATCAGATCCAGTCCTTTGGCCAAAGAAAAAGCTGATGTTTGAGTACAGGTTTTCCTATTCATATACTTTTTAATTTTATGTTATGAATTATTCAATGTACAGCCCTGAGCATTAAATGTTGTAATAAGTGTGAGTTGGTGACAACAATAAGAGGTGGTTTCATGTTCATGCCCTGCTTGTAAACTTCTTAGAAATAGGATTCTGGTTTTCATGGACCTTTTGTTTTAGCCAGCAAGGCCACATGTTGCATTCCTCCGGAGAAGCTCAAAATTCTTCAGGATTGGCATTTCAATCTTATGAAGTTATACTTGAGAGAATGTTTTGCCTTAGGCAACAAAATAAGCTACAGGCTTGCATGCAGGTTTGAACATGGGTTTTTCATATTTAAATCTATAGTTAGGCACTCCAGTTCAAGTCTGAGAGTTTCAAAAGAAAGTTTGTGTGTGTTTTCTACAAGGGTGAAGGAAAAGTCAACAAAAAATAATTTTAACATGCGTTTGACTAAAATACAAGGTGAATTTGCTTTTTTCCTCCAGTAGTTTCTCTTGATAGATTGCACATTCTAAAGTATCTAAAACTTCCCTCATATTACTTTATAAAGAATAATAAATGTGTCCTTATGATTCAGGATTTCAGGTACAGGTTATAATTTTGCAAGCATTGATTGATGAACCAAATGTGCAGGACTTCTTAGTTTAAAACCTTTTTTTAAGATAATACTAAGAAAAAGTCAGCAGTGCAAAAAGCCAAGCATGCAATCAAATCAATGATATAAATTATATAATATGAAATAGGGATTTCCAGTGAATTGAGCTGCAGATTAATAAATGGGATACAAAATATATAGGCAGTTCAGATATAGTTGTGAGCCACAACATATTCTTACATTATTTGTTAATAGAGTTTTTCAGTAGAATAAAATTCCTTTAATGAACATATACTTGATGGTAATGTTTTAATTTCCACTTTTTATTTCTTACATTTAACTCTTTCACTCAGGTTACTTATTAAAAAGTAGATATGCACACCATTAATTTGTATAATAAGTCTCTGCACAGTTGAAATATTTATCTGGAAACTGACTTTCAAGAGAGTAGGAATATCTGTCTGGAAACTGGTTTTTGATTGCAAAGTAATGTTTTATTCAATACATTTTCTTTCCCTGTATATACAAGAACTCTAGTGGTTTATTGATATTAAAATGAACGATAGAATCATATAGGGAACAGATGTGGTTTGGATCATAAACCTATTTACTGTATACTTTAAACAACAAAACAAAATTTAAAATAAAGGAAAAAAACTATCTTGAAACAATAATGAGAAGCTGTCTCCTGATGTTATATTTTAATTGTATCGGTGTTTTATTGATCTGGAAATAAAATGGAATAACAACTTAAAGACAACAAAATAATGAGACCAACAAGGTAGGTCTTCATCAGTAATTCATATGATTATGCAGTTGAGTTAAGTAATAGATTTAATTAGATTTGATGGATAGGTTACCTTAGGAATTATGAGCTGTAAATTACAATTTAAAAATGAAGGAAGCAAAAATATCCTAAAATTTAAAAAGCAAAAAAACCCTGAAATGTTTGTTTGTTGGTATACTGAAAATAGATGGAAAGCAGAAATGAAAAGGCAACATGGAGGATGATTTTGCTCAATCAAATGCTGAGTCCTGAGTCCTTTTCTTAGAGACAAAGAGAAAGAGTGAACAAGGTGTGCAAAGATGTTGTGGATACAAATGGCACAGAAAAAACTGTTTCTAATAGTTTATCTGTTGCTATTTTAAACTTGCTATGGATTAACATTTTAGCTTTTAAAGTTCTGTAAAACAATTCCTTTTGTGTTTGTTTCTGTTTGGCTGAGTCATTTAAATAACAAAATAGCCAAATATTGGCTACTTAATGATTTTATTGGTGTCATTTGTGTTTACAACTTCTATACACAGCTTGTTAAGATGTTTTTAGTTAATAACTGAAAAATTGGAATACAGGTAGTCCTCGACTTACAACAGTTCTTTCAGTGATCGTTCGAAGTTACGACACTGAAAAATGTGACTAATGACAATTTTTCACTCTTACAATTATTGCAGCATTCCCATCAGAGGTAGATTGCCAATTTTTTTACTACGGGCCCGGGTACGCTTCTGTGCATTTGCAGAAGCATCTGGGTGGGTGGGCAAAGCCTCCCGCTGCCGCTACTACCAGTTTGGCCGATCTGGGCCAAACTGGCAGCAACCCACCTCTGGTTCCCATGGTCACATGATCGAAATTTGGATACTTGGGAACGGACTCATATTTATTATAGTTGCAGTGTCATGTGATCATGTGATCACCTTTTGACAAGCAACGTCAGTGGGGGAGCCAGATTCATTTAAAGCTTAGCAAGAAAAGGTTGTTAAATAGAGAAAAATTCACTTAACAAATGTCTCACTTAGCAACATAAATTTTGGGCTCAATTATGTTGATACGTTGAGGACTACCTGTACTGTTGTCTAAATCAATTGGTTTTTCCTACAGTATGTAGTGTAAACTATAGTTATGTTTTAACTTTGCGCTAAGCTAAGGTCTATAACATTTTTGGACTGTTGGGCAAAATTTGAAAATATACTGTTTGTGGTCAAAATGGCTGCTGGAATAGATTGCCCATGCAGAAAATGGCTGCCGTTGTGATGTAACATATTACAAGCACTATCATTTAGTCAGCGAGTAGGACATCTTAGAAAAATATTGTGCAGTAATCACAAATTTTTCAGCGTTGTATCCTGCTTTCATTTGAGAAATTGTGATTTATGACAATACTTGGTAAAATATTTTAGATGTTTATAAATTTAGCAAGTTAAGAATTTTTGCATCTGAACACTATTGTATTTTTTGATGCCTATGCAAGATTTTTTTTTTGTCCTTCAAATAATAGCTTTACTAATTGGATTCATTTTCTTTATTTTAATGACTGCAGTCTTGAACCTGGGAAATTTAGGACTATATTCTGTATATTCTGAACATATTAAGATTTTACTCTGGCAAATAAAGGAATCGATTACATTAAAAAATAATTACTTGGCACAGTAGATTTACACATATTATAACTTTACAGATAATCTTTATAACATTTTTAGTGATGTTCAGAGTTTACAACTGCTCTTTAAAAAAGTGACTTACGACTGGTCCTTGAACTTTCAATCATTATGGACTTTACCTTTGGCATGTATTTATCACAGTTGTACCATCTTGGAGTTATGTGGTCTTGACCTTTCCAGCCAGCTTCTGACCAGCAAAGTCAACAGGAGGAAGCTGTATTTGGCTAATGACTGTGGTCAATTTAATAACTTCAGTGATTTCTTTAATAACTGTGGTAAAAAAAAGGTGATAAAAGTCTAGTGTGGATTGACTTAGCAAAATAAATTCTGGTCATGATTGTGGTCATAAGTCGAGGACTAACTGTACATTTGTTTTAACATAGAACTACTACCGGTACTTTATTTTACAATGTAACTTTATATATTGTCTCTAAAATCAGTTTCCAGTATTACTAACATTTGTATTTATGCTGACCTGAAACCTGATGTATAACTTGCAATTCCAAAAAATATTTCTGATCAGTATTATGATTCCTGACGTTAACTTGCATATACCAAACTCAGTGTATGTTTTTCGAAGAATAGCTAGTTCACTGGAAATTACCTTAGATATATCAATTAAGAAGCCTATCCTTTGAGTCATCAGTTAGATGAATATACATGTGTATGCCTATTTTGTTGCACATGCATAGGTATTTGAGTCTTTATGCAGGCTATTACACCTACTAAAGCTAATTAGTGAATATTTCCTAAGGTGATTCTATGCATACTTTAATTTTCTTGCCATAATTTATTATAGCATCCACCCCAAAATGTCTGTTGGGTGGAAATTCATTTAGCCATAAAATCCATGGAGTCATAAACTGTTCCATACAAGTACGAAATTGCAGTGTTTATTTTTAAAGTAAGTTGTGAAATTGCAGTAACTCTTCTGTTCTTGTATTTAAGATTACAATATTATGTTTCAAGTTTCATTGAAAACTACAGATTTTGCTTTCAAGTTAATTGGCTTTACATTGATGTGCGATGCTAACATTATGTACTTGAATAGATCTATGACTAGAATATGAATTGTTCTAAGGTGCTAATCTTTTTCTCCTTGCATGCCAAAATCATGTGCACGTGTGACATTGCGTGTGCATGCCCACACCCATAATGCAGTGTGCTCTGCCTCCCGCGCATGTGCATATAACCCCCCTCCCCACGTGGCCTTCTCGTCTTCCTGAACCACAGGCTCTAGAGGCTTTTACGGAGCCTCCAGGAGGGCGAAAACGGCCTCCCACATCATCTGGAGGCCTTCTGGAGGCTGGAAAAAGGGCCGATTCTGGACTTACGGAACTTCCAGGAGGCTCGTTTTTCGCCCTCTCAGAGGCTTTTACTTGAGCCTCCAGGACGGTGAAAACGGCCCTCCCCGACCTCCAGAGACCTTCCCTACAGTCTCCTGCCACCAAAAATGGAGTGCAGGGGCCGGGCAGGAGGCTGTAGGGAGGGCCTCTGCCCCCCTGCGCATGGGACCCAAAAATTAGCTTACTGGTGGGAGGCGCGCACACGTGCATGATGGAGCTGAGGTGCGCAATGGCTTGTGTGCCCGCAAAGGGCTTTGCATGCCACCTGTGGCACGCGTGCCAAGGGTTTGCCATTACGGTTCTAAGGGAAGAAATCACAATGGACACCAAAAAGATTTTAAGTCCCATTCCATTTGCCAATACACTTGTTTTCTCATCTCAGCTACTGTGCTTGGCTGCTGGGCATGAAAAAGCCAAACATTCTTTGCTGAGGTTTTTAAATCTCTCCTCTGTGGGTTTTTTCTTTCTTTCAAGATTTATTTAATATTTAATAGTACAAAAGGCTGTGGTTCTCCAGTAAAAAAGTACAGAACAGCTTTCCAAATGCGTTGAGTTGCATCTTCCAAAATTTTCCTGCAAAAATACCACACTTCGAATAGAACCCGATTTTTCATAACGTCCCCAATGTTGCCTTCATTTGGTTTATAACTATTGAGTAATACTTTTTTTCTGTTATAGAGTTACATTTATATAGTCATTACAATAAAAGCTAATGAATCTTTTCCCTAAACCCTTGTTTTGTAAAGTGTATGCACAGAATTTCTGCTTCATAATTAAGGTCTTGTTCAAGATTTTTCAAAATGTGTATGGTATGTCTGATTTGGGACTTCATTATGAAAAAAAAATCTACATGCAGAAATTCTCTCAAATTGAGATTTCCCTTTCTATATATCCTTACAACATTGGACATAGATATATGTCTGTATTCCATTAAGGATTAAATTATATGTGAAGAATATAAACATCCATTGCATTTTTAAAAGTTTCAGAGAATGATAAAGTATGCTTTGTGCATAGCTGGTATATATTGTATAATTGTGTTGCTTATTTAAAGCATTATACCCACAAGAGGGCATAAGTGGAACATATATTTCTAGCTGAGAGCTTATTTTACCTGAGTTATTTTAAAATTCAATACATGTTTGATATTAGGCTGTGAACATGCTACAATCAGCATATGGTAGAATCCTATACATACCTGGTCCTCTTTTCCAAGGATTTCTGCCAGAAACAATTCCCTTATAGTTAACAGTATTTATAAATTAATTATTTTTATTTTAAAACATATGTGGGTATGTCTTTAAAATTCAATTGAAACAAAAAGCTTTATCATAGTAGCAATTTAAATGCTATAATTATAGGTTAATTTAAATTAAATCAAGTAGCAGTATCTATTAAAAATTACAAACAACTCCTAACATTTAGTCATGCAGTAGAAATCACAAAAAATAAATTAAGTGTACTTAAAGTGTATTTAAGTGTACTTAAAACTTTTCAAAATTAAGGCCATGAACTCTTGAGAGAGAATATTGGCATCTTAGACTAAACAGTGAAATTATTTAGTTAACTATTGAGTGAAATTATTGAGTGTGAAATCCTGATTTGTCTGGGGAAAATAATGTCCTGAATTGGACTAACATAATTTTTCCAAACAATAATATTTTTTCTGGAATTCTTTTACACAGACTTGTTCTGTGTAAAATGTTGATTTTCACCTGTTGGGGGAACATTTTACGCAGTGGTATATAGCTCTGTTGCTTGCAGCATTGAGGCCGCTTCTTCTCTCCAAGGAATTCCTATGAATGCTGAATCCCCCAGAGATGTTTTCACCTTAAAATTTTGAGCAGGTATTAGGAAGCCCTATATGGTGTTAGTAGAATCCCAATACAGGTAGTTCTCAACTTAACAATAGTTCATTTAGTGACCGTTCAAAGTTACAACGACACTGAAAAAAGTGAGTTATGACTATTTTTCACACTTATTGCAGCATCCCATGGTCATGTTTTACTTTTGGATGCTTGATAACTGGTTGGTATTTATGACGGTTGCAATGTCCTGTTATGGGGGTGCCGCAGGGTTCGGTCTTATCCCCCCTACTATTTAACATATACATGAAACCGCTGGGCGAGATCATTCAGAGGCACGGGATAAAATACCATCAATACGCGGACGACACACAGTTGTATCTGTCCGCCCCGTGCCAACTCAATGAAGCGGTGGACGTGATGAACCGGGGTCTTGAGGCCGTTAAGAACTGGATGAGAGCTAACAAACTGGTACTCAACCCAGACAAGACCGAGTGGCTGTTGTGTTTCCCTCCCAACAATTTGGCCAACGTTCCATCACTCAGGCTGGGGGGTCAAAATTTACACCCCTCAGATAGGGTCCGCAACTTGGGAGTCCTCCTGGACCCACAGCTGACTTTTGACCATCATTTGTCAGCTGTGACCAGGGGGGCATTTGCCCAGGTTCGCCTGGTACGCCAGTTGCGGCCCTACATGAGGTGGCGCAGTGGTTAAATGCAGCACTGCAGGCTACTGCTAGATCAGCAGGTCAGCGGTTCAAATCTCACCGGCTCAGGGTTGACTCAGCCTTCCATCCTTCCGAGGTGGGTAAAATGAGGACCCAGATTGTTGGGGGCAATATGCTGACTCTCTGTAAACCGCTTAGAGAGGCCTGAAAGGCCTATGAAGCGGTATATAAGTCTACTGCTATTGCTATTGCTATTACCTGAATCGGGAGGCCCTCACAACAGTCACTCGAGCCCTTGTGATCTCTAGGCTGGAATACTGCAATGTGCTCTACATGGGGCTGCCCTTGAAGAGCATCCGGCGACTTCAGCTAGTCCAGAATGCGGCCGCGCGAGTGATCGTGGGCGCACCACGGTTCGCCCATATAACACCGATCCTCCGTGAGCTGCGCTGGCTACCTGTCGATCTCCGGGTGCGCTTCAAGGTGCTACTTACCATTCATAAAGCCCTCCATGGTAGTGGATCTGACTATTTGAGAGACCGCCTTCTGCCGATTACCTCCCTCCGTCCCATCAGATCGCACAGAGTAGGCCTCCTCCGAATTCCATCCGCCAGTCAGTGCCGACTGGCGACTACGCGGAGGAGAGCCTTCTCAGTAGCAGCTCCGACGCTTTGGAACGATCTCCCCATGGAGATTCGTACTCTCACCACCGTCCAGACCTTCCGCACAGCCCTCAAGATCTGGCTATCCCGTCAGGCCTGGGGATAAGACCCTAATTTCGCCCCACCCGAATGCTGAATGAATGTTGTGTTTTATTGTTTTATTTTATTATATTTCACATTTTCTTTTTGTGTTTTGTCTTGCACTCCCTTCCTACAAATTGTAAGCCGCCCTGAGTCCCCTCAGGGAAAAGGGCGGCCTATAAATGTCAAATAAAATGGAAAAAAAAAAGAAAAAAAATCATGTAATCACCTTATGTGATCTTCTGACAAGTAAAGTAAATGTGGAAGCCAGATTCATTGAACAATTATGTTACCAATTTAACAACTGCAGTGATTCATTTAACAAATTTGGCAAGAAAAGTTGTAAAATGGGGCAAAACTGACATTTCTCACTTTAGCAACATAAATTCTGGGCTTAGTTGTGGTTGTAAGTCAAGGACTGTCTGTAATCAGTTGTTTACAGATCCCGTTGCAGTAATCCATGAAGATGAATTGCCTTAATTTAGACCTGATTACTTTAAAATGCATCTATTACCTTTATGATTTCCAATTTCAGTATGTGCTTCCCTATATAGTGTTATGCTAATTCTGTGCAGTTTTTTAAAAACACTATGAGCATTTAAAATTTTGCAGATAACAGAAGTAGCAGACTTGAATCAGAATTATAAGAAAATCTAGAAAAGAAGTGGCAAAGAGAGAAACTGCTAAAAACCTGACTGACACTACAGTTGATTTTTGTTTAGGGATAAATAATTAGATATAGGTTTTTCCACTCCTAACATGCAGTCACTAATTATTACAATTGTCCAGCTAAGATGGGAGTTTTGGAGCCACTGATTTTTTGAGAAAAACTAGCATCTTACCAAATATCTACGAAAACAGTTGCTTTCATAACACAATACTTTAGAAACAGAAAGCCAATCTCCTCTTTAGAATTACCTCTATGATTTGACAAAGATCGATATTCAGAGAAAACTCAATTGAACATTTTTGCCATTATTTAAAAGAAACATTAACACAAAGGAATCCTTGGGTGGAAATAGGTACATTGTGATACTGTTCTTAAGGAAGTGTCATATAGTGGTTAGTTAGATTTTCCTTGGAACTATAATAGCAAATAGTTACGAAACTTATTTATGTAACTAAAATATATTTTGTATAAAACTATAACACACCCTTAATTCATTTTTGTGTGTTCTGTTCATTAGATAATTCCTATTCCCCCTTCTATATTGTTATTAATTGCTTGTACAAAGAGTCCTCAACATATGATTATTCATTTAGTAATTGTTCAAACTTACAATGGCATTGAAAAAAGCTGAAGACCATCATAACACCCTCCACAATCACATAATTGCAATTTGGGTGCTTGGCAATTGACATGTATTTATAATGATTGCAGCATTGTGAGTCATATGAATGCCATTTGTGATGTTCCTGCATGGTTTCCAACAACCAAGGTCTGAAAGCCTGATTTACTAAATAATTGCAGGGAAAAAATGTCATAAAATTGGATGTAGTCAAATGATGACTCATTTAACAACTGCATTGTTTAGTGATGGAAGATCTGGTCCTAATTTGGTCATAAATTGAGTACTACCTGTATTAGAGATGCCTTTCGGCATGCAGAAGGAAAGTGTTCTCTACTCATAAAAGAAGTTCTTATCCCTTAAATGTTGGAGCGTTTCATAGAAAAACAAATCAATCAAAAGATAATCTCGCATAAGAGCTTGTAAAAAGCATGATGCGTGTTGCTACAATGTACTTTTTATCACTCAATATAATCTTATACAAAATTAGCAAAACAGTGCTAGTATTTACAATTCTACTAATTATCCTTTGATCCAACTTACTAATGATCTGTTTTATCTTTGCAATATGCTAAGAAAATACCAAATTATTGACTAAAATAGCTTCTGGATTAACTCCATCCTCAACTTTTAGCAAAAGTAAAGCCACCCTTCTGTTCTAGGAGCTTCCCAGGATTAGATGTAAATTTTAAAGTCCCCAAGGACACTGAGAACTCCTTTTTGCTTATCTTTGCTGACCTTTATTGACACTATGAAGAAATTGTTTCTAAAGTTTGGAGGAGTAATGTCAGTTTTGCAGTTGACGGCAGCATTCTTACAGTTTCCATATACTGTAACAAATATCTTTTTACTGTTGTCTATTCTTTATCTATTCTTTTGAAGATACTAATATACCAGGATTGCATTACGCTTGAGAGTTTTGATGGAATGTGGAGAAAATTTTTACTTGAATTTTATGAACACCACTTCAGAATCTGAATAGAAATAGATATATGATATGCATATTCTATCTCTGTCACTGCAACTTTATGCTTATTAGCTTTTTATATCTACTAGCAAAAGCATGAAGTACAAAATAAGGAATATAATTTTAAAAGTAAATAGGTATCTAAAAATATAGTCAAACATCTTATGAAATCATGGTTAAGAAGAATTCTTTTAATTCTTTTGAGAGAAGAATTCTTTGAAAGCTTTCATGTTCTTTTGTCCATCTTTACTGGTTGTGGTAATGAATTAACCAACTGGATTATGCAAATCAGTTAGTGCAATCATTATATGTGAATGTATGCTTATTACTGTTTGTCCTAATTACATCTGATTGTTGATAGGTCACATTCAGAATCTAAGCAGAATCAGGCCTCCATTTGATGGGAGTCAATAATAATAATAATAATAATAATAATAATAATGACTACAACAAGGAAGCAAAGTGGATACCTGACTTTGAGAAAAGCATTGGCAACAAACAAATGCAAGTATTAGAAATAACAACTGAGATGATCAAAAATCGAGTTAAAAAGGTAAAGAATTGGACATCACCTGGAAAGGACCAATTACATGGTTTCTGGCTCAAATATCTGACCAGTTTACATGCAATATTGGCCAGGCAACTGAATGAAATTTTACAAAAGGGCCAAATTGATGAATGGTTGACAACTGGAAAAACATACTTGATTCAGAAAGATCCAACTAAAGGAACAACACCTGAAAACTATAGACCAATAACATGCTTACCAACAACCTTCAAATTACTCACAGGCATTATTGCAGATAACATGATGGATTATTTGGAAACAAACAACATCTTGCCAGTAGAGCAAAAAGGCAACAAAAGAAGGAGCAGGGGCACAAAAGATCAGCTTCTAATTGATAAAATGATGTTAGAAAATTGTAAGAACAGAAAAACGAACTTGAATATGGTCTGGATTGATTACAAAAAGGCATTTGACTCACTGCCACATAGTTGGATCATAAAATGCTTAGAAACAACTGGCATTAGCAAAAATATTACATCCTTTACTGAAAAGGCAATGAAACAATGGAGAACTGAGTTGGCAGTAGGGAATGAGAGCTACGGAATGGTTAATATCAAGCGAGGAATTTTCCAGGGTGATTCACTTTCACCTCTTCTCTTCATCATCGCAATGATCCCACTATCAGTAATCTTAAAAAAAATGAAATTAGGCTACCAAACAGCCAAAAAAGCTGAAAAAATTTCGCATTTACTATATATGGATGATTTGAAACTCTATGGAAAGTCAGAAATAGAAATCCAATCATTGACAAATACAGTCCGAGTATTCAGCACCGATATTTCAATGCAGTTTGGCATGGAAAAATGCGCCACTGTATCCATAAAAAGGGGCAAAATCACTGCATCTGAGGGAATTGAAATGCCCAATGGCCAACTAATTAAATGCAAAGAAAATGAAGCCTACAAATACTTAGGCATTCTGCAGTTGGATAACATCAAGCATGGAGAAGTAAAAACTATTGTCAGGCGAGAGTACACCAACAGAGTTAGGAAAATTTTGAAATCTAAATTGAATGGTGGAAATACAATCAAGGCCATAAATACCTGGGCAATACCAGTTATAAGATACACAGCAGGCATAGTTAACTGGACACAAGCTGATTTGGACCTTTTGGACCGAAAAACCAGGAAACTAATGACAATGCACTACAGTTTACACCCACGTGGTGATACTGATAGACTATATCTGCCCCGAAAATCAGGTGGCAGAGGATTATTACAAGTGAAGCAAACAGTTGAAGAAGAAAAACATGCACTGGCTGATTATTTAAAAGACACTCAAGAACATCTATTAATCGAAGTAAAGAACAAAAATCTACTGAAGGCCCAACAGACAAAACAAGAATACAGAAAAGATGTGATAAAATCAAGAATGGAGAGTTGGCAGAACAAAGCACTGCATGGTCAATTTCTGGAAAAAATAAAAGATAAAGTGGACAGTGAACAAACTTGGTTATGGTTAAAAACAGGTACATTAAAGAAAGAAACAGAGTCACTAATCCTGGCTGCGCAAGAACAAGCTATCCGCACAAATGCCATTAAGGCCAAAATCGAAAAATCCTCTGATGATGCCAAATGCAGACTTTGCAAAGAAGCTGATGAAACTGTTGATCACATACTCAGCTGCTGTAAAAAAATCACGCAGACTGATTATAAATTGCGGCACAATTCAGTAGCACAAATGATCCATTGGAATTTGTGCAAAAATTATTATATTAAAACAGCAACAAACTGGTGGGAACATCAGCCTGAAAAAGTCACCGAAAATCAGATGGTCAAGATCTTGTGGGATTTCCGTATACAAACCGACAAAATACTGGCGCATAATACACCAGACATCACACTGGTTGAGAAAAATAAGGTCACAATCATAGACATCGCAATACCAGGTGATAGCAGGGTCGCCGAGAAGGAACATGAAAAAATCGCAAGATACCAGGACTTAAAAATCGAAATTCAACGACTATGGCACAAACCAGCAGTGGTAATTCCAGTGGTAATTGGCACACTGGGTGCTATTCCAAAAGCACTGGAATTACATTTAAAACAGTTAAAAATTGACAAAATCACCATCAGTCAAATGCAAAAAGCCGCACTGCTTGGATCTGCACGCATATTACGAAAATACGTTACGACGTCCTAGGCCCCTGGGTGGGGCCCGACTAGTAACCAATGCCAAATCCGGCGAAACAACTGGCCGCTGTGATACAATTGTACAACAACAACAGTAATAATAATAATAATAATAACAACAACAACAATAATTCATTTACTGAAAAGGCGATAAAACAATGAAGAACTGAGTTGGCAGTAGGGAATGAGATCTACGGAATGGTTAATATCAAGCAAGGAATTTTCCAGGGTGATTCACTTTCACCTCTTCTCTTCATCATCGCCATGATCCCACTATCAGTAATCTTAAAAAAAATGAAATTAGGCTACCAAACAGCCAAAGAAGCTGAAAAAATTTCGCATTTATTATATATGGATTATTTGAAACTCTATGGAAAGTCAGAAATAGAAATCCAATCACTGACAAACACAGTCCAAGTATTCAGCACCGATATATCAATGCAGTTTGGTATGGAAAAATGCGCCACTGTATCCATAAAAAGGGGCAAAATCACTACATGTGAGGGAATTGGAATGCCCATTGGCCAACAAAATGCAATGAAAATGAAGCCTACAAATACTTAGGCATTTTGCAGTTGGATAACATCAAGCATGGAGAAGTAAAAACTATTCTCAGGGGAGAGTACACCAACAGAGTTAGGAAAAATTTGAAATCTAAATTGAATGGTGGAAATTCAATCAAGGCCATAAATACCTGGGCAATACCAGTTATAAGATACACAGCTGGTATAGTTAACTGGACACAAGCTGATTTGGACAATTTGGACCGAAAAACCAGGAAACTAATGACTGCACTATAGTTTACATCCACGTGGTGATACTGATAGACTATACCTGCCCCGAAAATCAGGTGGCAGAGGATTATTACAAGTGAAGCAAATAGTTGAAGAAGAAAAACATGCACTGGCTGATTATTTAAGAGAAAGTCAAGAACATCTATTAATCGAAGTAAAGAACAAAAATCTATTGAAGGCCCAACAGACGAAACAAGAATTTCAGTTGCTGTAAAAAAAATCGTGCAGACTAATTATAAATTGCGGCACAATTCAGTAGCACAAATGATCCATTAGAATTTGTGCAGAAATTATAATATTAAAACAGCAACAAACTGGTGGGAACATAAGCCTGAAAAAGTCACTGAAAATCAGATGGTCAAGATCTTATGGGATTTTTGTATACAAACGGACAAAATACTGGCGCATAATACACCAGACATCACACTGGTTGAGAAAAATAAGGTTACAATCATAGACATCGCAATACCAGGTGATAGCAGGGTCGACGAGAAGGAACATGAAAAAATCATGAAATACCAGGATTTAAAAATCAAAATTCAATGATTATGGCACAAACCAGCAGTGGTAATTCCAGTGGTAATTGGCACACTGGATGCTATTCCAAAAGCACTGGAATTACATTTAAAACAGTTAAAAATTGACAAAATCACCATCAGTCAAATGCAAAAAGCTGCACTGCTTGGATCTGCACGCATATTACGAAAATACGTTACGATGTCCTAGGCCCCTGGGTGGGGCCCAACTAGTAACCAATGCCAAATCCGGCGAAACAACTGGCCGCTGTGATACAATTGTATAATAATAATAATAATAATAATAATAATAATAATAATAATAATAATAATGGTCATTTACATTTAAAAATTATATCTGCATTGCTAAGCAAAACATATTTTTCCTACTACAATATTATTGTACTATATTAATGCAATATCGGGTTTTCAATTCAATAGTATAGAATGTGAAGGATGTGCGTTTGTGTTTTATTTTTATAGTTATAATGTACACTGAAGATGGCATTTAATTGCACGAGGTGCAATGACAAAGTTAACTAATTAGCTAACTACAAAAAAATTACACTAAATCTTGTTTGTATACCTGGAACTATCAAAATGTGATTTTCCTTCTAAATTACAATTGCTACAATTGAATGTTCTATGCAAATGCCTAAAGAGACACAGTTATCTGTGCAACTTTTTTTTCTTGCCTTTTTTTTTTTGTATAACTGTCTACGCCTGATCATATTTATTTTATCTTAGAACTATCTCGGTTAGAGCTATTTGGTATTCCAATTAATCATAATTACTGATGCAATACCTGTTTAGTAGCTGGAGCTTCCCATGAGGGTGAGGCTGCATATTTTTGCTGTGGGTGTACTCGCATTGAAGAATTACATTCTGTTCCCAGACACACCTTTTGAGTTTGTTTTTAATTGGTTCCCTTTAGCAGGGCATTTTTGTTGTTTTTTAAGATAAAAATATTGTTCTTATTTTCCTCACCTACCTATTTATAGTTTTTGCTACTAAATAGGAAAAGAAAAAAAAAGATGGGAAATGAAAAAGAAAGAAAACAAATGTGATATGTTTGTTTAAATGTTGTGAATAGTTCAGTCTTATCATTATTCTTTATTTTTTTTAAATATTCACTAGATGGCAGTATGCATGCTGAAAGGCATCTTAAATATAGGAACAGAAAATTGACTCACCTTCCAAAAAATATCATAAGTAGATCTCCTAAAACACTGGACTGTTTTTAACTGGGATGGTTTGTCTCCAATCCTTTTTCTTAAACAATAGTTTAAAAAAGCACAAAGAGGGCATATTTAGAGAAAGCCATATACAGGTAGTCCTCGACTTACAACACGGTTAACAATAACACTACTGAAAAAAGGGACTTATGACCATTTTCCACAATGATCGTTGCACCATTTCCATGGGCACGTGATTTACATCTGGAGGATTGACAACTGACTTACATTTATGATGGTTGCAATGTCCCGGATTCATTTAACCGTGTTACTAATTTAAGAACTGCAGTGATTCACTTAACAAATGAGGCGAGAAAAGTTGTAAAATGGAGCAAACACACTTAACAAATTTCTCACTTAACAACATTCATATTGGGCTCAATTGTGGTTGTAAATTGAGGACTACCTGTATTTAAAAGTCTGATTCAGACTCCAAACTAATAAAACATTCTCTGTCTTTTCTGTTGGTAAAAGAAATGCTAGCTCCAATTCCCTTTTTTTTCATTTGGGAATTAGAATTAAAGCTGGGAATTAAATCAGCTTGGAATTACGGTACTCTTTCATTGAACTGAGGTGGGAAGGAGATTCCTGCCTCTCTATTTAGCTCATAGAAAATAGTTTGGAGAACTGCCAGATTCATACTTTTAAAGTTCTGTTTTCAGATTTGTTCATTCTGGAACAAGATGCTCAGAATAGGCATAATTTCTTCCTTTCAGTTTTTCATGGGTTATTTTATTAACTGCCTTACATTTTTAACTTTTATAATGTTATTGTTATTATTCAGCTTGAATTCTGTTCACCTCCCAGAGTCACTTGTTGAGATGAGCAGCCATACAAATTGAATGAATAGATGCTTGATCAAAACTGATAAGAACACGATGCTTCAGTAAAAGCTCCTATGTTGAGTGAACATAGTTCAGCAGTCTTTACAAAGTCCTTCCATAGTATCTTAAAAGCAGGTGCAATTTTTCCAAAATCAGGAAAAGAAATGAGGAACTTGAATAAGAATTTTAGTTACAAGAAGACGTGATTGTCTTCAAAGATATACCTTTCCAAATGTTGAGAGCAAGAAGGGATTACGCCTTTTTAACTAAAGAGCTTAGGAGTCAACAGATTCGATACAGATGGGAGGCCCCTGCCGGCATCACGGTTACATTTGAGAATCAAAGATTTCGTCTTAACTCTGTTTCGGAGGCTCAAGATTTCTATTGTAGGATTCTGAAGGCGGGACTTCCTGACGCGCTTGGAAGAGAGGAGAGACAAGCGGAAGGAGAAAGCAAACGGCTGGCCATGCGGCTGCAAGATGGAGGGGGTAGCCCCTCCTCCCTCGGAGAAGCAGAAGAACGCAGATTGAGAATTTAGATACTTCAAAAGACTTCCTAAAGTTGAGGACTGAATGGGGGTTTGAGACCTCTCTCCGGTAGAAAAAGTGGACTAATTTTTATCAGAAGGGAAAGCTGGGTGAAACTACTTTGAGCTAGATTCTAAAGTAACGTTAGCATAAATCTGATAGTGGTTAAAAGAATGCGGAATGATTTATGTTGTTTAAACTTTGTTAGATGGGACTATTTTAAAATAGAAGGTTAACTGACTCTTGCTGAAAGCATTATTTGAATATGATCCATGCTATTTAACTTTTATTTGAAGGGAAAGTTGGTTGTAATAGTTCTGAGTTATTTTTCAAATAAACGCTAGTATAAATTTGATAGTGGTAAATATTAGACAAGCAAGAGATGAGGGTAAAATGCATGTGGAATGAACTACGTTATTTGTGGTAAATATCAGACAAGCAAGGGATGAGGGCAAAATTTACGTTGTTTAAAGCTTATTAGAACAGGAAGCCGCTTGGGATTATCTTAAGATAACTGTAAAAAGAATGTGGAATGATTTATGTTGTTTAAACTTTGTTAGAAGCGACTACCTTAAAATAGAAGGTTAACTGAATCTTGCTGAAAGTATTATTGGAATATGTGGAATGATTCATGCTACAAATCGCTCTGAGTTATATTTTAAACAAATGGTAGTACTACGTTATTTGTGATAAATATTAGACAAGCAAGGGATGAGGGCAAAATTTACGTTGTTTAAAGCTTATTAGAACAGGAAGCCGCTTGGGATTATCTTAAGATAACTGTAAAAAGAATGTGGAATGATTTATGTTGTTTAAATTTTGTTAGAAGCGACTACCTTAAAATAGAAGGTTAACTGAATTTTGCTGAAAGTATTATTGGAATATGTGGAAGGATTCATGCTACAAATCGCTCTGAGTTATATTTTAAACAAATGGTAGTATAAATTTGATAGTGGTAAATATCAGACAAGTGGGGGATGAGGGTAAAATACATGTGGAATGAACTAAGTTATTTAAATTCTATTAGAAGGGGAAGTCGGTTGGAATTACAGAAATTGATTCCTGTGTAAAGTAATATCTGATCTACGCTGCTTAACTTTACTAAGAAGGGGAAATCGGGTTAGATTATTTTGAATTACTGTTTGAAAAAGGGGTAAAGAAAGATCATTTACGTTGTTTAAATTTTACTAGATGGGAAAGTTTGATTACTTGTCTGTAAAGTTATATTTGAATATATGGCATAAACTACGCTGCTTAAATCTTACTGGAAGGGATCATGAGGTTTAGGAAGGGAACGGGAGAGTCTACAGAAGGTTGGGGTAAATAGCAAAGAAGTAAGAGATGAGAATAAAATATAGATAGAATGATTTATACTATTTAAGTATAGATAAAGATGGGGGGCTGAGATCAACACAAAGAGTGGTTTCTTTTTTTACTTTTTTTTTTATTCTCTGGTTTTCTTTTTTTTTATTTTTTTTTTTTATATATTACTTTTATTTTTTAATCCATATGTATACAAGATATCTTAGATAGAAGGTAGTGCCAGGTGTGGACCCTGGGAAGTCGGGAGGATTAGGGATGGGGATTGTGGGGGGTGGGGTGGGGGGTGTTAATATAGTTTTAATAAGAACAAGAATGTATTTATATACGGTGGTTCTTTTTTTTTTCTTCTTATTATTATTATTATTATTTTCCTTGGTTTACTTTACTTTTATTAGATCAAACAACACTCGAATAAAGGCATACACCAAGGAGGGAGGTAGAGGGAAGGAAGAGGGAGGAGTAAGGAAGGAGTAAGGGGAATGTAAGGAGTAAGGGGAATGTAAGGAGGGTGTCTGGGGAGTAAGGGGAGAAGGAAGGCTTGAGGGGAAAGGGAAGTAGGAGGGGAGTGTTAGAGGGAGAAAGGAAAGTTGGAGGGGGTAGATGGGGTGTATGGAGGACGCAAGGGTTAGGTGGGGTTGTGAATGATGAGTTGTGTTTCTTTTTTACTTGTTCGTTTTATTCCCTTTTTCTTTTTTTTTTTTTTCTTTTCTTATAGTAAATACCCTGTATATAAATGATTGCAAATGGAATGTGAAAATTGAATAAAATATATTTCCTAAAAAAAAAAAAAGAATTTTAGTTACAGTTATGAGCTGTTCCAACTAGCTTAACATGGAGAAGAAGGAATCTGTGTTTATATTTAGGGCTCCTTTTAGTTCAGTAGTTTTTAACATAGTATTAAACCAGTTTATAATTTTGAATGTATTTTTTGTGTAGCATGCAGTTTTGTTATCCTGGCACAGACAATTTCTCTGATCTTACTTTGTTTTGAAGTATAGGTTCAAGTATAGGTTGACTTAGGATCATTCATTTAGCAACCATTTGAAGTTCTTGAGAAAAGGAATCACAAGACCACCCAATTTTGCAACCTTTTTCCTGTGGTTGTTCAGTGAATTACCAGCAGGATTGTAATCAGGCGCTTGGCAACTGGCTCACACTTATGAAACTTGCATTGTCTTGCAGCCACGTGATTGCCGTTTCCAACCTTCCCAGCCAGCTTTTGACAAGCAAAATCAAGCGAACAGGCGGTAAGTCATGATCATGTATTATCTCACTTAACGACTGGTAATAATTCACTTAACAACCATAGCAAAAAAAGCTGCAAAATTGAATGCTCGCGTGTGATGTCCTCTGTAATGAGTGCATTACTTAATGATGAATTTTCTGGTCCTATTGTGGTTGTAAATCAAGGACTATCTGTAGGCAGGTGGTCCTAACTCCATAATTAGTTCCCTTTCTATCTACTCAATCTCAGGCAGAGATTATATATGAAGTATAGTGCACTTTTGGATGTTGAATGAAGTCCTTCTCCTGATTGCAAAGTCTTCAGGCAACAGAGTTATAGTTTGGTTTTTCTTTACTGCAGACTGGAGAGAGTGACAAGAGAAGTGAGAATTTTTTCATGCCCTGAAAAGATATATCCTAAAAATAAGTATTGACATCTCTTCCATCACTCAAAGGTGTTGCTTAAAAGCTTTAGGTTTATTATTTTTTTTAAAAAAGATTAATTGAACCAACATTCCTGATGAATCATTAGTTCTCATACTCAGCAGTGTCAACATAATGCAGCTGACAATGTAGAATGACAAAAGCAGCCTCATTATCTTTTGGAAATACATGTGACTTAGTGATGCTCATAGAAAATGGGTGGGGCTTGTGTTGCAATACTGCTTTTGTCAGTCAGATTTCCCTTGTCCCCTCTTCCCAGATACTACTGCTGATAGTTGCCCACCAGTCAGTCATTTAAAAAAGAGAAGACATAATAGAACCGCAGGAAGTAGCTTTGGCAGTAGTAAATGTTAAATGCTTTAAAAATCTAATTCTTAACCATGGAAGATTGACTGTTACCTAAATCCCATCTGAATCTTTTTTTTGAAAGCTGACCTAGCATAGAGGAAAAATTAGCTCGTGACATTTTTGCCATTTGGCTTTACAGGTGCAACCTGAATTTTTTCTGCATGCTGCTGCATGTTCACCTGAAAAAATTGAGACTGCCAAGAAACCCTCTTTCAAAATAGCTTGTCAGTCAACCAAGATTTAAAAAACACATTCCAAACTAAAGAAACTTAAAAGATAAGTTTTTAAATTTGTATGTAATTAGTTACAGTATTATGTAGCTTTCCAAAAGGGGAAGTAGACTATTAAAAAGCTTGTATAAGGCAATTTTTAAAAATAAAATGGCTTGGATTAGAAATAACTTGACCATTTTAATACACATGTTTGTGCATATTTGAACATAAATAGGAGCATTTTATCCATTGCTTATGATAATGCCTTCACTTCTGCTAATTTCCTTGTTCAGATTTGCTCTATTCAGTGGAATAGAATTAAAATGACTCCAAATATAGCTGTATTCATAAATAGTGAGATTAGAGCTGTTGCAGTAATTTTTCACCTATAATCAGAATTTGGAACTTAATTAAAGATCCAAAGGTCCACTACTAAGATCAAATATATCTTACCTTTGGAAAAGAAAAAGAACCTGGAACAGAACCATCTACAAACATTCTCTTTACAATTTTATTAGCATTTACAAATACAAAGATAATAGGCTAACACAAGCTAAGAAAAATATAAAAAGAGAAAGAAATTCAAAGAGATAGAAAAAAGAAAATATAAGGGAAAAAGATACCAATTTTATCCATCTTGTTGGAATAAAAGATTAATTGGGAATAAAAAGGAATGTATAGGAATGATGGGAAATAAAATTGCTTTTCTGCAAACAGCAGGTGACACCATCTCTAGTTTCCCATTGGCTGACCTCAACATTGTATGGATGTGTCTACATAAGTCACCCACAGTTAAGCTGATTTTAAAAGTAACTCTAGAACTTCACTCACTGCAAATCAATGAACATTCTGCAATTTATTTGGTGAAGAGTCTTATTCTTTAGCTTGATTTTGCAGCCAAATGCATTTAGACATATTTGGTACAATTCAGAAGAAAGTATGACTGTCATTTTTAGAAATACAGTACTTAAAATAACAAGATATGGGAGGATGGGCAGACTTAACCCTAAACAGCTGACTTTGACGGGGTCCTCATTTATGTTTGCTGAAAAACAAAAATAATTCCCCCAGCCTACTGCTTATCAAAAGGCAGTTGTTGGATGTTTGCATTTTCAGTGTTAAGCCAGAGGAAACTGGAATGTTCCTACATCCGGAATTTGCTTGGTATTAAATGTAGTCTCTGAAAGAGATTCCTTTTGCATTAGTATTTGACATTAACATTTTCATGTTTCCGTGCTGCTTTGGGGGAGAACTGTGCTTTGGTGATTTTATTTGTATTTCTTTATACAATACGAGTTACATGGGTATTTTGGTGTTAGATACAGTTTCATTTCATGAGAATACTTTTGATGCATACTGAGCTGTTAATTTCTTCCAGGTTATTTGCAATGGCTAGTACACTGCAAAAGAAATATGAGTGTCACATAGTTTATTACTCAATCAGAAGCAAGGTCAGAGAAAAGGATGCTTTTGTTGAATGGTGATTTTGTCAATGCTGTTGGTGTTCAGGTGATGCGCCAATAGTTTTGGGATTGCACGCAAGGTGTTTGTTACTGTTGGTGCTATCTTCTCTTTCTTCTGCCATGTTCATTCTAAATCTATTTGCAGATTTTCGTATTTTGGGATTTTGTCCAGTTACTATTGTTCATTACACAGCCAATCAGGTGTTTAGGTTGGATTTGGCATTATTATCCACCTGTCAAGTCAGATGGTTATTATTTATTTGAATGTATTGCTGCCCAATTGGGCAAGTGTTTACCATGCTCCCATGAGCAATAAAAATGTAGTGAATCCAACTCTAATAGCACCCTCTATCCAGTTTTTCAATTTTGACTGGGAAGTTTTAAAAGAGGTTTATTAACATATTTTCTTCAATAAAAAAATCTTTTAAAAAGATTTTCTAATTCAACCCAGGCAGGATAGAGATTGAACAAATGGACTGTTAAGGCAGGTCTTAAAAGTAGCTTCATGAGTCCTCCATTAGTAAAATCTCTTGAAATTCAGTTGATAGTCATATTTATAATATTTCAGTGTCTTCTAAATTAAAAATGATGCAAAATGTCACATTATGTTTGCATAATTTTTAATGTTTAAAGAAAATTAAAAGAGATATCAGATTTTCCTCTGAAAAAAACAACAGATCTTTACTATTCTCAGAAGAATAATAAAGGTTGGCCTGGTTACAAATGATTTAATGATAATCAAATCTAATCTAGACTGGGGAAAAACAAAACCTGTATAAAGGCAAGAGAAAAACCATATTGTACCCTGCATATGTGTCTATGAAGTCAACAGGAATTGAGCTTGACTTGAAGGAGAGTTTGTTTTAAACATATTCAATATTTTAAAAATATTATTCCACTCTGAAAAGTCATGGAGCTTTGCATTAAATTGTGTTACTTATGATGTAGATTGTCAGCAAGTTTAGTGTTATCTTTTTTTTTTAGATACATCAAATCATTATTGTAATTCTAGAATGGGCTTTCAGTGGGTTGAAGTATGTGAATCATCCTCCAGTGTACCAATTCCTCGCGAGACTCCCAGTGACAGATCAGTTGAACCTCTAAAGATTTTGTTTAGATCTAAATGATTGCTGTCTTGGTAGTCTGGTTTGTAAGTCAAATGAACAGCAGAAGCCTGAGAGAAAGTTTTTTTTCCTTGTCTTTGAAACTGTTGTCCTTGAAAATCCTTTCCTGAAAGGTGGGGATCTTCTGGAAATAGGCAGAATAATATGTGATGGGTTCAGAAAGAGTGAATTGTTGAAAAGTGACAAAAGCTTGTATATATTCTACCAGTCAGTTTAAAAGATGCAGACTCCATTCTGGAAGACTCCAAAGCCCCTAAGAGTTCTCTTAAATAAATTAATATAATTTATGTAATAATTTGTTGATTTAGTTCATATTTCTGATAAAATTTCCTCCCTGCAAGTTGGGCCTCTGTTAAATGTGAGAGAAATATTAAATAAACAAAACAAGATTAAAAACTTAACATAAGCTTATTCTGAATAGGAAATGAAAATATCTGTCCATCAGCTTGCTCGTCCCTCTTGTCCAAATACACCAACTTCCTGGGGTTCATGTTACGTTGAATCTTGAATTCTTTCAACTTTTGCTGGGTTAGAAGTACCTTAGGTGTGGTGACATCTGAAACCATATCCTCCTTTGGGTGGGTACTGTACTTTTGGATTTCTAGAACTGGTTTAGACTTCATCTTCAGCAAGTCATTTGATGTGTCTCTAAACCTCTTGCATCCATTTTAGGAACTTTGTTTTCTGTATAGCAACCAGAATGTGGTTGACAAGGTGCCTTATAGAACACAAAAAGACCGGATACAAGTTCACAGAACTCTTTGGATGATGACGTTGTGTTCAGTAGAGTATAAAAAGACATTCAGAGATTTAATGTTAACTATAATATCCACACATACAATATATTAATAATAAAATGAAAAAGGCCTTAAGACTACTTTCAAGCCTGCTTCTGATGTACTTCAATATGCCCACATTAAATGTTCTTGGCTCATTAATCTCCATGCCCCACCTGATTTCATTTTGATTTATGTATGGATTTTAAATATAGACAGGTTTAAATGTTATAAGGTTACAAGAATAATTTTAATCCAGTAGAATATAAACACAATAAACAAATGTTATTTCTCAGATTTAATGTAAATTCGTTCTAAAATGTAATGTAATGTAATACACTCCAGGAGTATAACATGGACTTAGGGGGGAAAAAGACAGAGATAAGTTAACGTCTTTCCAAGCCTAGGTTTACTAGATCTAGCAACAAAAATTCAGTTACTACTAGAAGGCAGTAGAAATATATAAGATTCTCTTTGGTGCTACCTAATGGTTGCCCAAATTTTGCAGCCCAGATTAGGTAGCCCTAGCCAACCAACCCTAAAGTTTATAGCAATAATTTCTTAAATAACTTTAATGCAACTAACTCTAATAAATATGACTGAAGAGATGATGGATGTTCTTACTGGCAACTTAACAGAGTGATTCAGTTGCCATCTGCTTTCTGCCAATTGCACACGGTTTATCACAACCCTATTTATTTAAGTTGTCAAGGCAAACCAATTAGGGAGTAGCAAGGCAACTGTTAAATCATCACTGAGCAATCAGTTAACTTTATTCTTCCATTCACTTTCATGAAAGTTCATATAAGAATTCTACACTGGGCCGATTGTCTAATGTAAACAAAATATATGAAAAAGGGCTTTAAAAGCAGAACATTAATTCAGAGAATAATGGATAATTTAATCTAATACTATAGTTTTTGGTCTACTGTTTCTTGACTGATTAAATGATTAGGTGGCACCAAGTTTGTGTTGATTTTAGTGAACACATAGACTCTGGGATGGCCTGTTCCTAGCTAAATAAAATTTAGACATTCAATAGAGTCCTGTATTGATTGATACTTATGTTATAGGTAGTTTTCTTCATTATGTTATAGGTAGTTGATACTTAGTTTGTTATAAGTAGTTCTCGACTTTCAACCGTAATTGAGCCCAATATTTCTGTTTCTAAATGAGACAGTTAAGTGAATTGTGCTCCATTCTATGATATTTCTTGCCACAGTTGTTAAGTGAATCACTGCTATTGTTAATTTAGTAGTATGATTGATAAGTGAATCTGGCTTCCCCATTGACCTTGCTTGTCAGTAGGCCACAAAAGATTATTTGCATGACCCTGCAAAACTCATACACTATATTGCCCAAAGTATTCACTCACCTACCTTTACTCGCATATGAATTTACTATAAGTGACATCCCATTCCTAATCAATAGGGTTCAACATGACATCGGTCCACTCTTTGCAGCTATAACAGTTTCAACCCTTCTGGGAAGGCTGTCCACAAGGTTTAGGAGTGTGTTTATGGGAATTTTTGACCATTCTTTCAGAAGCACATTTGTGAGGTCACACACTGATGTTGGACGAGTTTACGGGGCCTACCACTTCGTGGCTGAGTTGCTGTTGTTCCCAAACACTTCCATGTTCTTATAATACAGCTGACAGTTGACTGTGGAATATTTAGAAGTGAGGAAATGTCACGACTGGATTTGTTGCACAGGTGGCATCCTATCACAGTTTCATGCTGGAATTCACTGAGCTCCTGAGAGCGACCCTTTCACAAATGTTTGTCAAAACAGTCTGCATGCCTAGGTACTTGATTTTATACACCTGAGGCCATGGAAGTGATTGGAACACCTGATTCTGATTATTTGGATGGGTGAGCAAATACTTTGGGCAATATAGTGTATGAATCAGTTTCCAAGCATTTGACTTTTGATCATGTGACCATGGGAATGTCGCAACGGTTATACCCGTGAAAAATGGCCATAAGTCACTTTTTTAGTGCTTTTGAAACTTTGAATGGTTATTAAATAAACTGTTGTAAGTCGAGGATTACCTGTATAGATGGGCAAAATAGAAAAAAATAAAAATAAAGTACCTTTTACTTTTAAGTTGGGGAAGCCCTGACAGCTGTTCAGGGAGTGATCACTAGGGCCTCAGCAATTATTTTGGAGATGTGATAATTGGCACAGATGTGGCTAATCCTCTTCTTTCTGACCTTTGCCTATATTTTAAAATAGATGCTGGCTGGGATTTGACTAGATACATGGAATGAAATAGTTCAAGGGTGTCCAACCTTGGCAACTTTAAGATTTGTGGATTTCAACTGGCTGAGGGATCCTGGGAATTGAAATCCACAAGTCTTAAATTTGCCAAGGTTGGATACCCCTGGCTAAGTAGCTTCAGTTGTAGGACAAAAGTCAAATTTGTGGAATGTGATCACCAGAGCAAAGAGGAATGGGGTGGCCATAGTCGGATTTCCAAAGTGAAGCTGGGTGTAATGTTGATGACATGATAAAAAAACATTTCCTGGCTTCTGTTTTCTGTACCTCATGAAAATACAGTAACCAATAGCTTGTCCCAAAATGATAGCATTGAGTAATAGCTAGAGAAGATGGTTATAAAATAGCTTGGTGCCAGTGTTCTATAAAGATCTGAAACCACTGATTATGCATTAATGTATAAAAAGATGAGATTTGGTTTCTGTGTGTTTGCCATTGCATTGAAAGAGAGGAAGGTTTTACCCATTGGCTTTATCTCCCCTACAGTGATCCCAAGTTCAGCTAAAAATAGTGAGATTTCTGTGTATCCAATTCTGAAAGTTCTCTACATGTCCTTGGGGACTTGTTTCTGCAGAGTGTGTGTGTGTGCGCGCACACACACACACACACATACATACAGCAGAATTGTAGATGATGGGAGAAAAAAAGTATATTTAATGATAACTATCTTTTCCTCTGTTTGAAGAGCTCTGAGAAGAGGGTGGAGGGACAGGCTATGCAGAACTGCTGACCTTATACACACTTTATTATAGCTGGTAACTGATATTCAAGAACGAAGCCAATACATGCTAGAGCTAGCTTAATAAACAATTTCTCAGGGAGGGGCCCTTGGCTGTTAGAAGGTTGATATTTTTGAGGTACCAATACTGCTGGTAACGGTGTAGCATAGGTTTCATTATTCCTTATACAATTTTAAAGGAACATGATACATGATCTCGTCTCTTGTCAGTAAGCATTTGAACTGCTGGTGACTAGTTGCAAATCAGCTTTAACCCAGAACTAGGAAAGTGCTCTTTTGATACAGTATTTTGACTGACAAAGGAGAATCCAAGCCGTAGAGGTGAGAAATTGCATAGCTATAATGTATTATTTAAGAAGATGCTGTTTTTCAATAAAAATAAAAATAATATAATTCAATATCCTATTATTTAAAAAAAACTGGATTAAAATTATGGAATTGTGGAATAATGTAAAATAAAAAATTATTTCAGAGACAGCTGAAAGTGACCCCACAGGATTGGAGTCATATTCATAAATAAATCTTAGAAGTGTCTGTGTAGGAGATGTTATTTAATATAAACAACTTTTATGTTCATTATGTAAATTACTATTACTAGAAGCCTCAATTCTAGCAACATTGTAAGTTTAAATTTAATTATTTATTTAAATTCATTTTTAATGCAGACTTTTCTAGGGAATAATAATGAAAATATGTTAACTACTACACAATTAAAATTAAGAGTTGGTAAACAAAAGCTATCAATTTATTTGCCACATATACATGCATATTAAATCTTTGATCATATTTTAATATTTAAGAAAGCTCATCAAATGATCTAACTTTGAATGGTAAATATGGGTTAGACAATTTTTGGAATGATGCCATTTGTATATTTCTATCTGTTTCTGTTGTTTGCTTATCTCCAAATAGTCCTAAAATTTCTTTAACAAACCTTATAAATCTATTGGATATTCAAAAATGTAAAGAATGACAGATTATATAAATAAGTACCTGTAGAATTTTGTAGGGCTGTTATTTTTAACATTGTGCTGATGCTATAGGCATAAACTTTGCTGAGGTGCTGGTTTCCTATTTTGATTATGGCATGGTAGGGCATTGTGCTAGATGGATTAGGCATTGCTTTCAGATAAATTACATGGTAGGTGTAAAAATGGTAGGCTTTGAACTTGGCAAAAGTAAACATTGTAGTTTGTTTCAATGATGCTCTTTTGAGAAGCTACAGTTTTTCCAATTTCATTGCTTTTTAAGTAATCTTTTAAAATGACAGAAGCAAGGAGTGAGGGATAGCTTTAATTTTTAATAGCACTGGTGTTTTTCAGTCCAATTTTTTGCATAAAGGAATGAATTTTGAGGCTCCTATAGCAAATGTGTTTGCTATAGTGGTTAAGATGTTGGCCTAGAAACCAGGAGACTGGGAGTTCTAGTTCTTAGGGATGAAAGACAGCTGGATGATTTTGGGCTACTTACTCCCTCTCAGCCCAACACACTTCAGAGAGTTGCTGTTGTAGAGAAAATAGGAGGAGGAAGTAATGTTCTGTATATTTGCTGCCTTGAGTTAAAAGGTAAGATAAAAATCAAATTGGTAGATACGTTGTTATGTGGCTTGCTTTAGTTATCATATAATAACTTTCAAATATACTTAGAAAAATCTGAATACTTTATTAGCATTCAGTAATTATATTTTGATTACCGGTAGTTAATTACTGTATTTCGCTTACTTACTGTAGCAATACCTCTACTACCTATCCAACCTCATACTTGCTCCATTGTGATGGCAGGAGGTAAGAAACCTGGTAAAACTGATCAAATCTAAATAATATTAACATTTCAAGGATTAGTTAACTTCAGTGTATAGTGCTAAATAAGGAAAGATTTTAAATTAGTGACCATGGTCTAGAGAACAGATTTCTTGACATTTTGTTTGCAATTGTGGATAGCATTTTCATAGGGAAAGTGCTCTGCTATGTAGGCCACAAGCAACTGAGAAGACAATAGCACATCAAATGGTTACAATACATACCCCTGCATAAAGAGCCTACTGAGATCCACAAACATCCTAACAGCTTCAACAAGAAAGAAGAAAAACTGAAAATGAATGAAGTCTGGTTACCTGCTTGTACTACACCAAGATCAATCAAGAATTGGTTTTCCAAAGTAGCGAAACCAGAAATGTGCCTGGACAAGGATGCAATAGGGTCTCAGTTGCTCAGACTAACCAAACAGAATCCAGTACAAAACAAGAAACAATCTGAAATTAGCATTCAAAAATGGCCAAGAAGAAACTGGCACGAACAGCTGATCAATCCTAAATCAACATCATCAAGCAACCAGTCAGCATCGGACACAAAGAACCAATCAGAAACCAGCTCAGTTAAAGGCCAATCAGAAGTCAGGACACCTGGCTATCAAGAGTCTTGTGGTCTACTGCACATAGCAAACCACTTTGCCTTTTAAGATGCCAATCATAGTTGTGAGTAAAACATCAGGAAATCTGTTCTCTAGACCAGTGTTTTTCAACCACTGTGCCGTGACATAGTGTAAGGTGTGCCGTGGGAGAATTACTTTATATATAGTTAATATAGGCACAGAGTTAAATTTTTTTAACATTTTCTAATGGTGGTGTGCCTCGTGATTTTTTTCATGAAAAAAGTGTGCCTTTGCACAAAAAAGGTTGAAAAACACTGCTCTAGACCATGGTTACTCAGTCCTAAAGCTCAACATTGCCCAACAGATACCAGCCATCCCAAGATCATGTGACCATCTTTTGTGAACTTCTGATAAGCAAAGTCAATGGGGAAACCAGAATTACTTAACAACTGTGTTACTAACTTAACAATTGTAGTGATTCACTTAACAATTGTAGCAAGAAAGGTCATAAAATGGGCAAAACTCAGTTGCACAGCAGGGGAAATTTTGGGCTTAATTATAATCATAAGTCGAGGACTACGAGACAAAGCTTGATAAACAGGAAGAATCATTTCATGCAATAATTGTAATAACCTGAAAATAAAAAATGTCTTGATTAAAAATAAATGTATTTAAATGTTTTTGTATTTAATAAATGTAGAAAGTAGCAGTATATTCTGATTTGGTAAGTTTGTTGCCAATGTATGTTGCCAGTGGTATATTCTGATTTTATCTTGTCCAGTGTTGTCATGAAATTAAATCTGACCTTTAGAACTGAAGTTTGGTGAGGCATGAGTATCTATTATAGTTTGGAATGTACACAAATATACAGAACATGCCTGAAATAGTATATTTGCTAATATCAGCATAGAATTTGAGCCTTGGTTTCAAATAGTTTTCATAAATGTAATTTGCTACAGCTTAAACTATGCCTTTTACCCATGTAGGGACTGACAATGATTGTGAAACATTGCCCTGCAAAGTTTGTGAATGTTTTTCAACTTTGAATCAGCCTCTTCAAAAGGTTGTCTTAATATGGATATTTTTTTTCCATGGAAAGAATCAACAGAACCTCCACCATTTAGGCAAAAAAATGAAATTTGGTTGATTTCATGAAATCTTAATTTACTTCAAAAACCTGGGTAAAATTGATCCAAGCCTGTCAGATGACAAATCTTATTTAACATTATTTTGTTTCTCTAATATCCTCAATTCAATCTCAGTGATAGCAACTGATACAGAAAAAAAAATCCTATTTGATTTTCCACAGCTATTTATTTCATTTACAACTAGACGCCTTCCTCATTCAGGATTTTTGACCTTTGTTTATTTAGACATCACTCCCAGTCTAGGCAAGAAATAAAATTAACAGTGTCTCTGGCACTTTAGCAGCCATTCCACTCCTTGGCTACTTATTCTGTCCACCATCCTGATTTTCCCAGAGTTCCTTTAAATTCTTTGGGGCCATCTTGGCCCCCTTGCTTGCGAAGCTTCAGCAGCAGCTTATTGCTGGCATCAGATTTGTCATCAAGCAACTGGTTATCCTCAACTCTTATTGCACCATTTAATTAATGCAACCTTCAGATAGGAGATTTGGGGTGTCAGTGAAAATACAATTGCACACATATCACACTGAATTTCTATGTTTTCACACACACAGCAAATGTTGATTTCCAAATGTGGTAGAAATGTAGTTTCTTAAAACAGTATTTTCATATTTTGTATAGTCTATAACACGGGTGTCAAACTCGATTTCATTTGAGGGCTGCATCAGGATTGTGTTTGACCTTGGAGGGGAAGGGATGTGTGGCCAGGTGTCAAGGACAGCTCGACATTTCTCGTGTCGGGAGTGCCTGTGTGCCCAACAAAAATGGGCTCCCGAGCTCCATTTTCGGCTGCGACGGCCTCCTGAAACCCTCTGCCAGAAAAAATAGCGGCCCTCCCAAGTTCCATTTTTGCTAGCAGAGGCACTGCTGGCTGGTCCTTTGCTGTTTCTAGGGCAGCCCTGCGGGCCAGATCTAAGCACCCTACGGGCAAAATCCGGCCCCCGGGTCTTGAGTTTGACACCCCTGGTCTATAACATTATCTTCCTTGTATATTCAAACCTGAGATGGGGGAATAATAAAATTCTTAATTCATAGACATTGGATCTTTATTTATTAGCCCTTGGGCCATATCAAAGTGCAGAGTTCCAGAAACAAATTATTACTAAAATTTGATAAAAGCAATATAAAATGGAATTTGATGAAATACAATTTAAAATGGAATTGGAATAAAATAAGATCTGCAATCTAAAATACACTGCAATCTACTCCAATCAGTCCCACATATGCAGATCTCAACCAAACCATTTTGTTCAAGTACTGTGCTGTGTTAAATGTTATTTTCCAATTCTGACCGCACATAAGGTAAGTTGTTTTGACATGGAGATCCCAATGGGTCATTCTTTTGATACATAGACCAAGGTACCTGTTTCTCACCCTCTCATACAAGCAACAATCAAATAGGATGATGTACATCAAGCAATTAATGATGTACTTTCAGGTACTTGTTTACTACTATCCATTCCAATTAATAATTTTAGGCATCTTATTTTGAAATGCTCAGGGCAACTTTTTAAATAAAACATTCAAGATATTATTATTAGAATATAATTGTTTATATATAATACTTTGTAATTAATGTTGCCTAGAAGTGATAATTATCTATTGTTTATTTTAAGAGTCTTTTGAAGAATTGGATTTCCTATCATTGGAAAACATTGTAATTCAAGTATAGGTATCTATACTCTGCTTAAATGTAAGTGCATTCCGCATTAAAATATGAAATACTGATTATCTCCAATTATACAGTTATATAGGATTAAAATAGAAGCTGATTCAAAGAGCATTTGATCAATTTGGTAAGGTTTTGCTAATCATTGATCAAATAGATATTATTAATTGATTCTCTTTTTTCCTGAAACATATTTATTAATTTACTTTTATTTTTATTCAATTTGCAAGTCTGCTCATATCAGTGACTGTGGGCTGCTAGCAAAATTAAAAATAATATAAAACAATTACAATAATAAAAATTATAATACATAGGAGCCAATAATAAATGTTAATGCATATGTAACATGAATATACAAGATGATGCTTAACATGGATGATAATATAGGAATAAATCAAATCAAATCAAATGAAAATACATTGGGGGAACAACTAGCCTCCATGTACTTAGACTACAACTCCCATAGCTCTTTGCTTACTCTGGCTGGAACCTAGGAAACTTCCCATCTGTGCCCCCCCCCCTTTTTTTAATACTATATGAATGTACCAAGCATGCAGCTTTCAGGTAAGGATCTAACAATTTTGTTATTTATATCCTGTACATTTGTTCCCCATAGATTGAGTATATGTAGGAGAGGAAGCAAAGCCAGCATTTGATCATTACTAAATCTGACCATCTCATCATACTTCGGCTATGCAGTTGCTGTCTGGATTGCAAGTTGATCTTGGAGATAGGATGAAGAATGTCATAGCTGTTAACTTTATTTTTACTGCAAACAGGGCTTAAAGCATAGAGTTCTTATTTCTACAACATCTGCACTTGGTAAAGTAAATTTGATAAAGAATTAAGCCATTCCCAGTTAGATGGTTCTTAGGACTACCAGTTCGACCTCTTTGGGTGTAAGATACAGATTAAATTATAAATAACAGCACCTTTCAGTTTATAGCTTCTGGTATAACACCACAATAATAGGTGTGATTTAGCTGTGGAGGATGAGGATGCACAAGTTCCAGTTCCCTTGAGCGGGTGTTTGATGCTCAGCACTTTTTAAATAGCACCCACTATAATTACCCTTGTTTTAGTGGATGTTATTAATCACCCTGTTTATTCTTAATTGCTCTTTCAGAGCCAAAATGCTTTCCAGATAAAATGTTTTGTTAATAAAAGTGACATCACGCTGTAACACTATAATGCTAAAGTAATTCAGTTTTTCCTAAAAGATGTTTTAATATTGGGATACACAAATACTAATTAAAACCAATGTTATATAAGGTAATGATAAATGATTACCATTAATAATGACAAGATTTAAAATGTTCAAGAAACATTTCAATGTCAAAGTTTAAAGAATAATTATCCTTTTTTCTTTAAGTACAGCTGACAAAACATTTTAGCAATGATTAGAAAATGGAGCTAGGCAGTCATCTTCAACTAATATTTTACAGATATATAGTACTACATCTGTCATAATTCCCAGATGAAATTATGGAAAGGGAAACCCAATCTTAACAATTTGCATGAAGTCTGAATTAAAAGCTATGGAAAAAACCCATCCAAATTGTCAAAGGATTTTGTGAATGTACAGGATTTGATGCAAGACACAAGGCAAAACATCTCTTGTGCATTTTTCCCTATTATTAAGATATCAAGCACCATTTACTTTCAGTAATTGTCACTTTTCTTAGCACTCTATATGTAGTATGTACCAATAGATTCCATTCTTGGCTTGGCTGATAACCTGCCACAATTTTATTTTTAGAATGACTTGAAGAAGTCCTACATATATTTTTTATTTTATTTTTTTGTATTTTGCCTTTGTACAAATAACTCAAGGTGATGAACACATCTGACATACCTTCTTCTTCCTATTTCACCACAACAACCCTGTGAGGTGGGTTGGATGGAGAGAGAATGACTAGCGCAAAGTCCCCCAGCTCGGGGGTCGCCAACCTTTCAGGCCTCAGGGACCACTAAATTCATAATTTTCAATCCTGCAGACCACTAATATGAATCCAGTGCTCTGCTCACTGAAGCACCTGGACTCCTGGAGATGAGATGGGGTCCTTCAAGCACTTAGCTTGGCCGCTTATTTCTGCAACCTTAAACACTCAGACAGCCATTTGGATCCATTTCACACAGAAAACAAAACCAGTATCTCGGGCCAGTCAGTGTCTTGGGGCGGAGAAGAAGTCGCACTCCTTCCAGACGCACAGCATCACCAAGGGCTGGAAGAAACACCTGCGGGATTCAGCAAGAGATGAAGCTTCGCTCCCCCTCTAGAATATGGAGTGAATCTCCATCCCCCGCCCTTCCCTTCTCAGGCCAGGAGAGGAGTGACTAGGAGGTGAGGGCGAGGGGCAGTGGTCAGCCAACAGGAAGCTGCAGCAGGGGGACAATAGAGCTGCAAATTGCTGACACCCATTGCTTTAGCCTGCTTGCGCTGCAAACTCCCTCCAAGCTGCAACAACAACATTACTTCGTTATGGCAGGTGAGGTGTGCACTACTCCTTTGAAGTTGCACCTCCTACAAAGTTTCAAGTTGCACGTACCTCCCTCTATGGCAGAGATTTCCAGCCTCACCAGGAGCTGCCTGGCCGGTCTCATATTTCAGAGAGAGAGAAAATGAGTCATCCCGGAGCAGCTCCTCCATCCGGGTATGTCACAGACCACCACAATTTTCTCGTGGAGGTTGGTGACCTCTGCCTCAGCTGTTCTCCTGTGCTGCTTGGAGACTCCATGCATGGGTTATAATTTCTGCCTATTAGCCCATTCTGCCTATTAGACTGAGTTTGAATTGTTTGGACACACCTCCTTGGCTTGACTGGATCCAGTTCTTAAGTCAGTCTAAGCCCAAAGAGATGTATCTTCTATTCACTCTCCAGGTTAATAGGCAGTTTTTTCAAAATTACCTATGTTGGAGTCTTCAACATCCAAGATCTTTATTACTGCAGAGGAGCTATATTAGGACTTCCAGACTATCATTGAAGTCACTAATGGTCACCACATAGCTGGCAACTGTTCCATAGTAAGGCCTGACCAGGCAAATTCCCTAACCATGTGTTGAGAACTGTCAAAGTGCTAATTGCTCCTAACCGCGTGTTGAGCATACCGCCAAGCCTTTCCATCCGAACGCTGGTGGTAGATTTGTCTTGCTAATCAAAGTGCACTGGCGAGCTACTTTATTGTCAAACCTTGTTAGTCTGGACGTGACACCCTCCTCGTGAGGCAGCCGGATTTGAATACATACTGCCGCAACAGGACAGAGCCTTTCCCCACAGCGCTGAGCTACGGCTTGCTTCGGGGATTTTACCATTTTTGCAGCTGTTTCTGATTGTTCCGTATTGCACCGCTGTTTGATGTTTCCTCTTAGCCACCGGCCATTCTTTTCGGCAACATCTGTCATTTCGGCTCTGATCGGCCACCTGTGTTCCCTTCAGCAGTGGCCATTTTGGGGATCCAGTCGGCTGTCTTTTCAGTGAACCTTCAGATCCCACATTCAGAAACACTTCAAGAGTCTTACCTGGGCTGTCATCAAGCAGCAACTTCCTTAGTTGTTGCCATTAGTGGGACCTAGGAAGCATGTGTCTTCTGTGGCTGCCCCACCCCTATAGAACACCCTTCCTTTTGAGATCCAGGAGTCTGACATGTCTTGAAGAGCTTGATTTTCCACCAAGTATTGGGGTAGGGTGAAGTTGGAGTTTGAAGGAGAGTGTTGTGAGTTGCATCAAGGGAATGTGGGTGTGGTACCATATATCATTTTACTTGGAGGGGAGTATTTTTCATTCCCTGTGTGTTGTTGTTTTTATAATGAATTTGTGAGCTACCCAGAGTTCTGCTTTTGAAATGGATAGCATGTAAGTATTTTAAATAAATAAATACATTCTTCATTAGTGCAACATTGTCCCGTCTATCTCAGAAGCACAGGGCAACATTGCTCTGTACTAAAACCAACCACAAGGAATCTTCAGTGACAAGGATTGCCTAAGTCTATCTTAGATTTCTAGCCTATATGTCTCCTTCATGTTCTTCGGGTTTCCTTTCCAGGAAGACTTTTGTTTTTAAGTCTCCACCTTATTTTGTGAGCTGAGCAATCATTCCTCACTTTCTTCTGTGGGAAACATCTTACGAGAAATTAAGAAATCTTTCATACTTGAGGTTCTGCCTAGCAATTAAACTTTCTTTGAGTGCTTGTATAGCTAGATCTGTAGATAGGCATAGATCCTTCAGGCTCAAATATTATAGGAAATGGGAGTGAACATGATTTGTGTGTACCACCTTCAATGTCTACATGCATCTCTTCATCCTCCTTTTAAAAGAGAGAAAAATGGCAGAAAAAAAATACATTATTAATATCAATGAAGATAGCAGATTCTTTAATTTTTGTAAAATTAGTCAAGGCTGTCTAAAATGATACCTATGAAATGTTTTCAAAATAGAGTCTGTAGGGTTTTTTCTATTCTGTTGCTTTTACAGTTGACTGTACAACATTATTTTCATGAAATGATCTTAAGAGTTCATTACCTGACCCATTTCTGATTGTTTTAGATGATTTGCCCTTTATTTTTTGAATGTAAAACTATATATCAAACTAGGATAAGACTTGAATTCCAGAGTTGGTTCAAGATAAACAGGTAAAGGTAAAAGTTCCGCTCGTACATATGTGCTAGTTGTTCCTGACTCTAGGGGGCTGTACTCTTCTCCCTTTCAAAGCCGAAGAGCCAGCGCTGTCCGAAGACATCTCTGAGGTCATCTGCCCGGCATGACTAAATGCCGAAGGCGCACGGAATACTTACCTTCCCACCAAAGATGGTTCCTATTTTTCTATTTGCATTTGTACATGCTTTCGAACTGCTACATTGGCAGAAGCTGGGACAAGTAACAGAAGCTCACTCTGTTACGTGGCGCTAGGCATTCAAACTGCCAAACTGCTGACCTTTCTGATTGACAAGCTCATTGTCTTAGCCACTGAGCCACCGCATCCCGAAGATAAACAGACCAGCATGTAAATATGGATATGGCTGTAAACAAACATGTCCTGTCCTAAATTGTAAAATTATTACCTAAATGAGGGAGACATGATAAAAATGGGGAGAAAAGGTTTCCACTCATGAAAACTATTGTAATAAGAGTGGGATTGAATTCAGCAATTAATAGATATGCCCCCCAACTCAGAGTGACCACCATTGATCAGTCTAATAACTTCCTAGTCAGAACATAATATGTTGCCCAGTATTCTGGAAATGGTATTTAGAAACTGAAAAAGAGATTCTTATTTTTACCATTTTATTACAAAATTGGTTACTATTTTTCTAACCTTTAGATAAGAAAAGAAATATAACTTCTTTCCATCTTTGACAAACATCCCTTCGGATGTAGAAAGACCATCCTTTTTCTTGCCACCATCCTTCCTTTTCCACGATGTTCCCTCAATCTATGTGTCTCAAATGACATTGATGTTTCTTATAACCATTCTCCTGCCAATTTAATCACATTCTTATTGAAGAATGTAGCATACTTAAGAAAGTACCATATTTTTCGGACAATAAGATGCACCTTTTTGTCTCCCAAAAGTGTGTGAAAATGTCTGTGCATTTTATAGACTGAATATTACCGAAGCAACGACCCATTTTTTGGCTTTTTTCGGCCTGTTTTCTTGCCTTTCCTCAGCCTGTTTTGTGTGTGTGTGGGTGGCCTGTTTTTGAGGCTTTCTTCAACCCGTTTTTGAGGCTTTTTCTGGGCTGTTTTCAGGCTCTTTTGAAGCTTTTTTAGCCTATTTTTTTTAAATGGCCCCCCAAAAGCCTCAAAAATAGTCCGAAAAAGCCTCAAAAACAGCCCCCCAAAAGCCTCAAAAACGGCCCGAGAAAAGCTTCAAAATTGGGCTGAAAAAAGCCTCAAAAATGGGCTGAGAAAAGCCTCAAAAACGAACCCAAAACCCTCAAAAATGGGTAGAAAAAAGGCTGGAAAAGGCCTCAAAAAAGGCCCCCAAAAGAGCTGAAAATGTGGTGTGTGGAGGCCAAAAATCTTTTTTTGGTTGTTTTCCTCTTCTAAATGTAGGTGCATCTTATAGTCAGGTGTGTTTTATAATCCAAAAAATACGGTACTCAAAAGAATAGATACTTGAAAACAGTTTCTAAAAGGAGGACTTGAAAATTCCTGTCCCCCATTTTATAATGTCTATCTTTCTGTCAGATTTAAAGACCACCTATCTCACTCATAGACCAACTCTGGGCTGTATACAATAAAAAAAAAGTATGTGTTTTCATACTTATTAATTAAATTGCCATCAAATTCCTTCTTATTTTATTGGTTTTTTTAACATTAACATATAGTCATAAATATATGTGCTTTTCCCTCTGGTAGATAATAGAAAGTCAGAACTCCTCTACCTTGAATTGCATGTCAGAATAAGAAACAATTATTAGCCTGATTTGACTTTCGGTAGGTCTGATTATTTCCAATTTCTGATTGTGTCCCTTCAAACATCTGTATAACTCTCCTTAAGTGTCTTCAGCATTTTATAAGGCTGAGTATGTTGCTTTTGTAGATTAAACAGAAATAATATCTAATGTTTTTACTTCCCTTACAATTTAATAGCTATAATTTGCTTTTAAATTGATATTCAAATATTCAGTTTCCTTATTAGAAAGAATAATCTCTAGCATTTATTATCAAGAATTACAGATTAATTTAATTCTACTTTTGTAATACAACTCTCTATATTTTATGTAGTTGAACTATTTCTAAGGTACTTAGGCTCACCCAGATAAAACTGTTTTGTGTCAGGAAGAACATATAGATTATTTTTTTTTTTGAAAGCTTCCCCATGACATCTGGGGAGCTGGTAAATAGAGTGTTATGCTTTGAAGTAAATGGATTGCAAATCACTCAAGAAAGTACTGCTAAAAATACCAGGTACTCTTTTCACTGAAAATTGTGGTTAATGAATTACTGTGAGTATCTGGTTATTCTTTAGAAAATAGAGTTGGACAGATGTTGCCTTTTTCTTCTTCAAAACTGCTGTTGCTTTCACTTGGGAAAACATGGCTTGAATTCAAAGGTGTAAGTGGAAGGAGAATTCCAGTTTCAAAAATGTATGGAGAAAATATAAGCTGAAAAATTGATGATTGTTAGTTTTCCAATGTCCAGTTATTAGCTTCAAGGCTGTAGTTGAGTGGATTTTGGACTCAATAGGACTTTGATTCCTTAAGCATAACTTGTGCTACCAACAGTTTCATCTTATAAATCCAAACAGTGTAATTGTAGTACCAAAGTGGATACATTTGATGAATATTTTAGTGCAAGAGAAATTATTTTATCAATGCATGAAGACAAATCTTTTCTTAAGTTCCCAACTTAATTATTTTAGGGAGATTTAAGGTTTTTTTTTAAATCGCTCTTACATTTTTCAAAGGGCTGCAGAGAATCCCAATAGCATCGCAAGTGATAAACTACTTAAAAATTGGGTTTGGGGAATTGGGTTACCATAGCTTAAAGGTATAGCATGGTGCATGTGCATATACTGTCTTTAATTTAACAGAAATCGGCTTAAACTTCCAAACTTTTTAATAATTGTACATATGAATGAAGAATTGGACATAGTGATGTTTCTACAGATATCTAGGTAAGGAAACCCACATAGGGGTGGTTAGAAAATTAAGATCTATTTGTGATGCAGTTGGTTGTTTTGTGAAATGACATTTTTTTCCTAAAGAAATATTTGTTTAAATGGAGAACTGCAAGGCACTAAATGAGTTGATACTTTCTTACTAAGAATACCAGTCTTTCTATCATACACAGGATAAATAAAGGATGCATTAAAATCTTAGATTTATTTAGCACAGTTCTATGCCACTATTCTTAAGATGATTTATAGTAATGGAGCAAATAAAACTTAGGCAAGTGAAACCTTGTGTTATGAATGCCTCAGTTGTTTCGGTCTTTCTAGGATTAATGTGTGTTCTTCCTGTGTGTGGGGTTTTTTTTTGGGGGGGGGGAGGACAGGGGTTATTTGTTTGACCTTTCCACATCAACTTGCCAGTTGTTTAACCAATCAGACAAAGTGGCATGGTGGTGAATTTGGATATTTGCATTGTTCTGAATATGTCAAATTCTAAAGTATAATCACATGGGTTAATTAATATGTGTTAGCATATCTATCACAGTTACCTTTGGACAGTTTCCCTCCTGTGGCACCTGACATTCTCTGCCAGGAAAGCAGCTTTTATCATTGTTTTTATTATCAAACTATGTAGTGTTTCAGATTTGAAATATACTGTCTAGGTAGCACAATGAAACCCTGCTGAAAGATATGTTCTTAATGATGCCTATTGCTTTTTTCAGTGAATTGTTAAATGGCTGAGATAAGAGACTTGACAAGCAGTCTAACTCTTGAAATAAATCTACTTGGGAGAGGATTATTTACTGTAGCATAAGCATTGTTGGTGCACAATTTTTGTGGACAAGAACCTAACGTAAAGTGTTAAGATTTCACTTTCTCCAATGCAATAGGCTCTTATCCACAAAATACAGAATGGCAAATCTTTTTTTCTGTTAAGCTTACTTTATCTGTGCAATTATTAAGATTGTTTATAATAGGGATGGGCTATAATTTTTCTTCATTTTTAAAAAAGAATTTAAGAATCTACAGTGGTTTTTTTTTTAACAATATAATTATCAGGATGAAACAATGGCAAGGGTGTTAGGTGAAGGGAAATACATAGACAATTTTATAATTTAGAAACTGAATTACTGTATGAAAGCAGAAGAGGATTCATATGAATACAGTTTGATTGGGGCCTGAAAGGGCTTGGTTGCCACCAGGTACCTGTGTTTAGTTCAAGCACAAAACATGCCCAGCTTTCATATGGCTGAGAGGAGAAAATGTGTATTTTCAGCTTTCAATAGTGCATCAATTTATAAGAAAATAGAAGCAGCATAATAAAGGATAAAACAAGTCCATATACAAAAACTATAAAGGTTTTTTAAAAAAAAAGAATTGATAAATTATAAGTCTATAGAAGTACATTTGTAATCCTTAATGACATTTTAAATATTCAATACTATTTTAAAGAAATGGAATACCAACTATGAATTATTTTCATAGACAACTCTTGGTAACTTGTCAGATTAGAAAGGAATTTTAGTATAAAAAGTTGCAGATTGGCTAATCAAATTTAAATGCTAGTTCTTGTTTACATCATACTTTAAAATATTTTCAAGAAAGTCTTTAATAGTTAGATATAAAATTGTGTTGTGTACAATGGTGTTCTGGATAGCTTTAAAGATCTGCTCTCAAGTGCTGGATTAGGTAGTTAGTGCCCTTTACAGTCTGCTGGTATTTTTTAAAAAAGCTCAATAAATTCACTGCTCTTAAATGTTGTCATTACCAAAAGAAGTTGCACCCCTCCCCCCAAAACAAAGACATGCTGCTGAATGCCTCCTACAGCTCCAGGCCTCACCAACACTGCCAGCTCATCACTGTTGGCACTCTGCTAGCCGTTGAATTGCTGATTGGCACATTAGCTGTTCCTTTATGGATTGCAGTTTTTTAATTTATCAATATTGTCATTTCTTCTCTACAGGTTGTCCAGGCCTGGTCTATATGTTCATTTAATAAAGCAATAAACCTGAGGAAATGTATTTGCAGGGATTTTGAAAAGATATAGAATTTAGGGAGATTTGGAGAACTTCCATAGCTATTGTCAAATTTAAAATAAATATGTATTGGTATACTGTCTAAAGCAGTTCTCCTCTGCTCTATATATGTTGGCAACTGCAGTCACAATATATTGGAAGATGTAAGGTACTCTGTTTGCTGTTTCAGTGGAAACAATCTTTGTTTCATGAATGAAGGCGAATATACGTCTCCCAGGATAATGTTGCATGATCCAAATCGGGTCTGTTACTAGCTAGAGAGAAGCTCCCTGAAGATATGCTGCAACATGAGTTCAAAAACTCAGAAGACAAAACCTCTGGTTCCGGTGACTGGTCCAGATTGGATCCTGCAATCTTTGTTTCATCTATTAAGGTTTTAAAATGTGAATTTGGGAACAAAGGCTGTTTTACTTATAGCTTCAGCTATTTGTGGTGTAGATAATACTTATTGCATATTTAAATATTATACCGATAAAAAGAGAATATTGTAGCTCAGTATTGAAATGAGGGATCTGAGTTTTGTTGTCTTCTTGCAAAGGTTTCATTACCCAACTAGGTAACATAATCAGTGCACTGATGATGCTACCTAGCTACCTAATAAAATGTCTGCAAGAAAACTAAATCAGAGAGCACCAAGGGCCTCTTATATATTATAATTAAGCTGAAATCATTCTGGTATAGTGGCGGCCTCTGACCTGTAGCTCACCATTTTGATATAGGCTGTTTCATTAAAAATTGTCATTCATATCATAATATGAATCAATAAACAGTAAAAAGAATTGGAAAGACCTTGGAGGTCTTCTAGTCCAACCCTCTGCTCAAGCAGGAAACTCTATAATTCAGACAAATCTTTGTCAAATCTTTTCTTTAAAACCTCCGGTGCTGGAGTACCCATAACTTTTCCCCCATTGAATTTCATTTTGTTAGATAAGGCTCAGTATCCATGTCTGTTGAGATCCTTCTGTATCTTGAGCCTATCTTCTGGAGTGTTGGTTATTCCTTCCAGCTTTGTGTCATGTGCAGATTTGATGAGTTCCCCTTCTATCCCCTAAATCATTGATGAAGATATTGAAGAATACTTGGCCGAAGACAGAGCCTTGCAGTACCTTACTGCATACTTCCCCCAATATAGATGCAGCTCCATTAAGACTACACATTGAATGTGGTTAATCAGTCATTTATGAATCCATCTGGTGATGATGCTGTCTAACCTACATTTTTCTATTTTATCAAATAGTAGGTTATGGTCCACTTTATCAAATGCCTTACTCTAGTCCAAGAAAATGATATCCGCAGCATTTCTCTGATCCACTAATTTTGTCACATGTCAAAGAATACAATAAGATTTGTCTGGCCTCATCTGTTTTTGGCAAACCCATATTGGCTTCTGTATGACTTTGTTTACCTCTAGAAGTTTGCAGATTTGTTGCTTTCCAGAATCTTCCCAGATACTGATGTCACGCTGATAGGTCTGTAGTTTATTGGATTTATTGCTTTTCCTTTTTTTAAGATGGGAATTTGATCAGCCCTTGATCAGCCCTATCAGTAATCTAATAGATCCCCGGTATCCAGGTCCTTTGAAAGATATGGTTCAGTGGTTCAGAGATCACATCTGCCAATTCCTTCAGAACCCTGGGATGTAATTCATCTGGTCCTGGTGATTTCAATTCTAGAGTGGATAGGTGTTCCCGTTCAATTTCCTTGCTTATTTTGATTTGCATTCCTATTCTGCATTTTACAGAACTTTAGGACTAGCTTTCTGCAGGTTTCAGATTTCTGTAGAAATCTGAAACCTGAATTAAGGGGGCTTTCCCCATCTCAACACCATTTATATTAAGAAATTGCATTCTTGGCCAGCCCTTACCTGTTCTTGCATTTGCCTAGAAGTCTTCCAGAACCCTACAATTTCAAGGTGTGACTCAATTAAAACTCAAGACTGATAAGGATAGAATGCCAGCCTCAGCATTGCAACAAATAATATAGATTGTATTTTGGCAGTTCTATTCTTTTTAAAAATTTAATCAATATTTAGTTTCATCTATCTTCTGCTAGACGTAGTGTTGTAACAAGTTCCAAAGAGAGTTAATAACCAATAAAAGATACTGTATCATTTTAGTATAATAATATTCCAGAAACTGTGCTAAGGAAGAATAAGATTATTACTTTTGTAAATTGAGTTTTACTTATTTCCTTTTACTGTGCTATGTATATGTTTTATTATTTTCTGTCCTTTCATGGTTTGATAATCCATTAAAAATTCTCATTGCATAGATTAAAAGAACTGCGTAAAGAATTTGTGTAGTTAAGCCTTCCTTCCAGTGACATGTTGGTCTTGTAGCCAATGAAAAGCATGGACTGAATTTATTGTTAAATAAATAACAATAAATAATAATAGTTAGCAGTAAAATTTGAATGGAAAATGATCTCTGTAGTGGTTAAGGTACTAATCTAGAAACCAGGAGGCTGGGAATTCTAATCATGCCTTATGTCTGTGGAGATTCTCAGTCATCCAAGTCATGGTTGTCCCAAAGGTGCTTTTTCAAGAGGCAACTGGAGTTTCTGGTTTTTCTTTGAAGACGTTTAGCTTCTTCAGCTGAAGAAGCTTCTTGGATGAGAAGTGAAACATCTTCAAAGAAAAACCAGAAACTCCAGTTGCCTCTTGAAAAAATACCTTTGGGATAGTCCTGCCTTAGGCATGAAAGCCAGATGGGTGACTTTGAGCCAGTCACTCTCTCTCAGCCCAACCTAACTTGTTCTGTGGAAAATAGAAGAAGGAAGTAGTATTAGATATGTTTGCCACTTTGAGTTACTTATAAAGAAATAAAGGCAGGATAAAAGAAAAATATCTAAATAAATAAATATTCTCTTACAGATCTGTTAATCCTTAAGTGAGTAACCAGAAATATTCTTGCCTTGGCAAACAAATGAAAGATACATCTTACTTCAAAATGACAGAAACCAATTACTGTAGTTTGTAGTAGGTTAGTTAGTTTAGTTTTAAGCTACTAGAAGTAGCAGTCTCATAAGTTCAATTAACATACTTAAGCACGGTGTTTGGAAACCAGGCTTCTGCAATCATTTATGGGAAGACCCTGTGGCTAGTAGTGTGTTCTCTCTGTGTGTAACTTAATGAGATTCTTTAACATAGGTAAACGTGTGCAATTAAGCACAGTAGATGAGCACGTCGGATGCAGGCTTGCTTCTGTTCACTAAAAGACAGGTGGGATATGTATTGATGTAGGTGTTTATGCAGACAGTCTAAACTTCTTCATGTGGTGGTCCAGCTCGTGGTTCGTTGTAAGAATCAAGTTAATTCCCCAAATGGCCTGATGGTAGCATATTAAAATAAAGGAATTTCTGCTGTTCTTAGACTTCCTACTTCACAACCTTTCAGGTTTGAATATAGAATGGCAGTCTGTATTTTGGGGGCTTTTATTAAGAAATGTTTTTTAAATACAATGTTATAATGATTTCTCTTTCTTTATTTCAGGTTGCATGCCTTGGACTTGATGCTTGATTTGCATGACTCCTCTAACAATCAGGTGCTGGATTTGCCAGTGAGCAAACATGGCCCACTCAGTGAATATTAATGGCAGTTTTACAGGTAATGTTTTGTCTTAGTTGTAATAAGTCCTTCTTTTATAAGGGAAAATGAACCTAATATATTTTAAATTCTTTAAATTTATCTGAACCTGTGTGGGCACCCTTCAGTTATGAAAATGTGAACATAAAATCTCTACCTTACGATTCCCATTTTAATAATGTCTGTGCTTGGATGGCTCTTGCATGTTAATTGGTTCATATTAATCCAGGGTGCAAAATGCATTCTGGATGACTGCACTTTTCTGTTTATTTCTACATACATACATACATACATACATACATACATACATACATACATACATACATGGGGAAGGGGAGATTTCAGTCCTTAGAGATGTGAAACTTATATTTTCATTATGGGAACATTTATATTTAGAAAGGTACAACATACTATACATGGCATTAGGTTGGAGGAGTCTGCCCTAATAGATAAACCTATACAACTATATTTGCATATGTACAAAATGGAATGCCTTTTATTCTTCCATATTCTACTTGTCTTACAAAGGTGCTATTCAAAAGGCAATTGGACTTCCTATTTTCTTGAAGACATTTTCCTTCTCATCAGGGAAAAGAAAAAAAATTCCAAGAAAATCCTGTTGCCTTTTGAATGGCATCTTTGGGGAAACTGTGACCTTGATTATTGAGAATCTCCATAGATACTTGTTCTACAGTTGAAAGAATTAAAAGAACTAGCCTTATTCACCAAAATGAGTGATGGCGAACATTTTCGGCATTGAGTGCCCAAACCAGAATGTGTGTGTGTGTGCTGGAACACAGGAAACCCAAAGACCAGCTTGCCAGCACGCACATTTTTTGAGCATTTTTGGGGCTGCTTCAGGCCATTTTTGGGGCCATTTTAGGCTGGTTTACAGGTTGTTTTTGGCCTGACAAACAGCCCCAAAATGTCCTGAAAAATGTCCTATTTTGGGGGCATTTTTTGGTCTGTTTTCAGGCGGTTTTTCAGTGTTCCGGCGTCCGCAAAGACCAGTGCTAGAAACCAGAAGAGCGCACATGCCCACAGAGAGGGCACTCTGTATCACCTCTGGCACGCGTGCCATATATTTGCCATCATGGACCTAAACTGAAGAATAACAGACAAGTTAATCATAGTCAAACTAAGGATTGTGCCTTTGGAATGTTTGTTAAGTTGCAAAGATGCTCTCACTTACATTCACCAGAGTGAGTAGATCTTACAGTAAGACCATCTGTATTGGCTTCTCAACTGATTTCATTCCACCTATCCATTATAACTCCTGCATCCCTTTTTTAATTAACAGCTAAACATACTTGTCTTCTCTTTTTCTCAATTCCTTTTTATGTTTACTTTTTCCTTAGATCAGAGGACTGCTGGCAAGCCCAGTAGCATGTGTTTTTACAATCCCTAAAACCTTTAGGCTCTGTTTATAAGTAACAAACAATTACATTGGTTAGGTGCGGCCAGTGAATCCTTAATGATGGCCACCATTAAGTATTAAGTTGATAGTTAATTATGGCTATGTAAATCTTGAGGTAGTATGTGGTTTAAATGAGAGATGAGGAAATGATTAGTTCATAGAACAATGTTTTTAAGCTTGTCAACTTTATGATGTGTGGACATCAACTCCCAGAATCCACCAGCCAGCATTCCAATTCTTTCAGTCCTGATATGCCTGTTACTAAGTTGAGGAATTACTAAGTCTCAGTAATCAAACTTCATTTACATACTGTACCTTTATTTCACTCTTTGAAAATAACTCTGTGGTTTTAAGCCTCCAGTCTTACTTCATAGGAAGGGCATCTAGGCAGAGTCCCTGATAAGTTAATTAAAGGGAGTAAACCTCGTCAGGTAACATAGCCTCAAACTATTTGAAAATGTAAACAGGAGGCCTTGAATTTAACACAGGGGTCCCATCATCCAGAAATGAACATAATGGTTTTTGGTGCTATATGATCTTATCCAGGAAATCCAATTACATTAATATTTTTTCCTGCAGTATTTCAAACCCATGAGAAAGATAGATGATAGATAGCTAGATAGCTAGATAGATGGATGGATGGATGGATGGATGGATGGATGGATGGATGGATGGATGGATGGATGGATGGACGGACAGACGGACAGACCAGTCAGTCAGACAGACAGACAGACAGACAGATTTACTGTTGGGATTGACTTAAGCTAGTATAATAAGTATATCAGGGTTCAGTAAAAATATAAAACTAAATAAAACCTTTAAGAATTCTAAGGTCTTTGCCATCTGGGTAGAAAGCCATTTATAAATCAAATAAACAACAAGCTAGATAAATAATCTTAAAGATAAATAATCTTAAAGATTTAAATATAAGATGTTAGAATAAATTGAAGGATCACAGGCATCAAATTTTATTCAAAAATGTTTAAGTTTTATAATTATAGAAGTTGCTTTAAGTGTTGGCACTCTATTCAGAAAGATGAGAATTTTAGGGAGGCAATCTTTCTCTTGGGAGTAAAATTATGCATAGAATGTGTAGATATAAATTTGTAGTGTAAAATGAGTTTCTTTATTGTCTAGTAATAAAGAAACTCTCTTGCAATCATTCACCTAATAAGAAAAGGAAATTCCACTGTTTAAGGGGTAAATGTTATTTCAATATATGCATAAATTTTGTGCTTGCATTTTGCACAAAAATCATGTATTTTTTTTGTACAATCAGAGATTTTTAAAATGCAGATAAACTGTAAATGCTCTATAAAAACCTGCTAATATAAATATTGCTTTACAATAGTACATGTATAGCCTATTACGAATTAAGGATTCATCTAACACATACTTTCGAAAAAAATACAGAAAACATAAAATAATTTATTAAAGGGTTGCGGCATTAGGAAGGTTGATCTAGCCTTTCAACCACAGTTAGCTTGTTTAACACTGTTACAGTTACCTTCTTTTTCTTTCTTTCTCCTGTGAAACTGCTTTGCTATAGACAAGTATATTATAACTAAGGAATTAAGTGGTCTGTCCAAGTTTCTAGGCCTGTGTATAATCCAGATTGGCCCATAACTCACTGGGAGTGTCTTAAAGTTCCTACATGAAAAGTTTCACATCATGCTTTGCTTGGGGACTGTTGAGACTTGTTTTATTCTGTACACCCTTAAGTCCTTAGTTCTAACGTGTTGAGCTTAGTTTTCATAGGTCTGTTTGTCTAAATCTTGAGCATTTCATAATAGCATTGGTTTCCCTACACATCTGTTATTATCTCTCTGCTGGGTAAAGGAGTCTGGTCTTGTAATAATAATTGGGCGTTGAGAGCTTTGAAACAGGTTTCTTAATTGCTTTGTGATCAAGGAGTGGAAAGTCAAGCTGAAGAGTTGAAGGCTCCTCTCAGAATCCATTAGGGAGTAGAAAATGACCAGAATGTTTGCTTATCGATTTCATTGCTGGAATATGTGCTGATTTCAGAATTTGGTAGTCTTCGCACACACATCCAGATATAAGTTATTTCAAGGAACATTTCCATATTATGCTGCTAATGGTGAGTGCTGAATCTTTAATTGCATGTTTGAAGTGGATTTGTTATTTTTTGTGCATGTTTGTAAGGAATACTGATGGAAATCTTCCGATTAAGAGTTCTTTATGATTTTTCATCTATGTGAAAGCTCTGTAGAAATATAAAATATTTGTCATGTGTTTTTTGAACACTATTAGAGAGCATGTGCCTCTGAGATAGTGTAAACGTCAAAAGGATAATTGGTCAAAAAAGCCTAAAATAAGATGTTCTTTATGTACACACTTTATGAGATTTGCAGTGATTTCATATATCTGAATACATTTGAAAATGATCATGTCATTTTTCAGCTTTGCTGTTAATCTGTAAAATATTTTTGTATTCTGTAAAGCTATTGATTAATAAATTGTACCAACAATGATTTGTGTCTGTTTTAAACCATATTAAAGAAACTTTGTCCATATTACATGTCAGGTCATTAACACAATGAACCACCTATTCAGAAGTTCAGCTGAATGATACTTGCTAATGGTAGAGAAATGAGAGAATTCTATTATCTTGAGTATTTAAATTCTGAGTGAATATACAATTTAATTCTAGTTCGACTTTGGATTTTATAACATAAAATGAGGTATATTTCCAGCACTTCAACCATGTAAACAGTTCTATTAGTTCTATTTGGAATTCCTTCTTTTTCAGTTTTCTGCTTCCAACACAAATAACATTTAAAAGGATGGCTTCTCACTTTTGATCTGTGCTTGTTTTACAATGGGACAGAGAGTGGAGCAGGCATAAGAATATTCAGAGTAGATTTACCTGAAAGAGTTCAGTTCAGAATTTCAGCACTTATTTCATGTGTGTAATTCTAAAAGTCATCAGTGTATCCTGAAAGAGAGATGAGATATTTGATACAGTGCTATCAGATAACTTTTGTGTTGCTCTGACCTTCCCTTTTCCTTGTTGAGGTCATGGTAGGAAGGCAATTTCAGAGCATCTTAGAGAAGGCAAATTATTGGGACCATAAAAGGGATTCAGGCCTGGCAGGTTCTAGACAGAGGAGTTTATCCTTTCTGCTCCTGTTAAACCTATCAGCTGCCTCCGATTCCATTGACCATGGTATCCTGAACAATCTTTGGGAATTAAGGATTGGTGGCACTGTGCTCCAATGGTTCCATTCCTTCTTGGTGGGTGATTTCAATCAGTGCTTGGAGGTGAAGAGACACCTCATTTCACAGGTTAGGGGCAGTGAGGCTTGATTCTCTTCCTATAACTTTTAAACATTTACCTGAAGCCACTAGAGAAAGATCACCTGTTAATTTGGAGTGACCCTGGCCTATTCTATTTTACAACCCTGGGTTCGTTCAATGGTATGGTTGAAATTTTGCCTTAGTGCTAGAATCCATGTGACCTGAGTGGAGAGAAACAGGCTGTAGCTGGAACCAAGCAAATTGGAGTTGCTGCTCATTCAACACAGTTCTATCTCACATTTTTGCTGAAAAGAGAGAAAAGTGATGACTTAACAGATTTAATGATTGAAAAAAAACAAGGGGATGAAGAAATTGGTTAATGTCAAGGAAGAAGGTTTGATAATTTGGTTGATTTCTGTTGCAAAAAAATTAGAAGCCACTTATTTTTCTTACTTTTGTTCTCTTAGTCATTTTTTTTCCTGGATTTTTTTGCACGTTTTCTTTTTATTCTTTTTTTCTTTTATATGTATCTTTTAGTAGAAAAATATTTAATAAATATTACTTTTAAAATGGCAATGTTCTATGTTGCTCAGGCTCTGTTCCTGGGAAATCAGACCCAAAATTTGGGAGACTTTCTGGATTACTACTAGATGGGCAGATGCAATGGTCACCAGTGCACCAGTTGCAGCCTTACATGCAGTGGGAGGGGCAGTAATGTAGGTTCTCATCACCACCCTGAATGTGCTTTACATGGACTGCTCAAAAACATTTGGAACTTGCGCTAAATGCTATGAGTACATTATCCTTGTACTGCAAGACTTGCATTGGTTGCCAATAGTTTTCCAGTGCTGGCTTTAATTTGTGTATGGCTTGGCACCAAAATCCCCATACTTCTCCATTACTTTTTATCAGTGGGGTTAAGGCTAGGAAGAATAGTTTCTTTTTATAGCCCCCATATTATGGAACAACCTTTTCCCTGCAATGGGATTAGCTCAATTTTGCTCGCCTTCTGGAATCAAGTTAAGCAAGTCCTTTTCTAAAGGGCTTTTTAAATTAGTTCAGCGAACAGTAATGTTTATTGTTTTAATTAGGTTGCTGCTTTTAATTTTTGTATCTGTACTGCATTTGTTATTATATTATGGACTTTTTTTCCTGTACACCACTAAAAATTGTAGGATTGCACTGGTTGAGAATTATAATATATACATAATATAATTCTGATATACAACTTTTAATTGCAAGTAAGATAACATTTTTAAAAATTCTGCATAAAATGTTTGTCATTTACTGTGTTAAATTTTCTGCCTTATGATTTTATTTCTACTACCTAGAGTCTATTTCTGCCACCTTATTCTTCCTACTACTGCACTGAACAGGAAATTAGACTAAATTAACACTGAGACCCTTCCAACTCTATGATTTTATGATAATTGTCTATTTAGACCTTTGTTTCCCAATCTGATATCTCTGAATGTGTTGGACTGTAACTAGTAATTTTCAGGTAGCATGACTAGTGGTCACGGATAATGGACTTAATGGCACAGCACCTCTAGAGGTAAAGAAGCTTTATGGAAAGCTTGAAGTGTTGTCTCTTCTCTTTCTGGTAGCAGGGATAGTGTGCTACAAAATGAGACATTGCTATCTGAGAGTGTCTTTTTGGGGTATGGAGAGAGAATGGAGGCAGAAGAGAAATTATGCATGCCTGGTTCAGTTCATGCTGGCCGAGAGTCAATTAGTTTTTCTTTTAAACTGCCTAGCACCACTATTTGGCTTTCAAAACTTATGATTTTTATGGCATACAGGGCAGTTGAAAAACTCTTTTAAGTGATGAGTACATTGATTATTATTGTAGTGATCGTCTGCAATTATTTGTACAGGTAGTCCTTAACTTACAACCATTCATTTAGTGATTGAAGTTACAATGGCACGGAAAAAAGTGACATGACCATTTCTCACACTTTCAACCATTGCAGCATCACATGACCAAAATTTAAATGCTTGGCAACTGGTTGCAGGGTCCCTGGGGTCATGAGAGCATTGTTTGCAACCTTCTGACAAGCAAAGTCAATGGGGACGCCAGATTCACTTAATAACCAAGTTACTAAGTTAACAACTACACAGTGATTAACTTAACAACTGTGGCGAGAAAGGTCATAAAATGGGGCAAAACTCACTTAAATGTCTTGCTTAGTAACAGATATTTTGGGCTCAATTGTGGTTGCAAGACTAGGACTTTCTCCAGTGAGGGGGGAGGAGTATCCAGAATGGGTTGACCTTATCCTCTCGTGATTGGATTGAGTCAGATAAGCTCTTTGGGAAGCCCCCCCTGGCACCAGGAATCCCCAGTTTTTCTGACTCAAATCGATCGTGAAAGGTTGCTCATTCTGGATCTCCAGCAATTTACTAGGATCTAAGGGAAATTCAGTTGGACCCGTCGAGTTTTGCCTCCCTGCTCCACGCACAGCCTCCTGAAGGATTGGGACTGCCACTAGCCCCCTGGGGCGGCACGCTGCCCTGGCCACTGAGCACATCTGAAGACACTCAGTGAGGACCTTGGCCAGGAGGCTGGGCAAAAGCCTCTAGCAGGCAGCCCTACCGCTGAGGCTTGTAAGTCGCTGGAGCTCTCCGTTGCTCCCCTCAAGGGTTGAGCGACGAACCGGGGCTTCCAAACGCCCTGGAGCGCCCGCGCTCCCTCCACGTGGCCAGAGAATCGTGAGGAAGCTGAAGAAGCCGTTCCTGGCCACAGCGGCATCAGAGAAGAGACAGGAGGAAGAGAATCCGGCTGGGAGCGCGTGCAGCAAGCTCCCTGGAGCACAAGTCACTCTTCAGGCACCTTTAAATTTCGCACCCCTTTGCAAGCTGGTCGGCGCCATTTCGAAGCCGGGAAGACCCACGTGATCCAAGATGGCGGCGCCCAGCAGCTACCAGGAAGGAGAATCCCAGGCAGCTGCAAGCATGGACTGCAGCCCCACCGGAGGGGCAGAAGAGCAAGCATCCAGGTCAGTGGCTTCCCCAGAGACTGCCCGAGGAGGGGGGGAGAGGAAAGGCTAAATGCAAATCCAAGCACCTTTCCCACAGGGCAGATCCAGAGGAGGGGGGGTCACAAGCCCTCCCAGCCCTCTAAGTACGAGTGGAGAAGGCATAAGGTTTTAGAGAGGCTCTGCAAGAAGGCTGCCAGCCATCAGGCCACCCCAGGCAAAGGGGGAGAAAATCCAGGCACTCCCTTATCCAGTGGAGGCTCAGTGGAGAATCCAGCCCTGCCAGCAAGCATCCCTATAGACACCTCAGGACTTTGGGGCTCTACTCAGGGGTGGCAATCCCCTACCACACCTACTGTGGGGGCAGCCTTGCCTACTGGACTTCCCCTCTTGGGCAGTCCCCCTGCTCAGGGGGGCATCAGCCCCAGCCAGACACCTTCCACAGGGGCCCCCAACTTCCAGGAGTTAATGATGCAGGCTTTTCAGCAATATATGGCAGCAGCATTCCAACAGCCACAGCCTCAGGGGACCCCCTCCCACCCACCCCAGGGCTCCTGAATTCCCAGAAGCCCAGGAGGAAGAGATTCACAGCTCCTCAGATTCATCCCAGGAGGACAGTGACAATGAAAGTGAGGAAGGCGAGATCAGGGAACTCAAGCTGTCAGAGGATGAAGGCATGCCTCCTAAACCTACATTCACCGGGTTGTTCCAGCCCTCACTGTTTAAATCCCTGCTCTTCAAGGCCAAGGCAACAGTCAAGCTAGGCAACAGAGCAGCGGAGGCCACACCTCAACGCCAGGGCTTCTCAGCGGAGAACATCTTCGATGAGCAGGCCATTGAGGCAGACACCGTTCCTACACCCAAGACCTTCCTCGACCTGATAAGGCGCCAATGGACATCTCCTACAACAGGCCCCTCACCCTCCTCTTCAGACAAGGTGTTCTTCAATGTGGACCAAGAGCTGGCTAAGCTACTTGCGCAGCCCGCCATAGATGATCCAGTTGTGGCTCTTCATACATCCATTAACATGCCTGGGGAGCCAGAGGATGCCTTGAAGGCAGAGGACAAGAAGGCGGACCTCACCTTGCAGAGGGGTCATCAAGCAGCGGCCTGGGCTGTGAAAGCATCCACCACAGCCTCCTTCATCATCAGATCATCCTTGCTGTGGCTGCAGGAGCTACAGCAACGCATCCCCATAGCAGATGCCCGGTCACATCAGGACATCAACAGGCTGGCAGCAGCCATCCAGTTCTCATTGGATGCCACCCTGGCTGCAGCCAGATTTGCTTCCAGGGCGATCGCATCATCGGTAGCATCACGCAGGCTGCTGTGGCTACGACAGTGGCAGGTGGAGGTTCGTCACAAGTGGCGCCTGGCTTCGGCTCCCTTCACAGGGGACTCCCTCTTTGGCTCGGCTCTGGACCGGTTCCTGATTGAGAACAAGGACAAGAGGAAGGTCCTGGCCACTGCCCAGAAGAAAGGCGGCTTCAGGTCAACTCCATACCCAAGACGCTCCTACTCCCAGGGTCAGGACTCTGGTTCCTTCTTTCGGGGTCAGGACTCCTTTAGGGGGTCAGAGGCAGGGTTCTCTGGAAGCAGGCAGTACCAGGAGGGATTCCCTGCTAGGCAGAGGTACGCAGAGGCAGGCAGCAGAAACGGCCCTTTTGAGGGGGCAAAGGAGGCGGAGGGGGGCTGCAAGCATTTCTCCTTCCACAGAAATTAAAGCTAGGCCCAGCGTTCTCCCCATTGGGGGGTGCTTAGTGCACTTTGCCGACCTCTGGGACCTCACCTCCTCTGACAGATGGGTGCAGAAGACCATCAGGCATGGCCTTTCACTCGAATTTCTTTCCAGTCCCCCGAGCTTCTTCCGGATATGTCCGGTTTCTAAGAACCCGACCCGGAGGTTGCTGATGCAGGAAGCCATCCAACACCTGTTGGAAATCAGGGCGATCCAGCCGGTGCCTCCAGAGCAACAGGGTCAGGGGCACTACTCCATCCTGTTTGTCATCCCCAAGGCCTCTGGGGGCTGGAGAGCGATCCTTGACCTGAAACGCCTTAACTGTTCCATTTGCTATAGGAGGTTCAAGATGCACTCCCTGTACTCTATCTTGGAGGGGGTTAGACAGGGAGACTTTCTCACATCCATAGACCTCACTGAGGCCTATCTGCACATTCCCATTGCCCAGGAATGGGAATGTTACCGCAGGTATCTCAGATTCTGCTACATGGAACACCACTATCAGTACCGGGCCCTCCCCTTCGGGCTATCTTCGGCCCCGAGGGTATTTACGAAGGTAATGGCAGCGCTGGCAGCGCACCTGAGACAGGTCCTGGTGCGCATCCAATGTTACCTGGATGACCTGCTTCTGCAGTCATCTTCCTTTAGGGGCGCCCTGCGAGACCTAGACGTCACCATGACAGTCCTGAGGGACCACAGGTTTACAGTGAACCTAGCCAAGAGTCACCTCCACCCCTCTACTAGTCTGATTCACCTAGGAGCCAGAATAGACACCCAGGCGGGCATGGTCTTCCTGTCGCCTGACAGACAGATAGCGCTTAGACAGCTAGCCTCGATAGCCAGGAAGCGCAAGGTGTCCTTAGCCACTCTGTCTAAACTACTAGGCACCATGGTCTCCGCCATTGGCATCGTTCCGTGGGCTCGCCTCCACATCAGAGATCTCTAATGGTTCATCTTGCCGTTCCAGCGAAGGCGCACGAGCTGTTCGCAGACCAAGGTACTTCTCCCAGTAGAGGTCTCCCACTCCCTGACTTGGTGGACGTCCCCAGCGATCATGAAGGGCGAAACCTTCTGGACACCAGACCGCTTGATGGTAACGATGGACGCCAGTCTGAGCGGGTGGGGTGCCCATCTGGTGGCTCAGATGGTGCAAGGACAGTGGACTCAGGCGGAAGGGACTCACAACATAAACTGGTTGGAGCTCAGGGCGGTCCGCCTGGCCTTGTTACGGTTCCAGAACTCGGTCAGGGGCCAGCACATATTAGTTCTCACAGACAATATCACCACCAAGGCCCACATAAACAGGCAGGGGGGGACCAGATCAAGGGCCCTCATGAAGGAGGCCAAACGTCTGGGTCAGTGGGCCGAAAGGAACCTCCGGTCTTTGAGGGCAGAACACATAGCGGTGGTGGACAACACCAGGGCCGACTGTCTCAGCTGGGCCGAGGTGGACAACTCAAGAGTGGAGGCTGCAGCCTGCAATATTCAAGGAGGTGGCCGGAGGTCGATCTGTTCGCCACTCCCCTCAACACTCAGCTCCCGAGGTTCTTCTCCAGGTACCGGACACGGGGGGCGGAAGGGACGGACGCTCTGTGGAGCTCATGGCCCAGGGGTCTTTTGTATGCCTTTCCTCCCTTGCCCCTGATTCCCAGGGTCATACGGAAGATGCTTCAGGAGGGGTCGGAAGTGGTTCTGTTGGCTCCTCATTGCCCCGGAGGCCTTGGTTTGCAGATCTCCAGTCTCTGTTGGTGGAGAGGCCCTGGAGAATCCCCCAGGAGAGGATATCCCTCAGCCAGGGGTCGCTGGAGCACCTGGATCCTCAATGGCTCCAGTTGACCACTTGGCTATTGAGCGGAGCATCCTGAGGAAAGACCTCTTCTCCCCCAGGGTGATAAGGACTATCCAGGCCGCCCGCAGACCCTCCACAGAGCGCATCTATGGCTCCACATGGCGGGTCTTTGACTCTTGGTGCAACTCCCGGGGGTACAACCCCATCCAGGCTACGGTGCCACAGGTTCTGGACTTCCTCCAGGCGGGCCTGGATAGAGGGTTAGCTCCTAACACAATTAGGGGACAGGTTTCAGCCATCTCATCAGTTCTCCTGTGTGGCAGAAACCAGAGTTTGAAGCACCACCCCATGGTCAGGCAATTCCTTAAGGGGGCTCCAATCTCAGACCACCTACGGTACACAGATACCCTTCCTCGGACTTACACAGGATATTGGACGCTCTAACGGGCGTTCCATTTGAGCCGTTACGAACAGTTTCCCTTAAGTTCCTGACCCTGAAGGTGGCATTCCTGGTGGCCATCACCTCCGCCAGGTGGATATCCGAACTGCAAGCGCTGTCCACCAGGGAGGATATCTGTGTCTTCCACCAAGACAGGGTGGTGTTACGGCTGGATCCGTCCTTCATCTCCAAGGTGTGCTCCTGCTTCCATCGAGCCCAGGAACTGATTTTGCCCAACTTCTGTCCGGGCCCTTCTCACCTATTGGAGAGGAAGTGGCACACTCTGGAGGTAAGGAGGGCTCTGAGGATTTACCTCAGGAGAACCAGGCCAAACAGGAAATCCGAAGCCCTGTTTGTCTCCTTCCAACCAGGATCCCTGGGTAACAAGGTAACTTCCACCACTATTGGCAGGTGGTTGCGAACCTGCATTGCCACTGTGCACCAATCGCAGGGTTTACAGACACCAAATCATATCACAGCCCACTCCACGCGGAGTGCAGCCACATCCACGGCCTGGGCCACACAAGCATCCCTGGCCGAAATCTGCAGGGCAGCCACGTGGGCTTCCCCCTCTCCCTTTGTTAGGAACTATAAGTTGGACTCCTTTGCCTCGGCAGAAGCCTCGTTCAGCCGCAGGGTGTTGCAGGCGGTTCACAGGGCAGGACCCAGGCCTCAACAGGCCTGAGTGGGGGACACGGGGCCTCAGGGGTCTCCCTCCCTAGAGACGTGCAGGCTTTGGTATGTCCCATTCTGGATACTCCTCCCCCCTCACTATGGAGAAAGGGTGTTGGTATTTACCTGATACGCCTCTTCTCATAGTGGGGGGAGGAGTATCCAGTCCCTCCCTGACTATGTTTGTACAACTAAGTGTTATGTTCATTGTTTATGTAGTTATTTAAATATTGATGTTGAAGACAATAAAAGCTAAAAACTGAATCAAGAGTCTGGAGTGAATGATGCAACGAGTCAGATAGAGCTCTTCGTCATTAAAACTGGGGATTCCTGGTGCCAGGGGGCGTTGCCGAAAGAGCTTATCTGACTCAATCCAATCACGAGAGGATAAGGTCAACCCATTCTGGATACTCCTCCCCCCACTATGAGAAGAGGCGTATCAGGTAAGTACCAACATCCTATCTGTGTACATGTCCTGCTAACCAACCAGGTCAGTTTGCTGATTGCTTAAATGTATATTGGTGCTCTATGAAAGAGGAAAACTTGTGCCCAACATTTGAAAATGAATTGAATAAACAGTAGAGTAGGACAGAATAGCAATAGCAGTTAGACTTATATACTGCTTCATAGGGCTTTCAGCCCTCTCTAAGCGGTTTACAGAGTCAGCATATTGTCCCCAACAATCCGGGTCCTCATTTTACCCACCTTGGAAGGATGGAAGGCTGAGTCAACCCTGAGCCGGTGAGATTTGAACAGCTGAACTGCCGAACTAGCAGTCAGCTGAAGTAGCCTGCAGTACTGCACTCTAACCACTGCGCCACCTCGGCTCTCATTGAATTCAGTGAATAGATAGGGAGTGTTTGAAATAATTTTGAATTCTGAACTTCTTCAGTATTGTATGAATTATTCAACAATTATTGATTCAGTTACCCAATTGCCTTTCATGTTAACCACTTTTTAGGTATGAATAGTGTTTATACTTCAATGTTATATCATTAAATGTTTTCAATTTCTTTCCTAGGTTCCCCACTTTTTAAATTATCCTCATAATTTTTAGTTCTGAAACTATTATATTGTAATTCAATAGATGTTTTTAGAATTTCTAATCACACAGCAGAAAGTTCTAAAGCTGATTAAAAAAAAGAGGGAGAAAAGGGTCACTCTTGGCACATACTTTGATATTCTGCTATTAATTTAATCAGGGAAAGAACATAGTATCAATCATTATTTACAGACTTAATAAATCATACCAAAACAAAATGAAAGACAGACAAAGAAAATTAAATTTTCTTTCTGAAGTGTTCAAGAAACCACATCACAGGTTTTCTCAGCTTTTAAAGAAATTATAATAAGTTGAATCTTGTCTATTTTGGCAAGAATGTCAATTACAGATATTACTAGCTTATAAATTTACCTTTATTATATACTAGCAATAACACTTAGGCTTATATACCACTTCACACTGCTTTTACAGCCCCCTCTAAGCAATTTACAGAATCAGCATATTGCCCCTAACAATCTGGCTCCTCATTTTACCAACCCTGGAAGGATGGAAGGTTGAGTCAACCTTAGCCGGTCAGGAACAAACTCCAGCTATGGGCAGAGTTTGCCTGTAATACTGCATTCTAACCACTGCACCATTACAGCTCCTGTCAGGTATAACATGCTCAGCCTGTGACCACTTAAATTTCATACTGAATGAGGAGCCATTTGCTATAGCCACGGTTATCCCTTTCCCCTCTGTTCTCCCAAATCCGTAGGATAAAATAACTTACTTTCATAGCTGCTACTGTTCTACTTAACATGATCTCATTCAATCGCCCAACTGTTGATTCAACACAAAGGCAATTACAAGGGCCACAAGAATTCCAATTTGTCAGTTAATTCAGTTTGATTGATCTTGTATGTTAGATGTTACATGTTGTTAATAGTGCCCTTAGTGTTACTCTGGCCCCAGCAGTACATTTCCCCAGACTTCCTCCAGAAAATTCCTCTTTATCGGTATATTTTCGCAAGGAAGAATCAGTGACTATTATATACCAACTACATGGATCTCATCCAGGGCTACTCACAGTAGTCCTCACATGAGCAGTATTGACCAGTTGTGTCTTTAATTTGTTTGGCTTTGTTTGACTTCTCAGCTGCCACCCACTGCCATGTAACATCCTGTCTTCCTCCCAATCACTATGATACTGCACAGAAATAAGGATCTTGTAGTGCCTTGCCAATTTCCTTTCTATAGCTTCCAATTTTTTTTCTATACAGTTTGGAAATTTTGCATTTTCTTCTTAACAAATTTATACCCAAATTATTGCTTCAGGTGTTTTATGTGGCAATGCCATATGCATTGTTAGAGACTGACAAACCATGCTACTTTTCTCATTGCAATGCATTCAATTTAGCAACACACTTTACCATTTGATTTGCTCTGTCCTAGATTGTTTCATTTCATTGTTCATTGTTTTGTGTTTCATTTAACTTCTGCTCACAGTCATGCTAAGCCACAATTATTTAACAGTGGCTTTTGAATTAACTTGTTGGGTGGATTTTTCATTCAATTATAGAACATGATATATAATTGTTGGGTTCACATAATATCCCTAATGCAAACTAAATTACACTATAGCTTTTTGATTGGGTGAACAGGGTCTTTGAATGCTGAGTATTATGGACATTATGAAAGTCTGGTAATAGTAGAGAATACTTGTGCTACTTAGAAGAAATTGTGGGAAATTGTGGTCAATTTCTTTGCTAGTTAGTTAATCTTCTGGATTCTCAGCACCCAACAATGATTTGAAGATAGTAACTGTTACTAGAAACTTGATTAACCCATTTGACCATTTTGAATATATAAAACTATACAAATAGATATAAAAGCAATAGGAGATGGTCATATTAAGCGGTCACCCCCACAATTCACCCTATCTGATCTAAATATTCCTTCCTCTTCAAAACAGCAGTTTGAATAAAGAATGCAATCTTATTAGTCATATGCTGGTTTGTTCACTGCAAAAAGTAAGAAGACACTTTTCCCCAGATGCCACAATATATTTTAGGTTTTAAGTAAGACTCTAGGTAAGCAGCCCTTTCTGCAAAGTATAGTTTGCAGTCAAAAAAGATATGTCCTAAATCTTTAATGGCTGGTGCTGCAAAATGCTCAGTCTTTCTTCAAATGAACCTCTGTGAAACTTCCATGTCTCACTGTGGAGTCCAGTTCTTCTGAGATGTTGAGGCATGTAAGTTGCTAAGTATTTTTCTAATTGGCACGCTGATTTGTGTTGAGCCAGCCACATCAAAGACGTAACATATTTAAGTACTGCAATATAATCTTAGGCAGCCACATCAATGACTGTTTGAATGTTTCCTTGGCCTTTAGATCTGATTGAACTGGGAATTGAATGGAAATCCATATTTGTGAGATGACATTTGAAATTGGGCAGTCCAAGAGTTGAGGTTAAACCTCACCTCAAAACACCGCTTGAGGTTGCGTGTTATGGAATGTCCATTCTCTTTGGAACACATCTTGGGTAATCTAACTGGGTCCATGGATAGGAACTTCAGCCAGTAATTGAATATTTTAATTACTAAATGGCTTTGTATAGGGGTTTACCCTTGCCCTTACTGCTGGGGCTAGTGTAGACTTATCCTTCCCAAGATGCATTTCAAAATAGTAGACTATCTGTGGCAATAAGGGGGCAGTTATATAACCCCAACGTTCTGTGCCATATAAGATCATTGGAACTATTTTGCTGTTACATATCTTTATTATTGGAATTAGAGAAACCTTGTAGCTATGGTTGGTAAATTGCCTTATGGTGTTGGCACAGGCTATAATCCTTAAAGAACTCCTCTTAAAATGTTGCCAAGAACCTGTTTCTGTAAAAACAAGTCCCAAGTACAGATAGAATTTAACTTGATCTATATGTTCCCTATCCAGACTCCAATTATATTTAGTCTGCCTTTTCCTGAAAACAGCTGGCTAAAACATTCTGAACTTAGGTCAAGTTATGAACATATGAAGAAGCACCTAGAAAAATATTGTCAGTATTCCTAAAAGTGTACCTACAGTAAATCAACTGCATTCTACCTGGGACTAACTTTGAAGAGCATTTGGAGGATGTAGCTGATTCAGAATGCAGCTGCACAAGCAGTCTTTGGGTGTTTCTTGAGCTACATTGGATTCTAGTTCTAGGTCTAATTCAAGAAGTTAGTTATCACCTTTAAAGCTCTTGGTGGCATGAAGAACAGTCTTGCCCCAGTTACATCAAATCATCAGGAAAGTAGGAAAGGTTACAGACGCTATCAGTTAAAATCAGGAAATGTACCTTACAAATTCATCGTTTAAAGAATTTTTATTGGCAGGATCTAGGAAAAGAGCCTGCTCTGCCCTTACCACAGATGTATGGACTATCTTACACCCAGAGATTAGATTGTCCACCTTGGCCTTTGGTGTTCAAAGAGTGGGGATGGCTGATGGCTTGAGGGTGCTCCCTCTACCTTTTTAAAAACTTCTTAACTTGTCTTCTTAACTCTGCTCTTATTTTATTTTACTTTCTGTTTTAATTCTGTTTTTAATTATATTTCTTTTTTTATGGTTTTATTGTTTGCATCTGTAAACCATCAGGAGACATTTGGACAGTGGCATGAGTGGTGTTTAAACTGAATAAATAAATAAAAGACTTTTATGATGGTGGTGAAGAGCTGTCCCTAGCATTAAAATTCTAAAACAAAGCTATAAGAGACATGTAGTAAAATCTAAGGCATGCTATACTTTATATCCAGTTATATTTTAAGTCCATTCCCTATCCTCTGGTGCATTTTTATGTCAAGTTGACAAATGGGCCATAGTGGACATAGAAGTTACTTCATAAATCGCATTAGAAGTATCTGATGTATTGAAAAATAGCAGTGACATTACTGAATTCATTTCAAACAAAAATATATGTGCAATATTTTCCTTTAGTCAAATGGTGGGTTTTCAATTACTAAACAAAGTGTCCCAATTTAAGATATTATGCTTGCATGAAATAAATAAAAAATTCTTTAGGGAATAGGTTTCAAACATTGATAAACTGAGGGTATAGAAATATTTCTTACAATTTCATATTCCTGGATGTGAAATGAGTTATTCTCTGTTCCCCTTTTGTGGGGGGACTCTGCTGGTCCCCCTCATAGATCTTTGTATTTTCTTGCTGTTTATATGATAACCCTGGGAGTAGGCGCCGAATTGCAAATATATAGTACACACCCTTTGATTTGTAAGGATTCCAAAAGTATGTAGGTGTATTAATTAAATTAACAGTGTCATTTTACAAAGCAAGGTGAGTGGATATCTTTTGATATTTTACTTGTGGATTTCTTTCTGTAAAGAATAAAAGGGACTACATATGTAGTTTGTTTGAGAGATTATCGGCAGTGACTGTCACAGTCAGATAACAATAGAAATTTAAATCAGATTTTCTTGATTTAAACCAGATTTTTTAAAAAAAATAAAATCAGATTTGGTCTTTCTGGCTTAAGCTTTAGAATTTAATATTTTCAGCTTTTCTGTTTGCAGGCTATTTTGTGAAAAATTGTGGTGAAATATACATCTACCAGATTTGTTGGGTATTTGCTTGGAAACGCTTAATTTTTATATTCAGAAAGATTGTGTAATGACACAAACAAGGAATTTATGTTTCTTTAAATTATGCTAAGATACTATTCTGAGTAAACTCCACTACTGATTAGAGAAGATGAAAAATACAGTTCAGAATACCTGAAGGATTTTTGACCTATAACAAAATATCCCTTTGCTGTTAATATTAAATACCGTATATACTCGAGTATAAGCCGACCCGAATATAAGCCGAGGCACCTAATTTTACCCCAAAAAGCTGGAAAAGTTATTGACTCGAGTATAAGCCTAGGGTGGGAAATGCAGCAGCTACCGGTAAATTTCAAAAATAAAAATAGATACCAATAATGTTTTTGAATAAATAAATAAATATTATTTATTTATAAATAAATAACTAGCTCTGTAAGTGGAAAAGAGGGTCAATAAAAACAATATGGTATCAACAATAACTTTAAATGTACAAAAACCTTAGCTCATTCAGCAACCAAGCTAAAACATAAGAGTTAAAATCCTTCAAAACTGGATTCCTCCCCATCATCTGTATGTCCAAACAGAGCTTCAGCATTAGCTAGTGTGAGGTTATCAGCATAGACATTGTCATCATCACTGAGTTCACAGTCATCACCATCAGAGCTGTCGTTTCTCTCTTCCCTCCTCTGGATTCAATGGGATTTTTAGAAAATCCACACTCCTGTGCACACACTTCTTCTTTCTTTCTTTCTTCCCTCCTCTGGATTCAATGGGGTTTAGGAAATCTCCCACCCTCATACACTCCTTCTTTCTTTCTCTCTTCCCTCCTCTGGATTCAATGGGATTTTTAGAAAATCCACACTCCTGTGCACACACTTCTTCTTTCTTTCTTTCTTCCCTCCTCTGGATTCAATGGGGTTTAGGAAATCTCCCACCCTCATACACTCCTTCTTTCTTTCTCTCTTCCCTCCTCTGGATTCAATGGGATTTTTAGAAAATCCACACTCCTGTGCACACACTTCTTCTTTCTTTCTTTCTTCCCTCCTCTGGATTCAATGGGGTTTAGGAAATCTCCCACCCTCATACACTCCTTTCTTTCTCTCTTCCCTCCTCTGGATTCAATGGGATTTTTAGAAAATCCACACTCCTGTGCACACACTTCTTCTTTCTTTCTTTCTTCCCTCCTCTGGATTCAATGGGGTTTTTAGAAAATCCACACTCCTGTGCACACACTCCCTCTTTCTTTCTCTCTTCTTTATAGCTAAATTTGATACCATTAAAAATTAAATAGGATTAAAATCTGTGGTTTATAATTTACCAGTTGTGTCCACCCCACTCCTTTCACCAGCGTTAGCCCGCTGCACCAAGGAGGGCACGTAAGAGGAAGGGGAAAATACAAGAGTGCAAGCAGCACTGAGACAGGGCATAAAAAGGGGGGAAAAGGCTGATTGGACCCAGCTCTGTTTGGGGCGCAGGCGTGGCGCGGCAGCAGTTTTTCAGGCTGCTCCCAGATGGGAAGGGAGGGGGATTGTAAACCCCTTCTACACCCTGGCTCCTCCTCTTCCAGAGTTCAGGCTCTCTTTCTTTCTTTCTTTTTTTCTTTCTTTGAAAGAGAAGCCCAAATTAGCCAAAGGGGGGAAAGCGAGCGAGCAAGGGACCCCAGGAAACTAGACTCGCTTGGCTGGACTACGTACGCTCCTTGGCTTAGTTGCTTTCCGCGCGCCTGTTAATATATTCAAGGAAACAAACCGCGGCAGTTTTCCCCAAGGGCAATGCCGAAGAGCAGAGCCCGGAGAAAAACCAAGGAAGTCACGGAGGGCATTTGCCACTTTCTCTAGAAGGTGATACGAGCTTCCCTTTCGAATGGGAAGGGACGGGGGGTTGGCTGGGCTCTTCCCAGCAGGAAAGGGGGTTGTTTGAAACATTGGGACCGGGGGAGGGGTTGGTTTTGTTTTGTTTTGAAAGGAAATCTCAACCTGTTACAATCGTCCTTCCCAAATGAGCTGAGGAGGACAGCGGTGAAAAGTTTTCTCCAACATTTAGAGGAAAGTCGCGAGCAGCATTGCCCTCACAACTGAGGGGAAAAAACCCGCCCTCTTCCCCTTCCAGGTTTTCTTTAAAAGCAGGCAGCGCTCCTTGGCCGCAGGGCTTCACAGGGACCTTTCCCCCTCCCACTGCTTCGCTCGCTCGCTCGCTTTCCCCCCTTTGGCTAATTTGGGCTTCTCTTTCAAAGAAAGAAAGAAAGAGAGCCCGAACTCTGGAGGAAAGAAAAGGAGCCAGAGTGTGGAAGGGGTTTACAATCCCCCTCCCTTCCCATCTGGGAGCAGCCTGAAAAAACTGCTGGTATGCGGTTCCTAGGTCAGCGGCCCCAAGGAAAGGAGAGGCTGAGCCACGGGAACGAAAAGAAAAAGGGAGGGGGGAAAAAACCCGCCCTCTTCCCCTTCCAGGTTTTCTTTAAAAGCAGGCAGCGCTCCTTGGCCGCAGGGCTTCACAGGGATCCTTTCCCCCTCCCACTGCTTCGCTCGCTCGCTCGCTTTCCCCCCTTTGGCTAATACAATCCCCCTCCCGTCCCATCTGGGAGCAGCCTGAAAAAACTGCTGGGAGGTATGCGGTTCCTAGGTCAGCGGCGCGTGGGATCAAACTAGGAAGAAACTGGAGGTGGGGGGGAGCAGTTCGAGAGACTATGGAGAATATGGACTTCAGAGGCGGACCAGAAAGAGGTCCGGACAAAGATCCAAGGCTGAATTCGGCAGTGTTTATGGATCAGGGTCAGCCCCACCAGCTGGCGACAGGAGAGCAGAGAGGAGCGGACGGAGCAGAAGCAGCCCCAGGGCTCCGCTGCCGCTCCCCGCATTTTCTGGACAGGGATCCCTTGGAGAGGGGATTCCTTCCTGCGAGACCCCGTCCACAAAATGCAGGGAGCGGCAGCGGAGCCCCGGGGCTGCTTCTGCTGCGTCCGCTGGACTGTGGGGCTTGGAAGGGGGCGGGAAGAGCGGCGGGGTGGCGGTGGCCGGCGGTGGCAGGCTGGTTCGCCTCCTCCTCCTCCAACAGGCAACAGCACTGCCGGATCCAGTTGTAGACTCGAGTATAAGCCGAGGCGGCTTTTTTCAGCCCAAAAAGTGGGCTGAAAAACTCGGCTTATACTCGAGTATATACGGTAATAATAATAATAATAATAATAATAATAATAATAATAATAATTTCATGTGTGCATGATATATGAAGAAAACAGACTTTTTTTGTACATTTTGTGCAGTTCAAATGTTTGACTCATTTTCTAGTCACCCTTTGTTATTTTGATGAATATTAGTAGTTCTCATGTGATGCTAAGAATTTTTTTATTTTATTTTAACATTCTAGATTTCTGAACAAGAGTTTTCACAATTCATCCTGCAATGTACTATCAGGGAATTGTGTTTTGAAAAAAGGAAGACCGGGAGAAGAATTTTAAATGATAGCTTTTCTCTTACATCACTGCTGCTATAATTTTCAAGAAAATTCTCCTTTTCTTTTGATATAGGAAACTGCAAAATATGTGCTAGTGGCTTTTTAAAAAAAATTGTGGCACATTAATTTTTCTTCTAGATGTGAGTTTTAGTATTGCATATGAACAAAAGAAAAAAATGCGAAAAACTGGTACAAGTAACTTAGACTAGCAGCTGTAGACTGACAAAGTTGAAGCAGTTTGGAAAACTAAGAATCTCGCTCCTCATCTGTCACTCCAAGGGCACCTGAGGCATGAAACATGTTTGCGCAATTTGTGGTTAGTGAAGCTGTAACTCTCCTGAGCCAGCTGGATTTGATTAAAATTACCCATGTTTTGGTTCCATCCTGTTTTGCCTGCTGCACTTGAAAAATGTACAAAAGTTGCAGTTGGTGCAAAATGCAGCCACTAAGCACTAAATCTTGCAGATAGTAGGGAACTGTGTAAGGCTTGTATTGAGAGTTCTGTGCTGGTTGCCAGGTGCTTACTAGGCACAATTTAAAATATTGATGTTGTACCATTAAACCCACATTATTTGATCTCAAAAAGCTAAGCAGAGTTGGACCTCGTAATTGCTTGGATGGTATTGGAGAGCAACCATCCCAGTCTGGAGGAGGGCTTAAGTGGGAAATTACTCTGCACTTGCTATATAAGCACAAGTGAGCAAGGTCTGCCCCCTCCCCCAAAATCCTTTGAATCTTATCTGGTTTTTCCCCTCAGGCGAAAGCTACTGCATAGTCCTTGATTTATGACCACAATTGAGCTTACAATTTCTGCTGCTAAGTAAAACAGCTGTTAAATGATTTTTATGTCATTTTACAACCTTTCTGGTTACAATTAAGTGAATCGTTGCAATTGTTAAGTTAGTAACACAGTGGTTAAGTGAATCTGGCTTCCCAATTGACTTTGCTTATCAGATCGTGGCACAAGGTGATCACATGACCCTGAGACACTGCAACCATCATAAATATGAGCCAGTTGCTAAGCATCCAAATTTTGATCACATGACCATAGGGATGCTGCAACAGTTGTAAGTATGAAAAAATGGTCATAAATTGTTTTTTTCTGTAACATTTTAACTTCAAATGGTCACTAAACAGATAGTTGTAAGTCAAGGACTACCATTAGTCTGGGGAGATTCTGGTAAAATAGAAATTTAACAACAAAGTAGCTTTTCTGAACTCTACCTGTGTTGCACCTGATAGATACTGCGGTCTAGACTGAGAATTTAAAGCGGGAAAAAATCATGGCACGGTCTTTTAAGTATAAATGCTTTGAGCTTAAATATCTTGAGGGACCGTCTTTCCTATGCTGAGCATATTTGGATGTTAAAGTCTTCAGAGGAAATTCTTTTGAAGACGTCCCTGCTGTGACCGAGTCATATATCTTGCATGCAGAAGAGGACTTTTGTTATGCTTCCTAACTATGGAATGCACTCCCTTTAAGAATTGCAAATTATAAGTATGTACCTATTTTGCTTGCCTTTACTTATCGATGTCTAGTATTAATTTTAAACTTCTAACTTTTTGTATGTTGTTTTTTCAATTTGTAAATTACCTTGCATACTCAATCTGTGTGATTAGACACTCCTGCACTGAGCAGGGGTGTTGGATTAGCATGGTGTTAAAATTTCAAATGGCAGCTTTGCAAATAAATCACTTCTTTTTTAGTGATGTAAACTGAAACTGAACTGTTGAAGAACTTTCTAAAGCCCTGTCCCATAGTAGTTTACAGCAACATCAGCATGTCTCTACTACCCAAGTTTCTTCCCTGATCATCTGGTAGCTTCAGCCCATGATTTAAAAAGCTATTTCCGTGTATCTGTTTGCCAAACCCAAGAATGACTCGGGATTCTTCTAATCTACACTGAGTTTTTTATTGAACCTGTGTGTGAGTGAACTGAAAGTTAATAACCTAAATGGCAAACATGTCACCTATTCTGACATTCTGAAACATAATGACGATGTGCAAAAGTTCTTTGCAATTATTTTCTGCCTTCAGAGATTTGACTTATACTTTGCTTCTGCAATTTTTAAAATTAATATTATTTTGATTTTTTATGAAACATGTATTACAATTTTCTTGTTAATGTCTCAAATTGCATGTTAGTAATATTATCAAACAGCAGAGCTTCAGTCAGAATATATGCCTTTAATGATAACTGGCAAATGTTTCTCGTTTGCAAGTGCCTTGTTTTAAGACTTCTTTTCTTTTCCTTTTTTCTTTCCTTTTCATATGGAACTACTAAATATTTTATCACATTTAACTGAATAAAACTAGGAAGACTAAACCTGCCTGCCTTGGGTTTATTTATTTAATAGTCCTATCAAGCTTGCAAGTCAAAGCATTCTTTCAATGCTCAAATCTGCCTTCTTTAACTACTAGAATGATAGGGCTTCGCAATCAGCTGGATTTACTGGATCTTCCACTTTTACTCTATTACGCCCCACCTCTGGCAGGCTGCCCTTTTGCTGGGTTCTCTTCATATTGTTTCTCTAAGGTGACACCAAAACCTTTACACAACCCTGCTTCCTATCTTCTGCTTCATTGTAGGAATGACATTCTTTTAGGAAAAGTGGCAAACTGCTGGCCTCCATTCATCCACCCATTCAGGTTTAGTTCATTTTATTTATTTCTTTTTTTCTTCCTTTTTATGTTCAACAGTCAACAATTCCTTCTGCTAATTCAAAGCAGAGACTTAAGTTATCAGGAACAATTAAATTATTTGGTTTAAATAAATTACCTTAATATTTGTTTAAAATTAGTCTAGAATCAGGTTAACTATAGATCCAAAGATGGTCTTGTTTATTAGAAAAAGGCCAAGTTGTGATAAAAGCCATCTAATGGAAGATACTTTGTTCTCTCTTGTCCCTTCTAACCTGTGACATGACATTTCTTGCAGAAAGTATTGTACTTGTGATATTAGTCTTTAGAAGAGAAGAAAACAGAACAAAATCTGGTCTCTGTACCTTGGAATAAAGTAAACACAAACATTCCCCCTGTCACATTGTTTTCTTGTGACTCATTTTCGACTTCGGTATGACCTCAATTCTGCTTACTTTGTTATATTAAGAGAAAACTTCTGCAGTGCACTCTGATGGCTGTCTGAATTTCCACGGTACAAAAGGACTCCTTTTCTCTTAGAACACTTCTCTAGCTTCCTGCCTTGTTTCACTTCTCCCTCCAAAGACACTCCTGGGGTTCCTGACCCTTGATTTTTTTGCAGTCAAGAGTATCAAGAGTTCTTTATAAGGATTCAGTACAACAGAAGAAGAATGTAGGAATCAATGCCTATTTGAATCTGCATGTTAAGTGAATTAACTTGCTGGTGTGAATCTGCATGTTAACTGAATTGATTTGCTGTTAACCATTCTTGCCAGGTAACAAATTCAGGATTAACATGCTTTCCTTTCTTGAAATATGCAATTTTTTATCTGTAATGTTTGGTGCACAATTTGTGAACTGTTCTGTTGAGTTGTTCTAGAATCTTTTTCCTAGTTCTTATATTTGCTCTAAACTATTGCCCTCTGCTATTCTTATTTTAATATTTGCCTTGGGTATTGTAGTTAAGAATTCATAGTTAGATGGAAAAGTGTTGTGTTTCTTTAAAGCAATATAAAAGAAGAGTGGGAAGAAAGTCCAATGACTTGAAAACTAGACAAAGACTGGAGCTACACAGTTAAAATCCCCACTGTCTGGCCAGAAATACTAATCTAATGAACTGCTCACTAACCATGTTTTGTCTGCCTAACCAATTCCAGGAAGTGTTCATAAGAATTGAAGCTAAAGGGCATGTATATCACTGTTAACTCTGTAAACTAGACAAAATGAAGTTAATAAAAAGTGTAACTATAACTACTGTTGGTAAATCTCATGGACTGCTACTTACTGAATCAGACACTTAATACTCTTTCTGCTTTTTGGAGAGTCAGATCTTTCAGAAGTAGAGAGAGCTATTCTTTGCGAAATATAAATGCAGGTTGCTGTATTCATATGATTTTGACGACATCAGTAAAAAGCAAGATGACTGAGCTGATTTTTTGGAGATAAAAGAAACTTTACCAAGAACATTCTCAACATGAATAATTTCAAAAGCAACTTCCCAAAATATATTGCCTAGATTTTATGGATTTGGCAGAAATATATGTTGTGGTGCTAAATATCTTGTGTTTCTGAAAATCAGTGTAATCTTTCTTAGATAAGAGAGTTGAAGGCCACTTTAAGTCACTGAATCCACCCTTATCATAGTTGGAATCCAAACTGAAGTATTCCCCATAGATGTCTGTGTAGCCTTTAGTTGAATTCCTACAGTAAAAACAAAGTATTGACTTCTCTGTTCTGCTATTGAATTATTATTAGGAAGCTTTTTTCTGACATAAATCAAAATATCTCTTTCTGTAACTGAAAGCATATTTTGCTTCTTTAAACTCTGAACAACAGACAGTTGTCTCTTAGTATTTAAAGAAGTGTTACCTATCATATTCATTCTCAGTTATATTTTCAAATGGCTAAATATACCCAACTCCTTCAATCTTTATGGGATTTAATTTTTAGTTGTCTGATGTTTTTTGTTGCCTTTCTCTAAGCCTATTCCAGTCTTTCTGGACAAAATTCGTATGCTATCACCACAGAATGAAATTAAGTTTTTGCTTCCTGTAATTTGGAAGCTAAACCTCTGTTGATGCAAACTTCTTCTTTTCTATTTTTGCAGCCATTAACACCACCAATTCACATTCAGTGTCTTATCAACAACTATTTCAAAAATGTTTCAGTAGTAGCTATTAAGTCATGGATCTTCATCGCACAGCTCTCCCTGAGTTATTTTTAGCAACTTTGGTTTTTAACCCAGTTATGTATTTACTTAATTGTCAGGCTGTCCATACCTAAATGGTTTGTTTATCTGACATCATGGGATAAATTGTCAAATGCTTGGCTGGAATTATATCTACAGCAATTCTATAATCCACTATGGAAGGTACCTAATTAAGATACAAGTTAAGGTTATTCTGGCTAGACATCTTTTGGACAAATTCACAATGACCTGGCAATTACTGCAATTGATCTGGCTCTGGAATTTGAAACTCATTGTAAATAAATAGGTATTCCTTGAGCATGTTTCTGTCAGTCTCAAGTTTCAACACTGCTCTTGCTTTTTGCAATTACCTAATAATGTACTCTGTCTTGGAGAAAGCTGAGCCAAAATACAAGTCCAGTGCTTCTGCTATTGCTTTGTTACTATTTTCCCATCTGTGATTAATTAATTAATTAATTTTCCCAAGGGGCCAAATCAGAAACTGAGGCTGTTGTGGAAGGCTAAACCAGTAGGACCAACACATTACTATGAAGGGCCAAATCAGAAACTGAGGCTGTTGTGGAAGGCTAAACCAGTAGGACCAACACATTACTATGAAGTGTGTAGGCACCCACGAACATGAATTGAAAAAAAAATAGCGGCCTTCAAAATAAATAATAGAGGTGTATTGCATGCATGGCATACACTTATTTGTATTTGATTTCTAATTTCCAGTTGACCTCATACAGGCCAGACAGGGACAGCTAAAGGGTGGCCTGGTAACCGTGAAATGCCCAGGTCTGATCTATAGTATCCTTGAAGTATATTTTACCTTGATGACTTACATTTCTTTGTTACTCCGTTATCTGTCCTTTTTTGTTTTCAAATCACCAGGCTTTTTGGCAGCCATGTTGGCTATTTTCAGCGGATCTCAATTTTTGTCTCTGGAATGTTTGCAGTTGTGCTTTTACCGTTAATTCCTTTAGGACCGTCATCTATCTTAAGCTCCTTCTATCTGTTTGTTTCTAATAATTTGGAGTATATTAAATCTGTTATTATTTTTAAATCGAAGGATGTATCTGCTTTTGTTGTGTCCGTCTGTCACCCCACCAAATCAAGAATTTTATTATTTCATGTTTGCTTTGTTCTGATGTTGCTGTTATGGTATTTCCAGATCTTCAACTAAGTATCCCCTATTGACTACTATCAAATTAAGAATAGCTGACAAATTGAGCAATTTGGTTAAAGGAACAGGCTCAATAAGAGCTTGTTTCTTAGCAGATGGTGGGAGAGTCAAAGACCCCCCATTACTTTTATTTCCCACTTACAAAGATCAGCAATTTCTTTTGGAAAGGATCATCATCTTGGTTGCATAGATAGCAATAAATAACTGCAACAGTGTTGCTTTTATTTATTCTTCCACTTTTTAAACACAGATGTTCTCTAGAAGATTGTGAAGCTAATTCACTTGAATTTCTGATTAGTTATTGATATTTTAAACATACAGGATGATTTATTTGTGTTGCTTCTTAAAAAAAATAAATTATACTTTCAGTTGCTACATATACTGAAGAATCCTTGGAAGTACCCCATCAGGCCTTTATTATCTCTATTAAATAATTTTTCTCCACTCTCAAGTATAATTTGGGTAACAGGTCCACTGAATGAGATTAGGATCTCCCCCCAGAGTTGCTCTCTATTCATATTTTTAGCATAAATAAAAATACAGCTGGCTGAGTTTACCTGCCTGCACAATGTTTCTGATCAGCTCCAAGTCCCTATCTGGCCAATAATTTTATATGCAGTAGAAATACCTATAAGGACCGCCTTTCTACCCTTGTTATATTTTAGTATACATTATGAAAAAATAATCTTCTCTAAGAGACTACAGTATAGGGCATGGGTGTCAAACTCGAATTCATTGAGGGCCACATCAGGGTTGTTTAACCTTGGGGGGGCGGGGGGGGCATGGCCAGGGTGGGTGTGGTCAGCTCAATGTCACTCATGTAGGGGGGTGGCCTGAGCACTTTACCAGCAAAAATGGGCCCCAGAGCTCCGTTTCGGCTGCCACAGCCTCCTGCAACCCTCTACCAGTGAAAACCGAGGGCCGCATGCAGCCCTCCCGAACTCTGTTTTTGCTGGCAGAGGCACCACAGACCAGTCCTTCGCTGTTTCCAGGGTGGCCCCTATGGGCCCCTATGGGCCTTAACATTGACACCCCTGGTATAGGGCAATGATGGCGAACCTTTTTGACACTGGGTGCTCAAGCTGGAATGTGTGCATGCCGGAGCACCGGAAACCCAAAGACAAACTGGCTGGCGTGCATTTGAGTTTCCGGCACGTGCGAAGACCAGCTGGCCAGTGCATATGTGTGTCCCAGAAACCAGAAGAGCAGCTGCCAACAGCAGGCGTGCCCACAGAGTGGGCTCTGAATGTCACCTCAAGCACCCGTGCCATGTGGCCTTTGTCAATTTGCTAATCAGAGAGCCATTATCACTATAAGTCTTGCCTTCCAAATTAGTGACTATCAAATTAGGCTAATTTATTGAGCACTAATTGACTTTCCTCAAAATCATTGCAGAACCTTATATTATTCAGAATATGCCTTTTTTTAAAACAAAGAATGACTTATAAAAGCCATTGTTTCTCTTATCTTCACACAGTTATATGTTGCCTTTGAACTACATGGCTTATATCCTTTTTTTCCAGCCTAGCACCCTGTAACAGTATGAGTAATACAGCATCTAGAATTGCCAGGAGCATCGTCTTCTGGGAATTGCAATTGAAAATGGCTTAGATCTTGGACTTGAGTTACCAAAGTGGGTAATTTCTTCCTTTTGCATTTTTCAGATTTTTTAAATGAATAATACAGCTTGCTATTTGAAAAATGTAGAGTATAACAGAAGCACAATACCTGTCCTCAAAAGAATTGTCTCCTTTTCCAGGGTCTTCCAAGATACCAGTGATTATTGTTCTACTGTCTCTTTCAGTGCAGACTGTGGTCTGGTTGCTTCTTTTTCTTTTGGTTCATTATCCATGAGTCAGAGTCTCTCTGAATCTGTAAATCAGACATAAAAGCAGTAAGGATTGGTGGGCAAATAGAAAGCGCCAAGGAATAAGATTTAAAATGCTCAAGACTTAGAAGATCTTTCTAAACGTCAGATATAGACTGAACTAGTGAAAAAAGATTTAGTAAGAATGATGGAGGTGACTAATAAGTAAAGGAAAAAGATACAGGAAAACTCTTTCCTTTCACAGTCATTCATGTTTTCCAGTCCATATTTGGAGAGCCAAAAATCTGAGTAGAGTAACCAATAAAAACCTGGAAGTTTCTTTGTTGATGAGCTGTAGTGTATAGTTCAGTGGTTTAACACTTAGAGAATCTTCTGTTGCTGCAAGTATATTCAGGTCAATTTCTTAATTATTTTTTTTCAAGATTTATTATCATCCTGTGTTCCCTAGCAACCAGGAGAGGCAGTTATTATAGGTCTCAGAAGACAGATGGGTGAAGCCAATTCCCTCAGTGCAAGGGCCTACCTTGAAGAGTGGAGGGCTAAAGAAAGGCACTTAGAAAGACTGTTGGCCAGAAACAATTCCACCTGCTAAAGGAACAAATGTGGGTCACGCCTCTCCTATATAAGGGGCCTCACAGATCAGTTGGTGATGGTTCTTCACTGTGGTCCTCAACATTAGCTTGTCTGCGCGAGTAGTGACCCTTGACCCTTATACTACATTTGTTTGACCCAGTACCTCATTTAAGATTTGAACTCTCTCTTGCCTTTAATTTAAGCTGGTTGAGTTTGTGTGGACTGGTATTTGGGGCATGAGGGACTATAATTGTTTATTCAAATGTTTTTACCATTAAAGTTCTGTTTAAAAACGCTCTTAGTAAAGATAACAAAACTTACCTACTAAGTGGTATAAGGAAACTGAGGAAAAAGGTGGCTGAGGAGAGTGGGAGATATTGCCTCTTCATGAGAGAAAGGCCCAGGAGAAGCATTAAAGACAACTGCTTGAGAAGCATTAAGAGATATTGTAGTTAATGCTAGGGCCAATCTGCCCTTCTATTTATAAAAACTATTGTAAGGGATGAGTGGAGCGCATGGTGTAAGGGCAGCTGTCACGCTCACAATAAATAATGCTTGGTTTTTGTAATGTGTATTATTGTTTGTAAGAAAGCTAATGATAACTGCTTATAAATGGGAGCTGAAAGAAAGAAGGAAGAGAAAGAAAGAAAGAAGGAAAGAAAGAAAGAAAAAAAAGAAAGAAAGAAAGAAAGAAAGAAAGAAAGAAAGAAAGGTGAGATTAAAGAAAAATGAAAGATTTAAGGAAGTATTCTAGAAGGGATCCAAAAGATGATCTGGATAGGATGTGAGGAAGAAGCAAGAAGCAAGTTTATGCTTTATAATCATAGTCAGTGATAAGAAGGTTAGGAAATGTGATTCAGAGAGTTTAAAGTCAAATGTTATGTCTCAAAATCTGATTATTTATGTATTGTACTTTGGTCTGGATTTGTCCTTATTGTGAAGGCATCCCTATTTGTCCTTTGTGAAGGCATTCTAGCCATTGGAGCGAAAAATATGAACTTTGACATGTTTTTGCTTCATGAAATTTAAGGAGGTATGTGCATTTGGAAGTCCTTGTCACTGTAAGAGTTGTTGGCAAATTGTGTTAAATATTTGTACTGAATTTCTTTTCCTTTCTCTTGGAGCCAATAGAAGAAAAACAAACATTTTTTGTGGAGCGGTAGTTTGGTTTGGGTTTAAAGACACCAGGCTAGAAACTGGAAAATTGTGAGTTCTAGTTCTGCAACCAATTGGGTGATTTTAGGCCAGTTATTACCTCTCATTGCTAAGAAGGAGGCACTGGCAACACACTTCTGAAAATATTGCCAAGAAAACCTCAGGGACTTTATCCAGTCAGTTGTTGGAGTCAGGTTTGACTCAAAATTTTTGCATAAGATACATCAGGGGAGAAATCCCAGTCATAATGATTTGTTTTCAGGAAAACGTTTTATGAAAAGTTCCCTATCTTTCTTATGGTTTGGGGGCTTTCTCTCCTTGGAAACAAGGGCCCCAAAGCAATATTTTTTCCGTTCTATTGAACTTGAAAGAATGGGGTAAATCTTGTTTCCCCTCAAAAAAGTGTTAGTAAATGGGCTGGACTCTAAGTTCTTTTATCAGAAAAAACATCAGAATGTCGAGTGTTTTTGCAAATTTCTTTTCCTATAGCTGCTTTTTAGGAAACGTTGGTTGTTCTTCTTGAGGAGATCAGGGTAATGGCTGGAGAAGGAAGTAGGGACTCATCAGTGGTGGAATTCAATTTTTTTTATTATTGATTCTGTGGGTGTGGCTTGGTGGATGTGGCAGAGGAAGGATACTATAAAATCTGCATTCCCACCCCACTCCAGGGGAAGGTTACTGCAAAATTCCCATTTCCTCCCGATCAGCTGGGACTTGTGAGGCAGAGAATAGATGGGACAGGGCCATCTATTGGATAGAGGTGGTATTTACCGGTTCTCTGAACTACTCAAAATTTCTGTTACCGGTTCTCCAGAATTGGTCAGAACCTGCTGAATACAGGGACTCATGCTTTTTGCTTTCCTGGATCCACTGTGTTGTGCCCTATTGGTTATCTGCTGTGTACTGTCCCCAAGAGTACATTGCATTTCAGTTTTTATCAGCAATCTCACCCTCTGCTTTGCCAAAAAAAAAAAATCCAGTGCTGGCTCTAGGGGGAGGAAAAGGTGGTGGTACTTGCTCCATGCTTTTTACCTTTTAAACTCTAAATAGGTTTTGAGGAGAAATTACAGCGTTCTTCAAACTTTAATAGTCTCTTAAATTGTGAATGAAATAGATATTGTTAGATAAGGCAGTTTTTAAACTAAGTTATGGGTTCCCCAGAGTCCTTACTCAGCCTATGCCAAGAACCAGAATCCCCCACCAGGAGAACAGATTTGCATATAAAAGATTTGCATATGACAGATGTATGAAAGCTAGACTCCAACATCTCCTTGTCTCTGGTAGCAACACATAGCACTATGGGGAATCTTGAGGAACTAATATTCATTGAAGTGTCCTCTTACCTAGACTTGGAAAACTCAGTCCTGCATTTAAAAGTTGGGGGAGAAGGTCATTCATTTAACTCTCCATAAGATAGTCACTCTATGAGTAGTAGAGACAGGCAGCCCTCTTCCCAGAGCAAGCAACAGAATAACTTGAGAAGTGTTAGGCCCTGCAGAACAGAATATGACACATGTTTTGTTGGAGAGAAAGAGATCTCTATATTTTTGGCTGTTGATTATCTTTTTATTAATTGCCTCTCCTACTGACACAAATGAAAATGTACCTGTACATGCTTCCTGTTATTTATGCTGTTCTGATATGGTGATTCACTGACCTTTTGGCATCTAAAGCAGCCAAGCAACAAGTTTACTGTGACTGCATACATGAACTCTATTTGAACATCATTCTGTCATTTGGACAAAGCCTATTTGCATTTTAGGGTTTTTTTTTAGTGTACATAAAACCACACATCCGTCTTGGGGTCAGCAACTGTTATGCTTATGTGAGAGAGAGCAATACCAACATCCGTTCTGGCTCCTCTGTGTAAATCATGCAAAGGTGGTTTGTTTTTCAGTCAATCATCTGCACAACAACACACCGTAATACCTAGCAATGAGAACAGAATTATTTTCATAGTTTTGGGGATGTTGTTCAAAGGTGGGATGGGATGCGTTTTCCATGTGGCCTCTTATACCAAGAAAGCTGCATTGGCATCCCCAACCAAATATCCTTATTAAGTAAGGGTGTCTATACTGTATAAGCAGACATTTGTTATCCACCATTTAGGTGTCAGTTCCTTTTGCAACAGATAGCAAACTAGTTTTAATGGACTAGATAGGAGAAAATGGAAAGATCAACAATTGTCTATGAATTTACCATACCTGGGAGTTACCTGAGAGAGAAAATATAAATATTTTTGGAGGGAGTTAATTGTGATTTGATGTTGTTTGAATTCCATTCTTGCAGTACTTCTCAAAAGCAGAATTAATCGAATGTGGTGTCCTTTGCAAACAGTATTAAGATTAAAAACATGCTGCCAGATTCCTGGGCAGAACATTTCTTGAAATCCCTAGACTTTGAACTCTGCTATAAGAGCAAACCTAAATTGTCAATTATTTACTAATCTAAAATGGGTGGGTTAGTTTTGTGTCTGTCCTGCCTTATTAACATTTTTCAATAACTGCTACCTTATGAACACAGGTTGTGTGGCTTTAAGTATATAATTATAAATGTAACAAAATTCATTTTTTATAATAATGTTGTTAAAATTACACTTAAAACATAAAAACTAATGCAAATTTAAAAAGAATTAATATAATAAAGTGAAGAAGAAAAAAATATACGGTATAAAAAGGTGAGTTCCCATCTTCCTCACAAGTATAAACAATTTTAATAGCTTATCACCTCTTCCTAAAATATAGCACATGACGTCTTCTTCCCTTACCCATCTCTTATCTATAAACAAATCCTTAAAGCCACATTGTTCAGTTCTGATCAGTAAAAGTCCATTAAAGATGTTGAGAGTCAGTTTGATATATTGATTGCTGGCCAAGAAACCAGGAGACTTTGTGAGTTCTAGATGGGTTACGGTGAGCCAATCATTGTCTCTCAGGCCACCTCACCTCAGGACTGAAGTTGGAAGGGGGGGGGGGAATAAGTATTATATTTGTTCACCACTTTGAGTTATTTATCAAAAATAATAAAGGCAGGTTAGATAATTATTGGGAAAATAAGTATGCCAATCCATTGTCCTTTTGAAGGCACCAATCCAATTTTGAGCAAAAAAATTGGCTGTGCCATGTTCTCAACTTGCCAGAGTCCACTGTCTTGCAGTTTCCTAACAAGAAGTAGCTGTCTGGAGCACTTGTATGTGATTTCAAAATGAGATGGGCAGGAAATAAAGTTAGTAAAAATAACAATAAATAATAATAATAATCTCAAGTCCTCACTTTGTCCAGAGATGAATTACAAATCTATTTACCAGCTGCAGTCTTAAGTCACCATTTCTTTCCCTGAAGTCATAAATGTAATATAACAGTTTTTAGAAGATAAAAATGCATGTAGTTAGGGCTTATTGTTGATGAGCTTATTAAGGCCCATCTTTTATTTCAGTCATACCTTTTTGTCTTATAAAATGTGTTTGCAATGCTTTAGCCACATCCCTTTACCCACATCCTTAAGGAAGTCTTTTTGTCAAGTATTTATTTTTAGCTTTTAAATTATAAGCCAGGCTGGGCAAATACGAGCAAAATACAGACTGCCTGTGGTATAGAAAACCAAAAGTATTCAAATGCTGTACATAACATGATCACAAGAGAGTTATTCTGAGCAGCGTGTTTCAGTACCGCCTTTTTTGTCCTTGTTGGGAGGTTGGGCCAAGTGGGTAAGGAATGAGGCCCGTCTGGGAAGAAAAAAATATTATTCTTATCCAGGTCTGGGGCACCTTCTTTCATTCTTATCCATTTTTGCTTGTTTCATATAATCAGAAAAGTTGCTTTTTGTGACTTATGCAGTGTGCATTCTGCCACATTACATTTTACCCAGAAATCTGTACCTTCTGAATTACAATCATCAAATATTTGCATGTTGAAAGATGTGAAGAAGAAGAAATGGATTGGAACTCCATTAGCTGAGCCTGGGCAGGAGGAGAGAATTTTGTCAGGAAATTCCAAATGAGTATAAATAAATTCTCCACAGCAAGTCCTGGGCAATTTGCCTGCTTATGTGTCAGGAGTACATACTCTGTTTAAGGCTCCAGACCCGAGTTCTTGCAAAGAAAACATTGCAGTATTCCCTTCTTCCCAGAATGGTGAGTAAAGCAAACAGATATGAGGGGGATGTGATGCTAGATTTAAGATAACTTTTTGTTTATAGCTTGTTTTCATGTTTAAAATTCAAAAAGAGAACGAGAAGTTCATACCTATATTGACTAGCTAGGCTTCTGTCTGTGATTTCTTAACATAAAGATAGCACTGTTTTCCCATACAAAGTAAAACTCTGTTAGTCCAAAGAAAAATGCCTATTTATAACTAACTTCAGCTTTAGACAAACTCATTGTTGGTTTTAACCAGTTTCTTTCTTGATTCACATAGTATTTGTATAGATGACTATTTGAATATCTCTTACATTAGTGCATTTCCTTCTAGCAGTTTTTTTAAAAAATAGAATATATACAGAAGTGTGAGTGGCATTTGTACTTAGAAGGTTTGTCACTGAAGATCTGTCACTGCATACAAAAAGTCACTGTCTTTTTGTATGCCGGAATGCAGTCATAGGGATAGAAATATTTCCATTCCAAAGTGTTGAAGTTTACACCTTTTAAATATGTTTTCCCTCTGATAAATATCAAGTTTAACTGATTTCTTTAAGCATAGAAGAATTAATTGAATTAATTTTCTTCATATTTTTCCTATTTGAGGTAAGCTTTTTTGGCCTTCGTCTGGAAAATAGGTACTTCTCTTTATAAATTGCTGGTCATTTGATTGATATAATGAAATGTGCGCTTTTTCTGATATATATATTCACTTTTAGATATATCTTTTCAGTGCAAAATTGAAGGCTAGGATTCCAGCCACAATATCTTTAGAAGTTATTTAATTATATCTGGGGTAAATTAGTTATTTGTTTCTTTGAGGAAATGCTTGAATTAACTTTTTAAGCACTGTTTGAACGTTTGATTTAACTTTTAACTACTTGAATGCTTGAATTAACTTTTTAAGCATGTGTGTTATGCAGGTCTCTACCAATAATATGTTGTAATGTTCTGTGTTGTTTGGACAAGGCATTTTCATTCATTAATCACTCTGTATAATTAATATAAATGTATATTAAAATAGATTTAGGGGAGTGTTGGATAATACTAGAAAAGCTATAAAATTGTACTGCATTGGCAGATCTCATATCTTTACTAACATAGAATTTTGAAAACATTGTAGGTTGTCTTTGTGGTAATTCCCACTGAGATTAATGTTTATGCTTATACAATTGTTATCACAGCCAATTTCTCAGATGTTTTGACCACTCTTCAATCTTTTTGCTTCTTTCTTCAGGAATTTGTTTAGAACAAAAAAAGCTTTAAAACATAGCTTTTCTAAAGTAGCCTATCCATTTTTAAGCTCAAAATTAAGCCTTGAGCATATGGAATGATGCTGACCATTTTTTCTATTACATTAACAAAGAGCTATTTTAAAAGTAAAAGATGCGTATAGAACTGTAACTCTGTGTGACCCTGTATTTTCATTATAAAAGAGTCATCCTTTTTGTTTTAAGTTTATTTATCATAAATTTTATGGAAATAAATTAAAGAAAAACAAAAGAAATGATTTGTTAATATGGGGTGTTTCAATTCTTTATTTAAAAACTGCTATAAATATGTAATACATCTATTTTTTTAAAAAAATCTAATTATCTTTACAACAATTATTTTAAAAATGCAGATTTAGGATAGCTGAAAGTGTATTGTAATGCTGTTTAAGCATGTGGACCAAATTTTGTAATCAAAATATTGTTTTATTTAATTGCATGGTTTGCCTTCGCGATTAATAGACGCTGGACAGTTCATAGCAGTCAATATAAAAGTAGCATTAAACATACAAATTATTAACGTAAACATATTATCACGAAAAATTAAGCAATTCCCAGGTGCTGTATTATACTAATTTATGCTCCAAAATCCTGGAATAGCCTTTGACTTTTTCTAAAATGATGTCAGGAAGAGGTCATTCCAATCGTCTAAGAGAGATACTTATTAGGGTTTTTAAGCATCTATTTGCCTTGTTAATAATGCACTAGTCACCAGTAGGTTTATAGATTCACTTCCAAATGCTTCTCTTCAAACTTTATGATGCCACCTTTCTCCAGCGAACATCAGGCCATGCCTTACCTAGACTGAGTGTGCCCATGTGGTAAGAATGTACCCCATGAGTTCAGGGTGAATATGTACTATGGCTGCCCTTTTCTCTTGTAGCCCTCCTGCCCTAATTTATCTTTCCCCTAGGGGTTTATACAGTGCCTTCCTCCACAAAATAAGCTTGTTCTATTGGGCTTTTAATCCAACTGGGTTGCTTAGTGGCAGGCTTCTTGCATGAGTTATGCCTTTATGTCTTTTGTCTTTTATGCATTGCTCTGTTATATAATGTGGAGAGTCAGAAGATTGGATTGAAATGTAAAGACCGTACATTACTAATAAACAATTCAATATGTATATTATAAAAGAATATTTTTTTTTCTTGGAATAACAGCTTTTGGACTCATGATGCCAAGATATTTAAAATAATGTAAACACTAAACAGACCTGCAGTTTTATGCATTTCAATATGTAAAAACGTTGGTGCCTATGGAAAATAGATGAGGTTTACTCCATTTAACCAATCTGACCATTTTACAGAATTGAATTTAGTTGTATAATATTACTGTCCAGTAAAGGATCTAAAAACTTGTTTAGAATCTCCAGCCATAAATATTCACATATATCCAAGAAAAGCATCTCTATGGTCGTCATAGGGGTATAACAATTAATAAATACACCATGATTGTTAATCACTACGGTATTAGAAAGTGCTCTTCTGGATCACATATTTCTAGTTCCATAACAAATGTTGTAGATTTGTTAAACTTAGTATACACCAGAAGATTTTGAATTCCTGCAATATCTGGATCCCTTTCAGTCGGGTTTCAGGCCTGGTTACTGCACCGAAACTGCTTTGGTCGCGCTGACCGATGATCTCTGGCGGGCCAGGGATAGAGGACATTCCTCTATCCTGGTGCTTCTTGACCTCTCAGCGGCCTTCGATACCATCGACCATGGTATCCTTCTGCGACGGTTACGAGAGGTGGGAGTGGGAGGTGGCACCGTCTTGCGGTGGTTCTCCTACTACCTCTCGGACAGGTCTCCGAACGCACTTCAAGGTGCTAGTCATTACTTTTAAAGCCCTACATGGCTTAGGACCTGGCTATCTGAGAGACCGCCTCCTGCCACATACCTCCCAACGACCAATAAGATCTCACAGGTTGAGCCTCCTCTGGGTGCCGTCGGCCGGACAATGCTGGCTGGCGACCCCTCGGGGGAAGGCCTTCTCTGTAGCTGCTCTGGCCCTGTGGAACAATCTACCCATAGAGATCCGGACCCTTTCCACTCTCTCGGCCTTCCGAAAAGCCACCAAAACCTGGCTGTTCCGGCAGGCCTGGGGCTGTTGAACAAGGTCCAGCCCCACCTAGATGGATTGTATGGTGTGTTTTTTTTTAATTGTATTTTTTAACTGTATCTTTCTATTTTTAACTTTTAATTTTTTATCTTGTTCTGTAAGCTGCCCAGAGTCCTACGGGATTGGGCGGCATACAAATCTATTAAATTACTAATTACTAAATTATTACAAATATATACTTGACCATTCCATGTAGATTAAAAAATATTTGACTTGGGAGGGAACCAATTCATAAATTTAAATCAACATATACCAGTGATGGCTAACCTTTTTTTATGTGCACTGCAGCTGACCTAGAGCAACTACTTGTGTGCCCTCAGATATGGCTCTGTGCGCCATCTGTGGCACGCATGCCATAGGTTTGCCATCATGGCCATATACCATCCAGAGATCTAGACCAGGGGTTGCCCACGGGGCTGGCTTGGAGATAGCAAAGGACCAGCCTATGGTGCCTCTGGCAGCCAAAATCACACGTAAGGGGGGCATGGGAGGCCCCCCCACCCCATTTTCAGCCTGGAAAGCCTCTTGCAGCACTCTGCTGTTCAAAACACCCCCCTCCTGTGCCCCATTTTGGCCTGCGAACTGCTGCAGGAGGCCCTCCAGGACAAAACGCCCCAGTTTGCCTGGCAGGGTGCTGCAGGAGATGTCTGTCCCATCTCTCTCTCTCCCCCACCCCTTCCCAGCTGGCCTGCTGAGGAAAACTACAATGCTGCTCCAGCCTTCGAAGAAATCCAGTTTGACACCCCTGGTCTAGACAATACATTCTGGGACCCTGAAAGGCATAATCCTGTACCCAATTACCTGTAAATTACTCCAGTTGAACAAAATACATTGCTTCTGAATAGGTAAGGTAGTTTCATTCAAGCTAAGTTATATTGCTAATGATTTCATGGAAACATTCATGTAGTTTTCATGTCAGCAATACATAAGTGCCTCTTGTTACTGTTCCAGACTACCCCACACAACGCTGCTTTCTAAAGTAGCACATAATCATGATCTTTTTTGGTGATGTCTCAACCAAGATTCTATAAGTACTAGTATGAGCAATACTGCTTATGTTAAATAAGTTATTTATTAATTATGCTGGAGAAGTATTTTCAACTAATACTATTTCTAGTAAAAAGCCTAGAAACTTCTGGGAAGTTGCCAATGGTTATCAAGCCAAATATTAACTATACTGAAAGTCTTAATTTTACAGAGATTTAGCTCATGAAAAAATGTCCCATTTAATTCTATCATGTCATGCAGCAAAAGTTGTTTGTGACTTGTGACACAAATAAGCAATTTGTGTTTCATCAGTAAACCTTTTTTATTTGACAAAGGGAAAAATGAATAAGCAGGAAGTACTTATACAAAAAAAAGTATTTATGCCAGTAAAACAAAACCCTTTAAAGCAAATTATTTTGCCTAGCCATTACATTTCTAATGAATTAAGAGAGGGTTCATTAGAGTAAGGTTAACATAAACAAATGAAATGAAGTTTTAGCGCTCGAATTTTTTGATTCAGTAAAAATGACTCTATGCACTTTTGTAAGAAAAACAATATAGTTCATCCTGATATTAATTCATTAAACTATGACACAGAGCAAAATATGAGACATTTAAGATAAACAAAACATGATATGTAATCCAAAATATATTATTACTGTAACAAGTTTGACAATATGATTATCATAACAGGAAATGTACATTCCTAGAGATGTTCAAGAATTCAAATATTTTAATTCTCCGGACTTGTGTCGAGTTTGGTAAATCATTTTCTTGCTTTTTATAAATTTTTAACAAGTGAATTCATATTTTACTGCTATGGGATACATTTAGCATATTTTTCGGAATATAAGACGCACTCTTATAGGCTGAAAATCTGGGTGTGTCTTATACACCAAATACAGCATTTTTTGCCTCCTGAAACCCCATCCCCTTCACCAAAATGGCCGTGCAGAGCCTGTAAAAGGCTTTCAGAGAACTCCTGGGGGCTGGGGAAGGCAGAAATGAGTGAAAAACAGGCCATTTGTTTTGCTCAATTTTGCTCCCCCAACCACCAGGAGTGCTCTATAAGCCTCCTAAAGGCTATGCATGCAATTTTTTTGACAAAAAATGGGCCCGTTTTTGTGAAAAATAGGCAGTTTTTTGCTTGTTTTTGCCCCCCCCCCCCGGAGCACTCTGCAAGTTCCCTTAAAGGCTATTCATGCTTTTTTTTTTTTTGAAAAAAAAACAGGCCTCCTTTCACGAAAACGGGCCATTTTTGGGAGGTTAAAAGAGTGCAAAAACTTTTTTTTAAATTTGCCTCGTCAAAACCTTGGTGCGTCTTATACTCTGGTGTGTCTTATACTCTGAAAAATACAGTATATTGCTTGAGAATTTAAGCTGAATGATGAAATTAAGGTAAAGATTCCCTCATGGCACATTTTTCTGGTGATTAAAGTACCTCCTCAAAAAATATAAATTGTGATTTTTGTATGTAAAAGAAGAGGTAAAGTATTATAAACTATATGGGTTATAATACTAACTACACTGACTTAGTTTAATTTTGCATGTAGAGATTTTCCCACATAACAAGCTGGAGAAATGTCACTTGAAACATCTAAATACGTACGAGAGTTTTCTTTCAGGAACAACTTTGTTGTTTTTAAATTTGGTTCTTTAAGAATGGCAAATTGTGTTTTAAACCATTTATTAAAAGCTTGGATAGAGAAAGGGTCTAAGGCAGGGGTGTCAAATTCGATTTCATTGAGGGCTGCATCAGGGATGTGCTTGATCTCGGGGGGGGGAGGCATGGCCCTCTGCCAGTGAAAATGGAGCTTAGCGGGGCCATATCCCCTTGAGCTCCGTTTTCACTGGCAGAGGGCTATAGGAGGCCGTCACAGCCAAAAACAGAGCCTGGGAACGCCACACATGGTCCTCCCAAGCTCTGTTTTTGCTGGCAGAGGTACCACCGGCTGATCCATCGCTGTTTCCAGGGCGGCCCCGCAGGCCAGATCTAAGCACCCCGCGGGCTGCATGCGGCCCACACGCCTTAAGTTTATTACCCCTGGTTTAAGGTAATTTTCATTAAATGAAAATGAGATTTAGTAAAGCACAGAATGGGCTTGTCTTCAATCCTCCCCTCTGAGCCTTCCCTAGTCTGAGTAATAAAATCCCCAGAAGAAGCTAAATGGCCAGGCCAAGTATAACCTTTATTATTTGCATTTTGTTCATTGATCAATTGCTAGTCCATTGCTCAGATATCTCTTTTTCTAGGGAACTTACAACATAATGAATGATATAAGGTCTCCTGCTTGAGCAGTGGATTGGACTAGAAGACTTCCAAGGTCCCTTCCTATGTTGTTATTCTATGTTCTAAATATTTGTGTGGTTGCCTTAAAATTTTCAGGCAAGTAACTCTTTTCAGGACAAATCAAAATGGGTCATCCCATTACTGTTTTTAATAAAAAATAATGCAAGCTTTAGGACTGTGATTTTTTTAAAGTGTCCGAGCTATTGAAAAAAAACTAACTATATACCAAAAGGGAATGGAAAAGGAAATATGGGGGGAGAGGAGGGCCTTCCCTAGTGCAGAAAATAATATAAAGTCATTGGTGAATGCTTAGCCTATGAAAGATCGTGATCTGTTTATTTATACTCATGCTGGAAACATTTTTCCCTTTATGGGATGAAGAATGAGCAAGTTGAGAGATAGGGATTTTGCAAGCGAACAGTTTCTGTGACGTATGGAACTATGATTGCAGGAAATATTCCAAAGCCTGGTAGACTTTGGACAGAAGTATGTGCAGACTCAAAAAAAGAAATGGAAAGGTAATATTAATTAAATGAAAAATTTGCTGTCGGTGCTTACAGACTTTTATTGTGTGTCTAGGCTGGGGAATGGGGCGGAGAGGGTGAGGAGCAGCTCGTACTGCACGCCTAGGCATAAATGCTCTTTTTGAAGGCGCACTGTAGATGGATTGTACTTTAATTTAAAATGCTTTGCTGAAACATATGTCTCCTGGGACGGCAGGAAGCTATCCTGTCCTGACATTTGAGCTGGCAGTTTCTGTTTCAGTGGAGATATTTTCGACTGTCTTGTAAATTATGTCCATGCTATAAGAATATAAACGAGGTAACATGAACAATCCTACACGAAAGTGTTCCTAAACAGAGAGTCAGTGTTCCTTTGTATTGTTTTGCTTTTATATTTTAGTACATTGAATTAAATTTCTCTGCTGGCTGTTTACCATTTATAAATTCAGTGTGTGTGTCTGTGTGTGTTAACATGTTAATACAGTTTGCCAAAGAACACAGGTCCATTTCACCTTTCATCATAGAACAATGCAGAACTATCAAATACTAATTATAATCAGTGATATTTTTAAATGGCTATATGCAAACCCATCTCAAATGCATGCATTTATTTTGTATCTTATAATTAGATGACCCAAACTTAACATGAAATGTGAGTATGCTAAAAACTGATTCAAGACATGTAGTGCATTCTCCAGGGGAGTATGATGTACTGGTTCTGGTATTTGAACAGCATCACTATATTTTTAACTTCTAGTAAGTTTTTTAATTTTGCATTTTTTCTTTTTCTTTTTCTAGAAAACGAAGAAAATGCCATAAATGGGGAAGATGACAAAATTCAGAAAGATCCCTATTTTGTGGAGACACCTTACGGCTACCAGCTTGATTTGGATTTTCTCAAGTATGTGGAAGATATACAGAAGGGAAATACTATTAAGAAACTGAACATTCAAAAGAAGCGGAAAGTGACACCACCTTTTGCTTCTGTCAAAATCCCTTCCAATCAGTACAGTGAATGGACATCAAATGAATCTCTTTCTTCATCCAACAGTGATGAAAACAAACATTCGTCTTTACTTTTTACAGCCCAAAGCCAATTAGCAGGGACAATTTCTGCAAAGCCTTCCTTGGCATTTGAAGCTTCTCCAAGCTTCCTAACTATCCCTGAAAGCAAACCATTACTTCCTCCTTCACCACAGCTGCCTAGACACAACCTTCGAGTTACAAAAACTCTCATGGAAACACGTAGGAGATTGGAACAGGAGAAAATGGCAATGCAGCCCATCCCTGGAGAAACCCGGAGGCCTAGGCTTTCCAGTTTTGGAGCCATGGGCTCCACCGGCTCTCTTCCTTCTTTTGTAGGATCCAGTAGCCAGAATCAGATGTGCCAGCAATTTCAGAATGGCTATCAAGGCAATGGAGAGTGTAGTCTTTATCTGGCCTCCTCTTTGGGCAGTTCTATTCGGCATAGCCCATTGAGTTCAGGAGTATCAACACCTGTGACCAACGTGAGCCCAGTGCACCTGCAACACATCAGGGAACAAATGGCTATTGCCCTCAAACATCTCAAGGAACTGGAGGAGCAAGTCAAAACCATCCCTGTGCTCCAGGTTAAGATCTCAGTACTTCAGGAGGAGAAAAGACAGCTGGTGGCAAAGCTCAAAAGCCAAAGAATGGTCAATCAAAATGACACAGGCACTTTCAGAAAGAGATCTTACAGTGCAGGAAATGCAGAGCAGTGGAAGCACCTGTCTTCGGTCAGAGGCGGCGGGGAGCTTTACATAGACTGTGAAGAAGATACGGGGAATGTGGGGCATAGCACAGAGCAGGTAGAAGAGTTCAGGCATTTGACTGCTGAAATGCAAGCATTGGAAAAGAAAATCCAGGACAGCAGTTACGATATTTCCTCTGTGCGAGGCAATCGGGCTAATGTAGCAAAAGAGAATAGGTCAATTGCTGTTGGTGCAGATGTAAGCATGAATGATATTGTGGTATATAACAGAGCTTTGAGGGCATGCAGGGATGTAGCCGTGGGAACAGAGGTGAAGACTAAAGATTTTGTTGCTGGGGTGTCAGAAGAAATGCTTGGTCTGTCTACTGAGGCTGAGAGAGAGATAGAACTTCAGCATCAGATGATTGAATCCCTTAAAGAGAAAATCTACCGGCTGGAGGTTCAGTTGAGGGAAGCCACTTACGACAGGGAGATGATCAAATTAAAGCATGAGCTTCAGGCAGCTGGATCTAGGAAAAAATCAGACAAGGCATTAATGGCACAGCCCCTTGTCTTCAGCAAAGCAGTGGGCACAGAAATCCAAATGAGAGACCAAATGGTGGGAAACCACGTGGATATTGTTGATTCTTGTGTAGGGAACAGTCCCCAGATGAGTAGCATTGGTGTATTGTGTAGGCCTATGTTGCAGAGTTCAGCTGTGGGGCCAGATGTTCCCATGAATTGGTGGATTGTAAAAGAGAGGAACGAAATGTGTGATCGTTGTATTGGGAGTTATGTTGAGACCCACAATAAATGTGTGGGCACAGAAATGAGCTTCTGCGAAACCGGGGTCAATACAGAGGAATTGGTGGACAGCTTAAGCCTGCATAAGAGAGAACTACAAATCAAGGAAGTGTGGTCACTTGGCTATAGAGACTCTTTGGATCTGACATTGTGTCCAGCTAAAGAGACCACATCTTGCAGCACAAACACAGAGACTCCTTGCAGAGCCAACTCTGGAATCATGGCAGTGCCTTGTACAATTAACCAGGGAACCAATACAGTATTAGAAAAGGCCGATGGATTCACCAACACAGAAATGACGATTTTGACAGATTCCAGCACCAATACTTTGTTGAGCACTTCTGATAAACAGACAAACACTGTGGCTGTGGAGCTGAAGACGGTGGCTGTTGGAGATGGTAGGGTCAAGGATGTAAATACTGCTGCTAAAACTCGTTCCATTGGTATAGGAACTTTGCTTTCTACTACTACTAGCTTTGATAAATCTTCTCTAACAAAGACCAAAGACTGCGGAGTAGGTCAGATCAGTATTCATGAGAACTATCTAGTTGGATTAAAAATGAGAAACATTGCCTGTGGTCCACCACCAGTTTCTCTTGCACCACCCAGCACGAGAAGCATTGGTGTTGGGGATGATTCTGTGGATGATTCAGGGAATCCCGACACTGATAGCCCATTTCCTCTGCCCGAAATAAGGACCGGCCTGGACCATTACATTGAACGGGTTCAAAAGCTTGTTCAAGAACAGCAAATGCTCCTTGCTGAAAATTATGCTGAACTAGCAGATGCTTTTGGAGAACCTCACTCACAAATAGGCTCTCTCAATTCTCAGCTCATCAGCACTCTATCATCTATCAACACGGTCATGAAATATGCAAGCACAGAGGAACTGCGCAGCTTAGAGGTACCAAAACAATGCACGGACAAACCTACTGCTACAGGTAGGCAGAGTGTATTGAGTCTAAGCTGTTGTAGAGCAGTTTTGCCTTAAGCTGCACCTTCTGAATGTATGGGGCTTTGTAGCTCCTTAGCATATAGTGTCTGGGAATTAGGAAAGTCAGTGTTTGATTCCTCAGAAGTTCATATCTTTATGAGAGAGAGAAATATCTTTATTACTCTCTAAAGAGAACAAGAAGGAGTTTGATAGCCCTTTTCCAGCTAACCAATTTTATTTACAGGCATAAAATATTATGAGTTGCAGATGCCCATTATGAGCTTTATGCATTCTAATAAAACCGGTTAGCCGGAGAAGGAACTTAACAGTCTCCTTGTGATTTTTTTTTTTTTTTTTTTTTTGCTTTCCAAATTCCCATAGTGGCATGAATTTATTTGAAACACTGCTGTTTTTTTTTTAAAGATCTGTTTTCAAAGTGTTGCTGTGGATACAAACAGTTAATGCCAAATGTTAGTATTTGTGTAAGAGATAAGAGATGCAGGCTTTGTCATTGTCTGTAATTTTTTTGTATCTAATTAATAATATAGGTCTGCACAAAATATTGTACAGCATTAGAAATGGTCTAGGTTTTTGTATGATTTATTTGAGCAGAGACGACTAACAATTGCCTCGTCCTCCTTTATAAGAGCCCCTTTAACAACATCTTTGTACCCCTGTCTCTTTTCTCTTAGAGAGGTCCGTCCCCCCCTAAAATAATTGCTTTCAGATGGGACAACATCTGAAGTCTCAGAATAGAGGCAGGTGCTACCGGTATCTAAAGCAAGGGTTCCAACCTTTGCAACTTTTAAGACTTGTGGACTTAAAGCTGGCTGGGGAAATTCTTGGAGTTGAAATCCAGAAGTTTTAAAGTTGCTAAGGTTGGACACTCCTGATATAAAGAGAAAAGTCATTTACTTTGCTGAGAATCAGGATTCTAGAAAGATTGGGTTGGTATGAGCCTTCTCCATTCTAGACTTCACCTGCATTTTTCTAAAGTCCTTGCTTCAGTCCTACCCAAAAATGGCAATGGTTTTTCCTTCTCTTTCTCACTGTAGACAACCATATTCCACTGGCTTCATTTTCTTCCATCTCCAATTACTTTTTTTATTTCATCTTACAGTTAGTCCTCAACTTATGAGCACAATTGAGTCCCAAAGTTCTGTTACTAGGCAAGACAGTTGTTAAGTGAATTTTCACCCCATTTTACGACCTTCCCTGCCACAGTTGTTAAGTGAATCACTGCAGTTAAGTTAGTAACATGGTTATTAACTGAATCTAGCTTCCCCATTGATTTTGCTTGTGAGAAGATTGCCAAAAGTGATCACAAGATACACTGCCATCATCATAAATATGAGCCAGTTATCAAGCGTCTAAATTTTGTTCATGTGACCACACGGATGCTGCAATAGTTGTAAGTGTGAAAAACGGTCGTAAGTCCCTTTCTTCAATGCCATTATCATGTCGAACAGTCACTAAATATATGGTTGTAAGTTGAGGACTACCTACCGTGTTTCCCCCAAAATAAGACACGGTCTTATTTTCTTTTGACCCACAAAATATGGCTTGTACCTTATTATAAGGGGAGGGCTTATTGTTTTGGGGTTGCCGGGTGGCTGCTGTCTTGCGAGAGGGCTTCCGAAGAGCCAGGCCTCAGGGGCAAACAGCTGTGTTGCACTGTCACAGCAGCGCAACACAGCATCCATGAAGTGACCACACTCACGAGCAGCCACCTGGCAAACCCCCTTTCCAGATGGGCACAGCGCCATTCAATGACTTAGGGGTATCGCCAAGCTGCGTGAATGCCTTTTGCTGCCCCCAGCTCTTGTGGCTTTTGGCACCTTTGGAATGCCTCTAGGTCAGTGAATGGTGCTCTGCATGGCTGGAGAAGGGGGTTGCATGAGCGGCTGTTCCGTTCCCTGCTTGCGCGCCACAGAAAAAGCCATGCTGGGATGGCAGCAGCGGTGGTGCCCTGATTCTGCAGGGAGAGTTGGGCCAGGGCATCGTGAAGCTGGGAGGTGCGGAAGCATGGAGCGGAACAGCCGCTCATGCAACCCCTCTCTCCAGCCGTGCAGAGCACCATTCACTGACTTAGAGGCATTCCAAAGGTGCCAAAAGCCACAGGAGCTGGGGGCGGCAAACAGGCACTCACCTGGCTTTGCGATACCCCTAGGTCAGTGAATAGTGCTGTGTCCATCTGGAAAGAGGGTTTGCCATGTAGCTGCTCGTGAGCATGGTCACTTCATGGATGCTGTGTTGCGCTGCTGCGACAGCGCAACATAGCTGTTCGCCCCTGAGGCTGTGCCCAACTCTTTGGGAGCCCGCTCACAAGAGAGAAACCACCCGGCAACCCCCCTCTCCAGCTGGGCACAGTGTCACTCACTGACCTAGCGGTATCCCGAAGGCACCAAGCAACGCGAGCGCCTTTGCCCGCCCCCCTGGTTCCTGTGCCTTCAGGATACCTCTAGGTCAGTGAGCAGTGCTCTGCCTGGCCGAAGGGGGGAGGATTGTATAGGGGGCTTATTTTCATGGCATGGCCTTAGTTTCAGGACATGTCATATTTTCGGGAAAACACGGTATATTTCTATTTAATATTGTTCTCCCTTTTCACATTCTTCTCTCAGTATTCTAGCTCTTTTCCCTTATTCTGTCTTCATCCAACAATTTATTCATTTGCGGTTTTTGCTGAAAGAAGAGAGGATAATATATGTGAATGTTTGTGCTTTTGTATGAAAGAGAGGCCTGTGTGCCTGAGAGTGGTTTGGGTCTGCATGTCTTCATGGAAAACCAGTCTTTATGAAAAGAACGCCTTCTTTTACAAGCAATTCATTTTAATCACTGTTACTTAATTAAGTCTGTATGTTTATGTGCCCTCTGCCCTAATTGGAGAATGATGTATAATAAATTGTTTATGCTGCACAAAGATTATGATAAATAACTTGTACATAATTTTACACATGAGGTTGCTGCAAAATACTAATACACAAGGAAAAAATTTCCAAGAAGACCCACTTTAAATTAATAAATAGGTGTTACTGGTAGCATGCTGTTGGTGGGTTGACACTTTATCTCCATAGAGCTGAAAACATGGATCTGATACTATTGGGCCATTTCTCTTAATTTCTCATGCTTTCCAAAAATACAATGGCAAGTTTTACTCTTATATAACGCCATCACTTTTAGTACAGGAGTAATATGTAAACAATAGGTTACTTTAAGCCAAAATAACACTTTACTGATTTGTTCAGTACTTGACTTCTGTTGATTTTATTTCTCCTATTTCTTACTTAATTTGATAATGAAAACCAGTAGTTTAGTAAAGATTTTATTTTATAATGCAGTTTTTAAGAACAGGGTTTAAGGGGCTGCGTAGGTTTTTTATTTTAAAATCTGAACAAGGAAAAAAATGGCTTTCTTTCTTTGGTCAAATGTACCCAAAACAATTCTCTGAATACTGAAAACATTGTCTCTAGCTGTATTTTTCTTCTTTTTTTGCACAGACCTCATACTTAAATTAAAGGCTATAGAACAGTAGTTTCATGTGTCAAACAAGCATCCAAGATCTTTTGCAATCTGGGACTGTTTTGCTGTTGCATTCCTATAATCCTGAAAATGTTTTCCTTTTTCCTGGTAAGGAAGTAGTTGCAGTGGAAACTTCTTGTTATCCATCTGCAATTGTTTAGGACATAGAACTAAATGAAAAAGCAAAACAAAATTGATGAATAGTTCTGCCACTTATTGATGGGAAGAAAGTATGCGAGATAAATCAGCTTCTCCAGCTGCTTTTAGTGTCTTCCAGGAAGTGTTCTACAACTAGGAATTGGCCTTCTGCTCCATTTCACTATATTATTTGCTGTAATCCTTTAATTTACTTTCCAATGTAGCCTTTTATGGTGTGCCATACACATATCTACAACAACAAACTAGAAATAATTATAATCAATATGACAAAGGAATATTGCATCTCCTTAATGTTCAATATTATGACAAAAGATTGACTGAATTATTTTTTAAATCAGATTATTTATTTCCACCCACTCTGGTTCTCATACTGTAGCTTGAATGATAAACATTCAAGTAAACAAGCTGTACTCTGGGTTGCATTAAAAAGATGTAAAACAGCTGCTCCTTGTAATAAATTTTCACATTTTTAATGCTTTTTTTAAAAATACATGTAGTTTTAAAAATAAATTAATAAAATTTCAAATGTTACCATCTGAAATTATTTTAAATTCATATATCTCTCTTTTAGTGGCTGAAAAAAATGTGATGCTATTTATAAATGCATTTATACTGTTATTTGTAGATTTGTAGATGAAAATTTTATTATTTTGTCCCTTATTAGAAACAAAACAAAAACAGGAAGGTTACTTTTGCTAACTCAATGAATACTACACACTAGGGATGTCTAACCTTGGCAACTTTAAGACCTGTGGACTTAAACTTAACTCCCAGAATTCCTCAGCCAGCCATGTCTCAAATATTGGAATGTTTGAATTTGTGTATAGAAGAAATACTAAGCAAAATCATTTTTATTTGGCAAAATACAGCCTTTTTTTGCCAATATAAGATATTTGGGTCCACAAGGTGACACAGTAATTCCCATCTAATTCCAGGCTCTTCAAAATTGATGCTGGGGCAGGAAATCGGGACCATAAATGAGGAGAAGACTGCAATAATTGGAATGAGACAGGACCAAAAAATTTTGACTTCCCAGGATAGCACATTATCTTCAATTAATCTTACAGATGACCAACTTGCCTCTGGGCTTTATGGTAATTCTGTTATGCTACTCTTTGCTCTGTTATGTTATTTTTTTAAACAGGTTGGTCATTTTCTAATAGTATAGTTCTCAAGTGAAATGGTACAAAAGTTAGATAACTCGCGAGGAAAAATTGTAATTGGTCTATGGAGAACTATGCTTATTCTTGTGTGGTTTTTACATATTTGATCTCTATTCCTAAAGTAAAATATGCTGACTATAATTTGAAATAATACTAGATACTATCTAGTCTAATGCATCCCAATAATTTATGATGTAGGCTGAGAAATTAGTTTGCATTTTGTTAATGAAAGCATTATGTATATGAATATATACATAATATGTATATGCACCTTTGGTTTTTATTTATTGTATCTGCCTGCTTATCCTGTGTATGGTCTGTGCACATATTTTAGATGACATTTAATTGCCTTTTTATGAGGTGGTTCAGGAATTATTTTTTAAAAAAGACTTATATTGGCCAGAAAGTTGGATATGTAACTTATACTCAGGAATTATTTTAATAATCTTGGAAACATGTTCAATCTCTACGCTCAATTTTTAAAAATTTCATAGGTGGCTATACACATATGAAAAAATCATTTAGTTTATTAGTTTATTATTATTACTAGAGAGTCAGTTTGTTGTAGCAGAGTAGAAACTAGGAGAGTGTGAGTTCTAGTCCTGAAGCACAAAGCCACCTGGGTAACTTTAGGCCAGTCACTCACTCTCAGCCTAAGGAGGAGCAGTGGCAATCATGTCTGACATTGGGCATACTGCAAATCCCATCAGCCACAGACTGTCAATTGGGAGGAACTAGAAAACAAGTTTTTTCTGCAGTCGATCCTGCCTTACGGAATATTTTGCTCTCAGCGATCAGAACGGCCCCAGCCCTATTGGCTTTTCGCAAAGCTTTACGAACTTGCTGTGTACCTGGGACTGGGAATGTGTTAAGGGTCTAGTTACTTGGCTTTACCATTAGTTGATTAATGATCCCAGCTGCTGTTTCTACTTATCTGTTTTGTGGATAATTTTATTTTTTTAATATTTTTAAATTGCTTAAACTGTTTTATAATTTTAGAATTGTAAGCCGCCCAGAGTTACTTGGTGCTTTTGGGCAGCCGTAGAAACGGAATGAATGAATGAATAAATAAATAAATAAATCCTGCCAAGAAAACTGCAGGAACAAGTTAAGGCAGTTAACCTGAGTCAATACTGACTTGAACACACTCCTCCCACAAAGAAAACCCTGCTAAAATTTAAAGGCCATTGTAAAGATATTAAATGAACACATGAATGGGGAGGAGGCTTGCACCATTCAAACTTTCAAAAGCTTGGCCATAATATTATCATGTGGATTTCTATCCCTTGCATGAATAATGTATATAACAATGCTCTAAGGTGAAGATACAATTGGGATAGGTTTGAACACATAGCCCCGTCGTGGTGTGTGGGAAGTCTGAAATCTCTGTCCATTAGTTTCTTGCACATTTTAAATTTGTCATTGGTCAGAATAGCTTAACTTCAGGATATTGATAGTGTTGATACAAATCTTTGTTAACATAATTTCTGTACCTTTTTTGGTAGTCTGTGCAAATGATGGTATGTTGAAGTCCATCATGAAGAAAAAAGATGGGAAAAAAGATGAGAATACAAAGAAGAATTTGCAGTTTGTGGGTATTAATGGCGGGTAAGATCTTACAGTTCTGAAATTAGATTTTCTTTTCTTTTCCAAATCTATAGAAGTAAAATTATAGTCATAAATTGATATTTGATCATAAAACTATAATATCATAAATTATTTGTTCCAAGGCATATAATTTCAATGAAATTATCAATGTCTTGTGGGGAGAAAATGCACCGAAAAGATGCTGTTATACAAAAACAGTATCTTTTCAGTCTATTTTCTCCCCTCAAGACATGTTGAGATGATCCTTGATATCATTATATGAACATAGTAATTACATATTTTTCATTTTTCTGATATTGAGTTATAATTTTTTGGGAGTAAAATGTTTTAATCATAAGGGTTTTTTTCAATCAAGGTTTTGGAGAATTTCTTAAAATGAAATTATACTTCTCTTAACATCTCCCACCAGATAAACTGTAATTTTAAAAATAGAATATTTTCTTCCAATATATAGAAGCAATTGAGAAATAGAGATTCTAATTTCTTTGAGAGCATTTTACATACCCAGGAAAAAAAAACTTTGCCTGAATATTTAATAGTTAACATAAATCAGGTTTCTCATTACTCATTTGATGAATAGTTGCACTTCCATAAGTATTGTGTTGTATTAGTCAGCTTATTAACATCATTTGGATGTTTTGCCTATTGATGAAGGAATTTTGCCATTAATATAACTTTTAAAAGCCTTCCTGTAAAGGCCCATGGAAGAAAAATATTTAGAAACTGTTATAAAAACAAAAAGGAGCAGAGGCACTCAACTCCTGGGGAAGGAAATAGTTTTAGAAAGAAACTTAGACTAACTCCTCCCTAACACACTGAAGTAGAAAAGAGACAAGAAGTAGAAAAAAGACAGTCACACTTGCAGGATTCTATTAATATAGCCTATCAGTGGATCAGTAGAACGGTCACTTCTAGTCTTATTTTGGAGTCTGTTTCTTGATCTGGACAACCATAAAGTGCTGACACTTCCCAAGGCTAGTATAATCTGTAAAGCACTAAACTGGAGAAAGATGGGATGTAGCAAACTAGTTGCTTTAACTTTGAATATGTATGTAATGGTACATTAATGAAAAGCCATTTTATTTCCTAGGTATGAAACCACATCAAGTGATGATTCTAGTTCAGAAGAGAGTTCCTCGTCGGAGTCTGATGATGAATGTGCTGGGAATGATTATGTTCAGATTGAAAATTCCAGCGTACTTGAAAGGGAACATAGATTAAACAGGAAAGATGTTAAACCTGTTCAAGAAGAAGAAATAATGCATGTTCAAGAGCATGAACCTGAGAATGTAGAAATCCGTGAGAGGTATGGTATATTTTCTGCATAATGCAGAAATTAGTACATGTTTTAATTATCTAAATTTTGTCATAATACAGGTAGTCCTCAGCTTATGACCACAATTGAGCCTAAAATTTCTGTTGTAAAGGAAGACATTTGTTAAGTGATTTTTGTCCCATTGTACAACCTTTCTTGCCGCAGTTGTTGAGTGAATCGTTGCATTTCATAAGTTAGTATACAGTTGTTAAGTAAATCCAGCTTCCCCATTGATTTTGCTTATCAAAAGGTTGCAAAAGGTGATCACATGACCACATGACCGTAGGACACAGCAACAATCTCAAGTATGAATCAGTTGCCCAGCATCTGAATTTTGATCACATGATAATGATGCTACAAAGATTGTAAGTGTGAAAAATGGTCATGTCACTTTTTTCAGTGCCGTTGTAACTTTGAACGGTCACTAAATGAAATGTTGTAGTTCAAGGACTACCTGTAGTTCTCAATAGCCCTGTATTTTTAACCTTTTTTTGGCTATACAATTTAAGGCCTGCATTCACAAAACAAAAGTTTAAGCTTCTAAATTGCTTCATGTTTAATAGAAAAACAGATACTTTTTTTTAAAAAAAAATACAAAATTCAAAAAGTTGAGAACTACCAGTAATCCTTTAATTTTACTCATAATGCACATAGAAGCTATTGCATTAACAGAAATATGGAATATTTGAGAGCAGTGAAAGCTTCCCCCAAAATTGAGATTGTTATTCTTGACTACTTTTCTTAAATAGAGAGATAATTTGTACTGTTGTTAGAGTCAATATTTATCAGGCCAATGTTAAGGTTTAGTATATGCATTTACTAACTTACGTAATCAACATAACTTGGCCTTGCCCAGACATCCCACCAAAAGCTAAACTGTTCAGATTGCATTTTAGTTTACTGACTCTTAACCAGTCCATTAGTGCAGCCTGGTGGTAGTTCAGAACCTAAACTTCCACTTGTGGATTTGATGAAAAGGGGAAATAATTTAATATAAATCGGTGTCCATTCTCTTTAAATATATGAATGTTTTTGCTCAGTAGTGTCATGATAGACTATAGAATGAAATGGAAGGATAATAATCCTGAAGTATAAATATCATGAGGCGAAGCAGAAATTCCTAGAAACCCATCCAAGTATTGCCAAAGTGACTATAAGGGTGTTCCACCCAGAGTTTATACAACCATAAGGGCTGGAAAAAATATCTAATACATCTAGTGTTGTTGAAAATATGATCTTCAAAAGATGAACATCTCCTGCCAGTTAGCTCATGCTAAACTTACCCTGTTTCTCCCAAAATAAGACCTCCCCAGATAATATGTCCAATTGGGCTTTTGCACACGTGCGCTAAAATAAGCCCTCCCCCGAAAATATTGCAACAGCAGCAGCCATGAGGTGACCACTCTCGCTGCCTCCTGCACCTCAAAAATAATGAGACCTCCCCAAAAATAAGGCCAAGCTCTTATTTTGGGGGTCAAAAGAAAATAAAACCCCGTCTTATTTTCGGGGAAACATGGTAGGTAATTACAGTTTGAATGTCCTAAGGTAAGCCTTGCTAGAAGTTTACATTATGATAAATAAGTTTTGTAAAATATATGTTAATATAGAACATTTTCCCTACATCATGATAGGCCTGAATCCATGTATCTTCACAAATCTTCTGAAGAAATTTGTATTACTTAAAAAATATATCAATGGGCAATATAATGATGGTTAAAAATAAAGAAAAAATTGTATGACATTGTTTTATATTGTTTGAAAGTTTGAGGTAGATGCTTTAGTACCACTAGTTAATACCTCGAAGATGGACTGTCTCCTCATCTGCTCCTCAATAAGATGCATGTTGTATTCTTGAAATAAAATCTGTAGGAACTGGTAAAGAGTTTTTGCTGGGGTATATTTCCTCTAAATCAGGGATCCACAACCCCTGTTAGGAACTGAGGTGCACAAACAAGTGAAGCTTCATTTGTGCATATCCGGCAGTTAGGTAGCATGCAAAACTATTCTCCCCCTCTCCCCGCCCCCACATCCCCAAGTCCATGGAAAAATGATCTTCCATGAAACCAGTCCCTCATGCTAAAAGTAACATTTGCTCTAAATTAAATTAAATTAAAATGAAAAATGAAAAAAATATCTAAACATGCCATCTTTTTTTTCAGATACGAACTGAGTGAAAAGATGCTGTCAGCATGTCATTTTCTGAAAAACAGCATTGATGATCCAAAAGCCATGAGCAGCAAAGAAATAGTAAGTCTGAGCATTTACTTTACTCTCATTAATCAAAAGGAAGAAGTTGCTGCTATTTATCAAAGATGTCAGTGAAAAAGTACCAGTTTTCATGTTACAAGTTTTTATATTTCTGAATAGCTCATATAATCCATGAGTAGGGGAGAAGGCATGTGTTCCTGGAGGTGGCAAGTATGTTCTGTTTTATTCAAGCTTGTTTGTACAATAAAACTAACTGCTCCATCAATCCTGAACCATAATGGACTAATGAACGGCATATTTCAGTGCTAAAATAAGCAGATAGGCTGAAATGAAGGTATTTAATCCCTTCAATTAGCATAGTGAAGGGTTGTTTCTGCAGTGCTAATTTTAGCCTCCAATCCACTTGCCTTTCTTAAATTTGCTATGCTGGTAGGTGGTGCAGCCAAAATATATACTAAAAATGCATTGAACTGACTTGGTTAAAATCTCATAGCATTTAAAAGCAACAGTATAATCCACTTAGTCATGCTCTTGATCTGGATACTGCTACCAAGTGTAGAAAAATACTTAAGGTAGGAAGTTAATGTTCCACTTGACTGAGAAAGTATGTCTGTTTTGATATGGAATGTGCTTTATGTGTTACCAAAAATAGAAATGCATAGTATTTACATCTGTTCATTTTTGAAAGTGTGTTTGTGGTATGCAAACAAGAGAGCTATTTATTGAATTCTATTCCTTCAAATAATTTGAAATTAGCCATTTTCATTCAACTGATTATATACCTTTAAATGAAAATTTGTTCTATATAGAGAAATAAAGTCCAGTGTGCATAACCAAAAATGACGTTTCAAGACCATTTGTCAGGTCAAAACAAATACGTTTAATAGTTTTGAATTTGAATATGATGTTTTGTTGATTAGCCAAGAATCCATATAACAACACAAAATTGAGATAACAAGACAATACATAACAAAGTAAAAGGCAAAGATAATAGGAACTACAATTCATATTTCTGTTTCACCCCTATAACTTACCCCAATCAGATCCATGTATGCAGTTCTTAGTTGTACGGAACTATTTTATTCGTTTATGATGGCAGCTTTTATTATGATGTCATATAATTGGAAAAAAATAGAATTTGGAAGATGTCAGGAAGGATTAAATTGAGCAACTTGATAAGAATGAGAGAAAATACAACAGAAAATATATTAGAATACATGATGATATTAGTACACTGATTTAAGGTTTATATGTTGCAGCCACACCTTTTGTGAGAAAATGTCTTTATATTTTATGTTCACTATATTTAGTGTTTTAGGGACAGATCTTCCTTGGGAAAATCTTAACTATGTTGTCACCAACTAGGCACATAATCAAGCAATCAGTTAATACTGGTTGTAACTTTATATATATTTGTAGTATTTTTAAACAAACACAACATTATAACAAGTAAAAACAATTAAATACAGAACTTCAATATACAAAAATCTATGGAAGTTTAGAATAGGAATCCCAATTTTTTTGCCCATTTTCTTACAAAATTTTCTTACACAAAACTATAGTTGTAGTCAGCAAACAAAAAACACCAGGGGAATACAAACAAAGCACTTGCCATGACTGTGTCTTGTCCCTGGAGAGAAAGTTGGGCACCTGGGCTTAGAATCATTTGTTTTTAGTACTGGGGGATGCTGGTTTTCATGTGCTTTATTTTCTCTGTGAGGATGAAATAACTTATAAATAGAGCTTTGCTTTGAAGCTTTTTGTGTTTCCTTTGGCAGAGATTTTGTTTAAACACCATCCAGCATGAATGGTTCCGTATATCAAGCCAAAAGTCAGCTATTGCTGCCATGGTTGGGGACTACATAGCTACTTTTGAAGAGGCTTCTCCTGCAGTCCTTAGGCAAATCATCAACATGGCAGATGGAAATGGCAACACGGCTCTTCATTACAGTGTCTCCCACTCAAACTTTGAAATTGTGAAACTGCTTTTAGATGCAAGTAAGTTGGCTAGTCTGAATTTTGGGTGGTTCCTTGTATATGTTGTATCTAGAACCAGCAAAATATTATGCTCCGTTGGCCTCTAAATATAAGAGGTTTTAGTAATAATTAATTTGTCATACAGTCACATGAATTAAATTGATTTTGCATTTGAGCTATTGTCCCTTCAGAAATTCTTTCTTTAGTTGCTAAGAATTCTGTTCCTAACTACAGTACTTCTTTAGTGGTGATAAGGCCCTTCAAAAAACCCACCATTCTTTGACATCTCTAAGCCATTGAGTTAAATACATGCAAATATGTCATTTCTGGAAGCCTTAGAAATGTAAAAAGCTTTGCTAAAATATTTATGTAAGAGAGTAGAATAAAATGCAGTGACTTTTTAATGTAAAGTTAAGGACTGTTGATTTGTTTATGAGATCTTCCCTACTAAGACTTCCCTGTGTACCTGAAATTCTGCCCAGAAACTGTTACTTGTGGCAGTTCATAGAATTTTAGAATAATTGCCTTTAAGTTAACTGTCTGTAGCCATTGCATAAACTGTGACTTTGTGCCCTCTTTCCAGCCCTCCTGTCATGCAAACTATAAAGAGGGAGTTGTTCTCTCTCTTTGGCTGAAGAACCATCCCTGTCTCTTTTTTCTCCTTTTCAAATTCTTCTGAATCATCTTCATTATGTAAGCAATTGCTGCACTTGGACAAGACTGCTCTGATAATAGTTGATTCAGTTCTTTTGCACAATTGTATCTTCTGGGCTTTCAATTTATTCTCAAGAGATTCTCTCATGATTTTTTTTGCAGATGTCTGTAATGTAAATCACCAAAACAAGGCTGGCTATACACCAATTATGCTGGCTGCCCTTGCAGCTGTAGAGGCAGAAAAAGACATGAAAATAGTGGAAGACCTCTTTGCCTGTGGAGATGTGAATGCAAAAGCTAGCCAGGTTGGTCGGCTGCTATCAATTTCAGTCATTCAGAGGCTGGAAGATGCAACCGGAATAATAAAAGAGCCTCCCCTAACTTGCCACCACTGCTCATGCAGGGGGACGGAGGAGTTTGGGGGGATTGTGAGAGCTGGGGTGTTACCTGCTTTAGGAAAGCTGCAAGAGGAACAATCATCTGGCTTGTAAATACAATAATTCCATTACATCTTTTTTTTAAAAAAAAAGATTTGAAATAATTTTCCAACCTGTGCATTTTGTTGCCTGACATTGAAAGAAATCATACATTTCAACTATAATTTTTTTGGGGGGTGGAGTGGGGGGGAACCCTTTGGTTTTACTTGCAATTCCCTTTTACTGTTTTTAGAAAAGATACATAATAACTAAAATTAGTGAAACTGTAGCTATGCAAATCCATCACTGCTTTATAAGATGTGCTTCACACGTTTGTATTTATACTATTGGAGATGTCCAAAACATTTCTCAAGGGGAAGACCAAGTAATGTTTGTTTGTTTGTTTATTTCATTTGTATGCCGCCCTTTTCCCCAAGGGGACTCAGGGCGGCTCACAACTCAAACAAGGGAAGGGGGATACAGACAATTTGACAACAACACAAAACAATACATAATTTAAAAGCGCAACAATCATACCATTCGAGATAGGGGCAACGATTCTTTAGCCCCAGGCCTGTCGGAACAGCCAGGTTTTAAGGGCTATGCGGAAGGCCTGGAGGGTGGTGAGGGTTCAAATCTCCACGGGGAGTTCGTTCCAGAGGTTCGGAGCACCACAGAGAAGGCTCTCCTTCAGGTAGTCGCCAGTTGACACTGGCCGGCGGATGGAATTCGAAGGAGGCCTAATCTGTGGGATCTAATCGGTCTGGTGGAGGTAATTGGCAGCAGGCGGTCTCTCAAGTACCCAAGTCCAATACCATGAAGGGTACCATGTCTTTTAGATAAGGTCCTCACAACGTATCCTGTTCAGCAAACTTTTTTTCACTGGAGGCCTAACACTGCACAAGGCATAGTACAATTTGAAATCTAAAGTACAAGACCCTGATTGGTATCGATGATTAATTTGGTTAATATTATCTAGAAACCTTCTATCTTCACTTTCAGTTTTTCTTTAAAAGTACATTTAGAAAGAAACCAAATAAATGGACATCCATGAACATTATTAATATAAACTCTTTAAAATGCTGAGGAATGAATTGCCTTATAGGAAACCTTAGAGGGAGAAAATGGCTGCCTGTCCAGAGCCAGGCAGAGTTTGTATGAAACCCTGATATTACATGTATTCTCTATAAGTATGTATGACAGATTCACATTTAAGAATATGATATGATTTAATTGGGTGTGCAAATTGGGTGTGCTGTTGTTCTCTGTTCAGTAGAATTCTCTAAGAGATTCTGTTTGCAAATGAGGGTTTTTTCTTCCCCCCCCCCCCCCTTGCAGGCTGGTCAGACTGCTCTGATGCTTGCTGTGAGCCATGGGCGAATAGATATGGTGAAAGCTCTGTTGGCTTGTGGTGCAGATGTCAACATCCAAGATGATGAGGGCTCCACTGCTTTGATGTGCGCAAGTGAACATGGGCATGTGGAGATAGTCAAACTTTTGCTAGCTCAGCCTGGATGTAATGGTACCCTGGAAGACAATGTGAGTTGTTTGCTTATTATTTGCACTCTAGCCTTATTTTGTACAATCAAGACTGGGTATAAAATGCTCCTTACCTCCTACTTTTCACAGAGCAACAAAGTTTGTGTGGTGAGTTGGGTTGCAGGAACAACTGCCAGTTTTCATATTAAGGGAGAATTAGATAGAGCTCGAGATCTTCCAGTTGCTAGTCCTGCGTCTTAACCACCACCACCACACTGGCTCTCAGTTGCCTCCAAACACTCCCATTAGCTCATTACATTTCACGTCATCATGGCTGAATCTATTTTAGGGTGGAAGTAAGTAGACTGAAAATATGCATCAGATGTGCTTGCTTGAAATTTAGCGGTCATTAAAATACTTGAATTTTGCTTGGTGGCCAGTTACACGCAGATGCACCTGGCATTTGAATATGAAGCAAACAGAGATGCCTTGGATCTGCTAGAGGCATCCTCTCTGTACTGTTTCTCTTACAGTGATGTTGCCTTTTCTCTGAACATATGCTATTTATCTGATTGGATTAATGGAGACTAGCATTTTTAACGATACTACTGCACGTTTTTTAAAAAAAAATCTGGAGAGCAATTTTGACAAAGGCATAATTCATCAGAAGCCCATGTTATGAAGAGCAGCCTCTGACCATCATTTTTTAATATGAAATGTGCCTTTCAGCTCTGTCATACCTGTCATTTTATTGATAAGAAATCTAAATCAACCTATTCCCTTAAAAATATTTTCCCAAGTTTGAATATTGGCTCAATCTGTCCAGTAACACATACCACAATATACCTCTTTTTGCTGCTTTTTAGTCAGCATATCTTTTTTAATAGGTAAAGATATTCTATTAAATTTAGATGAAGCTCAGATCATGTGTTAGGTCACAGTTGTTTGATGGATTGGTAGATGACAGAGAGGGAGGTTAGAGCTGAAATAAAAGTAAATGCTCTATTAAAACAATGTCCCCAAGTGGAGGCTTTAATTATATTCAACTCCAATCTACCATGGCTGTACATGTCCTCTTCAAAGTACAAGTATGATAGTCATGTATGTAAATAAAAAACATCTCTTTAGAAACACTGGAAATTAAGCATAGGTTTCATTTAATGGAAGTTATCACAATCAGCATTTCCTTTTTTTAATTTAAGATTTTGTTTTCTTTTTTTTTTTTTTTCTTGCTCTCACTGTCCTGAACTGTTTTGTCTGGAAACAGTCTCAGAATTATTTGCAAGGTTTTTATAGTAATAATCCAGCACCCTGGTTGGGAGAAATTTGAAACCCATGGTGACTGCTGAATTGCTTCATAAAACAAAAAAAAACATCATTTAACTTGGTTAAAATTAAGTGGGTGTTTTTTTTTAAGGACTATTATTGTGGCTGATTTATACTACAGGAAATTAACCAGAATAGCTTTTAATATATTAGGGTTGGTATGGATTTAAAAAAAATAATATACACATTTTCTTTTAAATATGTAACTCCTTTAGTCATAACAACAGGAAACTCTGGGAGATGTAGGTTTAGTGCGATTTATTTATTAAGTATAGGGCATCTAAAAGAGCTCATGCAATCAGTGATGTACAAATTTAGTTTAAATAAAGCATGCATGCACGCAATATAATACAATATAGGAGATAATATATTAAGATAAAACCATAATAAACTCAATATAAAAGCGAGCGGTAGACTTTCAGTGGGATAGATGTTATAATTTAGTATCTAAAGAAGCTAACCATATAACTGCTTCTGGTATGGCTGTGATAAAATCATCCCAGATACTTTGAAAATTCCTGAAGAGACATTCTTGAACTATGGAAAGTGATGATCTATAAAGACGGACATGTTTTTATCTCATTATTTTTTTTTCTTAAGGATGGCAGCACAGCGCTTTCAATAGCCCTTGATGCTGGCCACAAGGATATTGCTGTTCTCCTCTACGCTCACGTAAACTTTTCAAAAACTCAGTCCCCGGTGAGTGGCATAAGTCGTATTCCATGTACTCTATGATTGATACAACTAGTATCAATTCAACTAGTATATATGGCCGACTGTTGAGAGGATTTCTGTCTCTTAGAAGGTCCAGTAAGTTAGTCTTCCACCCTCAGGCTAGAAGCTGCTAGATGATGTTCTTGTTCTTTTTGCTGTCATGGCTATTTATGTTTGTGCTTCTTACTTCTATTAGTTGGAAGCAGAAGTGATACAGTTGACTTGTAGGAAACCAATAGAAGCAGTAATGAGATAAGACTTATAAATCTAATCTCTAGGGTGGGGGTCATATGCTCTTCAATCCGGATTACAAAAAGGAGCAGTAATCTGTTCTTGTCCCTTTCTATTGCTATTTTTCTTTCCACCATTTTCTATTTCTGGAACTATATCTTTGCAAAACCAACTCCTATGGCCACACTTTTTTGAAAGCATGTGGTATATAACTCTTTTTGCTTCAAGCGTATATTCAGAAGTGCAGCACTGATCCAGCATAATAATTCAATATACTGAATGGTTCTGTGGCTTTGTGTTCTAACTATACTAATACATCCTTTTCTTTTCAGGGAACGCCAAGACTTGGAAGAAAGCCTTCCCCCAGTCCTACTCACAGAAGCTCATTTGATTGCTAATGCACCAAGATGTGTAAAAACTGCCACATCCTCTAAGCTGCTAGTGATTACTGTTTTACAGTGACAGATATTGAATGTAATAGTCATGTGCCTGTACTCACCAGCAAATTGAAAGCCAATATTTAGAGCTAAGGTAGCCTCTATAAGAAAAAGGTTAAGAAGCGCTTTTGCGGATAAGAGAGAGTTTACACGTGATGTGGCTGTCAGTTGATACTTCAGATCAATCCTCACCACTCGGATCAGTCAAACTCATCCATACGGCAGGAACTGTTTAGGTTTCCAACAAGATGAAAGTATCTGATACGATTACAGTTTGCTGGATGGATGACTTGCTGTATGGGAACAGCTGTCATAAAGGAAAGGGTCTCTGCTGCACCATAGATCATATAAAACCCTAAAGTCCCCTTTTGCTCCTATTTTCAGCTTCCAGAAAATAGCCTATCTTTGCTGCCGAATATATCTTGCTGTTACCTACATACAGTTATTTAAGCTAGCTATTTGGTTATGACTCTACTGTATTACTTTGTAAAGGTATGTTCTCTATATATATTTATATTTGCTACTGTTGGGATGTTGGCAAGAACTCTTTTATTATACATATCATTCCAAAATGATTCTGATTGTTGTTTGAATGCTTTTTTTTTAATTTAAAAAGGGATAATTGCTTAAATTTGCCCTTTGGAATGTCAGCTGGTGGCTTCATGGCTTAAACAATAGAAGATAAGTTATGGCCTGAATTGGCTAAATAAATTGTTGCTACCAATTTGTGTAGCTTTTCTATAACAGAGTCAGTATTTTTGAGACTTTGAATTCCAACATAACCAAAATAATACTTTACACATAATTATTATTATTATTATTATTATTACATTTTTATTAACTCCATGATCCCTAAGATGTTGGAAAATGCTATTCTCTAGTCAATGCAAATGTAGTTCTGGGCACCTAGAATGCTTTTTTTCTTGCCTTGTTCTCTGCATCATCTGCATTTTAATGTTTGAAGTGCCTTAGATTCTTGCCATATTTTCAAAATAAAAATTATTTAGCTTATATGCCTTGGGCTTTTTATTGTTGGTTTGTTTGGGGTTTTTTTTGGGGGGGGGGATTTATAGAACTTGAAAACTGGAAAAACTTTTTAAAAATTTCTGTTTGGTTTACATTGTATCAATAATACACATTAAATTTGAGAGCTAGAAACTACAATTTAAAAGGAATTTAAATTGAATGAATCAGAGTCCTGTATTTTAACAGATAAAAATAAAAGTATTTCATTAATATTTTCCAAAATCCAAATGAATGACATTTTAACATGTCTTTTAATTTTCATAGAATCTTGTAAAACAGACAAAGGGGAAGCACTAGAACATTGGTTCAGGGGAAATATGTGACACAGAATCAAATGCAAAATATTAGTTCAAATCAGCAATAGCCAATTTAGCTGAGAAGCACCAGAAAATTATTCCAGAATACTATCCCAATTACTGAACACAACACAATAGAGAAATATACAGACATTTTACAGATTACAGTCTACAGTGATACCCCTTCCCTAATCTCATGTCTAGATGGTCTCTTGACAAGGTGCCCAGGAAGACACATCTGAAAATTTACTTTTTCCCATCAAATTTTAGTTATGCATTTTAGCCTATTTCTTTCATCTACAATTAAATCATAGTGAATAGCTTTTATTGTGGGCTGACTTAACACTTACCATTATGGATCTAGGACCGGGATGGCAAACCTATGGCACGCGTGCCACAGGTGGCATGCGGAGCCATTTGTCAGGGCGCATGAGGCCTCGAGTGCAAAAAACGGCCCTACAAGCAAACCGGAAGTTCGGGAGTGGACTTCTGGTTTGCTCGTAGGGCCAGTTTAAGCCCTCCGGAGCTTTCAGGGAAGCTTCCAGAAGGCCCCTGCAAAAAATGGGAGCGCCTGTCATGCGTGCATGCATGCTGGGGTGTGTGTTGCACATTGCATAATTGGTGCGGCATGCTCATGCACGAACCCCCTGCGCTCCACCCGCTTATGGCACGCGAGCCAAAAAAGGTTCACCATCCCTGGTCTAAGACAACTTCCCGTGGGACAATTCAACACTGCCTTAATTGTTTCATTCAGATACTTCTATTATTGGTGACTACGTTTTCATCAAAATTATTGTAACTCTTGTACTTCTGTATTGATTTTATTTTATTATTATTGCCACAGTTCCTTCAAAATTAACTTTTGTATTTGTTGATTTGTTTGGTAGCGAGTAATTGTCCGAACCTACACTATCACTACTAAGTCAAAGGGAAAGCTTACTGCAGTAACCAGGAATCATTCAGATGGGAAATTAAGCAATATAAAATAATTCTGTTTCTTCCTTATTTTAGTAATCCTCAACACTGTTAACTTTTCCTATCTAAGATGACATCAAAGTGATTTCCTGGCAGAAATGCCATTGTTTCATATGTGATTATACGAAGATGGAAAGGCAATGTCAGTCAAATACAAGTTTTATTTTTCATTGTAGCGTGAAGCCGCTTCAGAATTTTTAGGAAGAAAAATAATCCCAATTTAAAAATCCAGTTGCTTCCTACAGCTAGTTTCTGCTGTGAAATAAAAGTTCTGTTTGATGACCGTAGTGTAAACACATTGAAAACTCAGGAATCAGAACGATGAACCAGAAAAAAGATATACCCAAAGATTTCTTTTTCATGCCAGTCCTTCCAAAAACAATTTGGACATATATAGAATTTGGAAGGACAGATACAATTACTTTGGCCTAACTCTGTCTCATTGTACCGTATATACTCGAGTATAGGCCGACCCGAATATAAGCCGAGGCACCTAATTTTACCACAAAAAACTGGAAAAGTTATTGACTCGAGTATAAGCCTAGGGTGGGAAATGCAGCAGCTACCGGTAAATTTCAAAAATAAAAATAGATACCAATAATGTTTTTGAATATTTATTTCAAAGAAAAACAGTAAACTAGCGGTGTATTCAATGAAATACTTCACTCACCTCATGATGCTGATGTCCCGCTGTGATGATGATGTCCCGTGCAGCCGCGGGAGCGATGTCCCGCCTCCTATGACACACGGCACAGTGATTCCTATCATTGGATCACTGTACCAGAGGAGGTGGGACATCGCTATGTGGCTGCTTGCCATAACAAGGAGGAGGTGGGACATCGTTGCAGAGCGGCAGGAGGGGGAGGAAGGGGAATCGTAAGACAGCCCTGCATTACATTAGAACGTGAGGAGGGGGGATGGTGCGGTGCGCGCTGCGCGGCAAACTGACACAGAGGGAGGGGAAACTCACAGGGGCACTGGGCCATTCACGAGTGTCACCCAGCGGCATGGCCCCGCCCCTTTTTCTCCTCCATTTCGGGCAAATTTTTCACTGACTCGAGTATAAGCCGAGGCGGCTTTTTTCAGCCCAAAAAGTGGGCTGAAAAACTAGGCTTATACTCGAGTATATACAGTATGTGTTTTAAAATGTCATTTCATTAATGTTTTAAGTCACATTTTAATTGGTAGAATTATAATGTAAACTATTTTGAGATTTGTATATAGGTTATACCAATGTTTCAACCTCAGCGTCTTTTAGATGTGTGGACTTCCAACTCCCAGAATTGCCCATGATATCTGGGGAATTCTGAAAGTCTACACATCTTAAAGCTGACTGAGAAACACTGGGTTATGCAAATGTTTTCCATGAACAAATTCAGCCAACGCTGTCAGGAAACCAAACCTCATATAAAAAAACTTTTTTTAGCCAAACCGTTGTATAGTAGTTGCTAAAGAAAAAACAATTAGCTGGTTTCTTTTTCCATTGAAAGCAATGGAGGGATTAATAATGCAAGTTACCTATGTAGCAAAACCCAAAATAAGTTTGTTTTCTGTGTGTCTTGATAATGCAGAGTCCATTTCTAATAAGGGATCCAAAGAAGATAGAATTCCTAAGATTCTTCCAACCACATATAAGGAAAATATTTGCCTGGTTTCCTATCTGGCTATATGCATATTACAGTAACTTATTAGATGATAATTAGTTGCACTTTTTAACCACTGTATCCCCTTTTAAGTAATTGTTTATTATGGAGACACCTTTTTGGTGATTCTGGGACCTCTAGAGTGGTATTTGAAGGCCTAATGTTCAGATTGCCCTCCAGCAAAGCAGGTGCCTATATATGGTACCAAGATGAGAAACATAGCAGCATTTAAAACAGCAGCATTTTTCTGTTTGCCATTTCACTGTGAAGAGCAGCTTTATTTAGAATTGATTTGTGGCCAGAAGCACCCTGCCGATTTTCCTCAGGAAGGAAATGGCTAATCATAGGATGTCTGTTTGCTTATTTAAGCACTGTTTGCTTATTTTCAAGATCCAGTTGCTGAAGAGTGTAATCCAGAGACCTTACCAAGCATACAGCAGCATTGTGCTGTAACAAAAAATAAACTTGCAAGAGTTGCCAAGAAATTCTTCTAAAACTGAAGGACACATCTGAGAAATTTGGACATACTCTAGAGGGAATAATATCAAAATATTTGGTATTGGGCATTTATTTGGCACAAATTACTTGAAATTTGAGACAAATATAACTATGTACTTTCATTGAAGCTAATCCTCCTTCTAGACAAGAGCAAATGGAATGGTAGTCTGCAAAAGTAGACAGTCTTTCCTGATGATGTAATCAACTTTTCAACCTGGGCAAATATATGGCATGTATTACTGAAACCTGGCTGGGCTCGGAGGGAGGAGTCCTCCTCGTAGAGATGTGCCCAGAAGGTTTTCAGGTGCTCCATCAGCCGAGAGCCCAGGGAAGGGGTGGAGGTGTGGCTATTGTTATCCGAGAGTCTCTAGTACCTTGTAGGATCCCTGCTCCGGAGCTTGTCGGGTGTGAGTCCCTGCTGGTGAAGTTGGACCTCAAGGGTCAAGTGGGTTTACTGTTAACGTACCTGCCTCCCAACAGCGTTGCAGCAGCCCTCCCCTCGCTCCTCGAGTCGGTAGCCGAGCTAGCAATTGAGTTCCCCAAGCTTATGGTTCTGGGGGACTTCAATTTGCCTTCGCTCGGTGAACACTCTGATGGAGCGCAGGAGCTCATGGCTTCCATGACAGCCATGGGCTTGACCCAGGTAATTCGGGGCCCAACCCACTCAGCGGGTCACACGCTCGACCTCGTATTTCTCTCGGAGCAGTGGACTTGTGATCTTGGTCTGAGGGGTAGTGAGATCATACCCCTGTCGTGGTCAGACCACTGCCTACTGAGGCTTGACTTTCGGAGACCAAACCTCCACTGTAGGGAGGAGGAACCGACCAGGTGGTTCCGCCCCAGGCGACTTATGGACCCCTTGAGGTTCCAGACGGAGCTTGGGGTTATTCCTGATACTCTCGCCCACAGTCCGGTGGAGACTCTGGTTACTGCCTGGAACTCGGCAGCGTCGGAGTCTCTTGACCGGATTGCGCCACTACGGCCGCTCCGAGGCAGTGGATCCAGGAGGCCTCCTTGGTTTACCTAGGAACTCCGGGAGAGGAAGCGCCGGAAGAGACGCCTAGAGCACCTATGGAGGTCCAACAAATCCGAATCGAGCCGAGCACTTTTAACATCGTGCATCAAGGAATACATCAGGGCAATTAGGACGGCGAAAAGAGCTTATATTGCCACCTTGATTGCCTCCGCTGAGTCACGCCCAGCCGCCCTGTTTAGGATAACCTGTTCCCTCCTAAACAGGAGGGACACGGGGGATCCCCTTCAGGGTAGGGCTGAGGACTACGTCCAGTTCTTAGCGGACAAAGTTGCTCGGTTTCGGTCGGAGTTGGACTCCGATTCTGCAGCTCCAGCCAAGGCACAAGGGGATAATCTGGTAGACCACCCCTGGGTTGAGTTTCAGGATGTTGCCCCTGGGGACGTGGACAAGGCCATGAGAGCTGTGAGTGCCTCCACATGTGTACTGGACCCGTGCCCCTCCTGGCTGGTTGCTAACAGCAGGGAGGTGACACGGGGCTGGATCCAGGCGGTTGTTACCGCCTCCCTTCGGGAGGGGGTCTTTCCCCCCGCACTTAAAGAGGCGGTGGTGAGACCCCTCCTGAAGAAACCATCCTTGGATCCAGCCGTTCTTAACAATTACCGTCCAGTCTCCAACCTCCCCTTTGTGGGGAAGGTTGTTGAGAAGGTGGTGGCCTTTCAGCTCCAGCGGTCCTTGGAGGAAGCTAGCTACCTTGACCCATTCCAGTCCGGCTTCAGGCCTGGCTACAGCACAGAAACCGCTTTGGTCGCATTGACCGATGACCTCTGGAGAGCCAGGGACGGAGGCTTTGCCTCCATCCTGGTTCTCCTTGACCTCTCAGCGGCTTTCGATACCATCAACCATGGTATCCTTCTGCGACGACTGCGGGAGGTGGGGGTGGGAGGCACTGTTTTGCAGTGGTTCTCCTCTTACCTCTCGGACAGGTCGCAGTCGGTGTTAGTTGGAGGGCAGAGATCGACCCCTAGGCCCCTAAGATATGGGATGCCACAGGGTTCGGTCTTGTCCCCCCTACTTTTTAACATCTACATGAAACCGCTGGGCGAGATCATTCGGCAGCACGGGATAAAATACCACTAGTATGCGGACGATACGCAGTTGTATCTGTCCGCCCCGTGCCAACTCAATGAAGCGGTGGACGTGATGAACCAGGGACTTGAAGCTGTTAGGGACTGGATGAGGGCTAACAAACTCGTGCTCAACCCAGATAAGACCGAGTGGCTGTTGTTTCCCTCCCACCAATTCGGCAAGCATTCCACCTCTCAGGCTGGGGGGTCAAACATTATACCCCTCAGACAGGGTCCGCAACTTGGGAGTCCTCCTGGATCCACAGCTGACTTTCGAACACCATTTGTCAGCTGTGACCAGGGGGGCATTTGCCCAGGTTCGCCTGGTGCACCAGTTGCGCCCCTACCTGAACCGGGAGGCTCTCACAACAGTCACTCGTGCCCTTGTGACCTCTAGGCTGGAGTACTGCAATGTGCTCTACATGGGGCTGCCCTTGAAGAGTATTCGGCGACTTCAGCTAGTCCAGAATGCGGCCGCGCGAGCGATTGTGGGTGCACCTTGCTTCACCCACATAACACCTATCCTCCGCGAGCTGCACTGGCTACCTGTCGATCTCCGGGTACGCTTCAAGGTGCTACTTGTCACCCATAAAGCCCTACATGGTAGTGGATCTGGGTACTTGAGAGACCGCCTACTGCCAATTACCTCCACGCGACCTATTAGATCTCATTGATTAGGCCTCCTCCGAGTTCCATCTGCCGGTCAATGCCGACTGGCAACTACGCGGAGAAGAGCCTTCTCGGTGGTAGCTCCGACCCTATGGAACGATCTCCCTGTGGAGATTCGTACCCTCACCACCCTCCAGACCTTCCGCACAGCCCTCAGAATCTGGCTATCCCGTCAGATAGCTATCCTGGGGCTAAGACTGTAACCCACCCGAATGGTATGAATGTTGTGTTTTTAATTATGTATTGTCTTATATGTTAAAAGTTTGTCTCCCCCTCCCTTTTGGGTTGTGAGCCGCCCTGAGTCCCCCCAGGGAAAAGGGCGGCATACAAATAAACTTCTAATCTAATCTAATCTAATTTAATAGCTGCATGGTGGGGAATCATAAAATGTCAACTATTACCATTATGTTTGTCATTGAGAATAGATGATCATCATCCCAGTAGAACAGAAAGAAAATAAAAGGAAAAGCAGATGTACAAATAGTTAACTTCTAATTGACAACATGATTCTGGAGAATTGCAAAAACTTATGACCAGTTTATAAACAGTCTGGATAGATTATAAAAAGACATTTGATTCATTACCACATAGTTGAATCATTAAATGTTTGGAAATAGCTGGTGTCAGTAAAAGCATATTTATAAAAAAATAATAATGATACAGTGAAATGCAGAATTAGTGGTTGGAAGTGAAAAATATGGGTTTGTCAACCATCACACAGATATTTTCCAGGGTGACTCATTTATCACCTTTATTATTTTTCATTGCCATGATCCCACTTTCAGTGGGAAAACAAATATTGGCTATCAGACAGCAAAAAAATGCTAATAAAGTCTCACATTTGCTTTATATGGATGATCTAAACTTTATGGAAAAACAGAATTTGAAATCTAGTAAGTGACAAACACTGTAAGAATTTTAACACAAGTATAGCGATGGAATTTGGCTTTAAAATGTGCTACAGTGTCAATGCATTGGTAAAATCATAACAATGAAATGGAAATGCAAAATAACCAATAGCCTAAAATTACAGTTGGATAACATCACACACAGACAAATTAAACTATGATTAGTAAGGAATACAACCACTGTGAGAAAAGTGGTAAAGCCAAAATTGAGTAGTGGCAACACCATCAAAGCCATCCATACCTGGGTCGTACCTGTAATATAAAATGCACTGCTGGAATTAACTGGACATTAGCTGAACTGGACAATTTGAACCAAAAAGTAAGAAAACTGATTACTATTGATAAGCATTACATCCCTATAGTGATATTGATAGATTACAGGTAGACCTCAACTTACAACCACAGTCCAAAATTTCTGTTCCCGAGACATTTGTTAAGTGAATTTTGCTCCATTTTATGACCTTTCTTGCATCAGTTGTTAAGTGAATCACTGCAGTTGATAAGTTAGTAACGTGGATTGTTAAGTGAATCTGGCTTCCCTCGACTTTGCTTGTCAGAAAGCTGCACAAGATGATCACATGATCTTGGGACACAAGGTCATAAATATGAACCAGTTGCCAAACATCTGAATTTTGATCATGTGATTATGGGGATGTTGCAACGGTCGTCTCTTTGAAAAATGGTCATGTCACTTTTTTCAGTGCTGTTATAGCTTTGAACGGTCACTAAATGAACTGGCCGGCAAAAATGAGACACAGCTTTAGTTCAAGAAGAATTAAAGAAGAAGAAAAATGTTCATTGGCTGATATAAAAGATAGCCAAGAACAAGAATTGATGCAAGTTAAAAATTGAAACTTGCTAAATGTACAGGAAACAAAAAGTAAAAATCATAATCATGTGATAAAAACACAATGTGGGCAAGGAAAAGCATTACATGGTCAGTTTCTACAAAAGCTGGAAGGGGAAAAGGGATAAAGATAAAAATCTGGCAATGGCTTAAAAAACCCTGAAGACTTGATTTTGGCTATACAAGGGCAACCTATTTAAATTAATGCAGTCAAACCCAGAATTGAAAAATCATCAAATGGTTCAAAGTACAGATTGTTTAAAGAAGCAGAAAAAATAGTAGATCATATACTCAGCTTGGCAAGAAAATCTCACCATCTGATTATAAACAACAACATAACACAAATGCCAAAATGATTCATTGGAACATCTGTATAAATTATCATGTCCCAGTGATGAAAGATTGGTGGGGACATAGAGTTGAAAAATTAGTAAAAAAAATGAACAGGCTAAAATGTGGGATTTCCGAATTCAGACTGATAAAAGTCTTGGCTCATAACACACCAGATTTAATTATGGTTGAAAAGAAGAAAGTGAATTGATGTAGCAACAGCAAAAGAGAAGGCAAAGAATTGGTGATCAAAAAAGTATAAAGATTTGAAAATTAAAACTGAAAGATTATGGCATAAACCAGCTGTTGGTGGTCCCACTGATAAGGGTTAGGGTCCAAAGAAATGCACAATCATCTGATAATCTATACAACACATACTGCATACTCAGTCTAATTTCCAAAGGATTTATCAGGTTAATTTAGGAAATAATTGTATAGCTCTATGGAATCTTTCACTTCTTGAACATGTGGCAGAAATTATAATTAAAATAATTAATCCTAGTATTTATAAATCACAGAATTGAAAAAATATACAGTTTATGAAAAATTGTATTAGAGCACCTAAAATACAGTTAAGACCTTCTGTAAACAATTGCTAAAAGATTTCCCAAAAGGATTGCTAAATCTGGCAAAATAGTAAATGACTTTCTCTTAGCAACATTTCAACACTCTTTAGTCTTAATCTGTTCCAAAGGGAAAATTACTGTCAAACAGCAGCCATTTCCCTAAGGAGAAGGGAGACCCCTACTGGTGAACATCAAGAAGGCAGTGTTAAAAGAAATTGTATCCCTGTGAATTTTTCCTCCATGTCACCATTATTTGATTTATTCAGATAGGACCTATTAATTGCTATTCCAAAAGATAATGGTGTCCATGTCTCTCTGATAATGTGTGAATTAACATCTATATTTCTAGATTGGCAATATATGCTGATTGGACATTTAGGAAGCCATAGTCTAAAGTATACAGAGTATCATTTGTAAATCCATTTTTCTCTGAGCCTCTCTGGTGGTTCTCAATTTATTCTAGATGGGAGATTTCACATACTGACATGGGGAATCTTATGGGGTTAGTTATTGTATTTGCCAACTTTAAAAAAACTGGATTTGCCTATCCCAATGTGCTTCCCTCTGCATATTTTCATATTTGTGAACCACACTGGGTGAAATTCAAAGCCAGCTTCTTAAATGTCATAGGCATTAATTTCTGTGTTCCATCTTATATAGGTCTCTGACAGGTAGAGACTTAAATAAGAGACACTACTATTCCTGGAGAAAATCTATCTAGGTGGTTGCTAAGAATTGACACCGATTTAAGGGTGCATAATCCAATGTAATCTGAAAAGCAGGATAAATATGCTTAGAGCATCAGCATCTGTTCCAAATGTCATATGAAAGATATGACAATGACGTTTGTTTGCTTCTCTGGCTTATTAGATCTCAAGGCTCAGTGCAGCAAAGGGAGATGATTTTTTTTTAATGTTTTAAATCCTGTTTACTGACATATCTGATTATAATCCTTTCTGTTTTAGTGTATGGTAATAGCATGGTGGAACAGGGAGCACTGTCTAATATGTGTTCAGAAAACTTGTTTTCTGATTAAAAATGCATTTTCCATGCAGGTAAGATTTATCTTATAATGGGAACAGACAAGATAAAAATACAGCTACCGTATTTTTCAGAGTATAAAACGGACCTTTTCCCCTCAAAAAACAGGCTGAAAATCTGGGCCCATCCTATACACTGAATACAGCATTTTTTGCCTCCCGAAACCCCGCCTCTTCATCAAAATGGCCGTGCATAGCCTTTAGGAGGCTTTCAGAGAGGGCAAAATTTCTCTCCCCCCCCAGCCCCCAGGAGCACTCTGAAAGCCTCCTAAAGGCTATGCATACCCTTTTTTTGTCAAAAAACGGGCCCGTTTTTGGGAGGTCTGCAGAATGCAAAAACTTTTTTATTTAATATACCTCTTCAAAATCTTGGTACGTCTTCTACTCCAGTGCATCTCATACTCTGAAAAATACGGTAGTCAAAATAGATACCTCTTTCTCAATATTGTCATGTTAAGGATGACAACATGTTACTATTGATTCATACAGTCATAAAAATACAGATTGTTAAATGATAGCAAGTTTAACAGTGAAGAGTGCTAGGTATGCAATTAAACATGGTGGGTTTTTAGGCTCTTTTTATATACTCAGAATGAGTTCCTGAGCCATGAGGAAAAAATATTTTTGTTGTTTTTTGCTTAGAGCTCATTTAATACAATTTACAATTAAATCAACCATAGATTCTTTCCTTTTTGAACAATGTTTAGATGTTGTTTGCTACTGTACCCATTTTACAGATAGAAAAGTAAATGGGAAGGAACGATTATTGAAAATCAATAAGGATTTATTGCCTACCTTTTTAACACAAAATAGTCTTAGTGGACAGCAATTAAATTAACAGTTTTAATTTCTTTTGCCAAAGGAATGAAGTGGGAACAGCATTACCAATCATTCTATTTTCAAGGAAAATAAAGGAAAGCTTTGCTTCGATTTTGATTATGAATTTATAGCAAAAGGTACAGACGCACGCACACACACACACACACACAAATAAAATTCAACTTTATTAAATGTACCAAAAGATAGGGTACTGCACACAATATATAATGACACAGATATAATGAAGATAAAATACAAAATGCTAAAATAAAAAAATGCAACAATCCCCAGTATAATTCTAACTCAGGGATGGGTAACTATAGCCCCTTTACAATATGGCTCAGGAATCCTGGGAGTTGAAGTCCACAAATCATAAAGGGTCATAGATAGTTACCCATCCCTGTTCTAACTGTAGCTAAATAACTAAACTGAATAAATACAAGGTGGTGTGGCAAAATCATCCATATTATCAAAGAGGGGGCCAAAGTTTGCAGATGAAATACATGATTAGTAGAAAATTACAACAGGAAAGCCAAGCTGAGGTGCACCACTCACAATCTCAAGACGTTTCTACACTGGTGAAGAAAGAATGGGAAACAGAGAGTGAGAACTTGTAATCCTAACTTAGGGTAGGATATAATGTTTTGGGCATCACTGAAACTTGGTGGGATGACCCAAATGATAGGAACGTCATCCTGGAAGGCTAATACTAACAGTGGATGTCTTCATAGGAGAAACTTCACAGGAGAAATTTCATAGAAGCGCCAAAGAACCACAGTGACCATAGTTAAGCAGCCATACTGAATGCAGATAAGGAGAAATGTGTATTTGCATTAAGCGGCCAGAGTGGTTTAACTCATGTATTATGTGACCATGGCCAATGGCTGGATACAGATATTGCTCCACGTTTCAGTATTGTTTACTTTGACACTAATCTATATATGTAGGCTTCTTTATCCGCTTTTACTCACAAACATGCAGAAAAGACAAAATACCAAGAGGTGTGTCCATAGGCACTCTGACACCACTCTGTGCCAGACTGGAAATGTAGAGAGCATAGTACTAAGTGTGAGCCCAGCTTTTGTGTCTTAGTTGACAAGCTAGGATTAAACAAAGCAGAGCTTGGCATAATTATTTATCAGGGTAAAGAGGGAATAAATGAAATAGGCTCTTCATCCAGAAAAGAAACTGTTTAAGACATGGATTGAAGCCCTTTAGCCAAGACGTTTTGGCATTAGAAGAGCAGTATTAAAAATAGCATTTAGAGGAAAGCATTTGCTTAATCACTTGAAACAATCTACTTATTTCTGACCTTCTCTGCCACAGGGGAAAACTAGCTGTATCCAAAAGGAAATTAAGTATCATAAATAAAAAGGTAGCAATTAATTGTGTAGTCTCTTTTAAAGAGTCCCAAGCTTCCTTCGTCACACTCTGCCAGTTTATCAAATCTAGCTCCATTACGGTTGTCTTCTCTCTCAATTGATGGTGACATTCTAATCAGAAGGCCTCCTATGAACTGGAGTTGGCCTGTGATAAAAGAGCACAAACATATAGAGTGCATATAGGATTCTATCCGTCTTGCATTGTGAATTACAAATGTTCTGAATGTCAGCTTAATGAGTCATGCAGCAGCCCTTCAATGTTCTAAGTCACTGGTCCAATTAATTTTTTCAGTGCCCCTAAAATGAATCGGAGGATCTGTGTCAAGTAATACAGGGGTAGCTTTTGCCTGCCCCTCTGTGTCCCTTTTACAAATCAGGCCTAGCCGAGCTTTGAAGCCATGATAAATTAATCAGGTTGATTAACTGGGTCATCGTTTAATATAACCTTCAAAAACGAAGTTTCCAAGGAAAAGATTTGCAACATTGGGTGCCTATAGAGAATGTTATGCAGCACTGTGAAAGGATAATGGTGTGTGAGGGTGGGATGCAGAGGTGGTATTCAGCAGGTTCTGACTAGTTCTGAAGAACTGGTAGTGGAAATTTTGAGTAGTAAATACCACCTCTGACTGCCCCTGCCCCCATCTATTCTCTGCCTCCAGAGTCCCATCTGATCGGGAGGAAATGGGAATTCTGCAGTAACCTTCCCCTGCCACACCCGTCAAGCCACGCCCACAGAACCTGTAGGAAAAAAATTGAATCCCACCACTGGTGGGATGGGTGCGTTTGAGCGGACGGCCTAATATCTGAGGATGCTTAATGCTGTATTTAGGAAAGGTTTGCGCCTTGTTTATTCAAGAGTTCTGATTGTTTTTCTACTGTTAATGTTCTGCAGTACTTAATCTGAGCGGGAGAGGCACCTGCTGTCTGAACAGAGTCACTGAACTATTTGGGGTAGGCCAGAAACAGTAGTCACTGGCTCATGCATTGCATTAAACTATGGTGGGTGTAACCTTGATTCCCTTTATAAATAAGAGTTGACTGTCTTCATATCTGCTAAGTCATAAACCATAAAACATACATTACTAACTAGTGTGACTAGACTGACACAACCTACTAAGCCAAAATGTGAGTTGGTTGGTTTGGATTTAGCTTGTCAGGTAAGCATATTTATAATTTGCATGTCCATCCTCGGAATTTCCGATCCTAAGGAGGGCAAACCACAAAGGGAATTAGAGGGAGGAACAATTTTATGAAGAAATTTAACTTCTGGCACAATGGGAAGCTTGGCTGAAAGAATAGTTGTGTTAGGAAGTTAAGTGGGCAAGGCAAATTTAACATCAGGATAAAAAAGGAGCATAGTTAATCCTCCTTTCCTGAAGTAAGAGCTTTCTAGGTTATACCAAGACATTGAAGAAAATCAACTACAAAGGAGACCATAAATGTAAGAGTTTGCTACAGGATTATACACAAAGCCATCTGAATGTCTTTATGCTCACCACACACAGAGATCTGTGCTTGTTCCTTGGTCTGTAAGTACATAGGCAGTGGGGAAAGGAGCAAATGAACAAACAGGTCTATATCATCATATACTGCAAGGATGGTTAACCAATGGCACGTGTGCCACAAGTGGAACATGGAGCTCTCTCTGCAGACACGTGAGCCATCACCCAGCTCAATTTCACTGCACATGTATGCGCACCTCCCGCCAGCCAATTTTCAGATCTCTGCCACGCATGTGGGAGACAGACATGCATGCGTGGGGAGGGCAGGGGGATCCCACATTCAAGCGTGGGAGTGGAGGGGGTGCAGAGGGATGCAGCATGAACCCCTTGTACCCCATCTTTTGTTTCAGGAGGCTTCAGGGAGGCCTCTTAAGACCCAAAACAGGGCATGGGAGGACACGCCCTCCCTGCGGCCTGTTTTTGGTCCCAGGAGGCTTTAAGGAGGACTGCTAGGCCCAAAACAGGGAGGGGGGTTCGCGTGGAGCACAGGGGGGTCTTGCACATGTGTGTTGGGAGCATGGGGGTCATGCGTGCATGCACAGGGGGCGGGGCTCATTGGGTGTGGGCACGTGCGCTTGTCACACGAACACAATTTCAGCATGCAAGGACTAAAAAGTTAGCCATCACTGATATACTGTAAATGTTACAACTGACATACTTGCATCAGATGTCAGGAAGAAAGTATGTAAAGTCAACTTTTGTGTGACAACATGAACATCTGTATATCATTTTGCTACCCTTGTACAATCATTTGCACCAAACTTAGAACTGTTGTTCCCTGGAGCCGATCTGAGGGGCATGGGGGCTGATGATAGAGAATAATCAATTACTAGATAGGAGGAACTAGGTTTGTGCAGGAACATTTATAAATAATTATGATGTCAAAGAACCAACCCACGGGGTGGGATCTTGCACTTCATTCTATGTGACCAATAGTAAAACAAACCAGAGGTTCCCTTCCTCTCTGGAAAATCCCAAATAGCTCCAAAGAACACTTCTGAATTTGGAAAGTGCAGCCCAGAAATTTCTTTACAACATAGTGTTGGATTAAAAATAAATAAATAAAAGCACCATGCATAGCTTCTAGCTTCTGACATCTTTTCCAATCACTTTACCAGCAAGAGCTAAAGGAGGCATCTGTATTTTCTTCTGTATAATGAACATGTTATGTCTGTATGTAAACTTAAGTTTTCTCCATTCATTGTGCCTGTGTTCTTATATACGTACATATTGGTAGTCCTTGACTTACAGCCATAACTGAGCACAAATTATGACTGCACCTGATTTTACTGTTTTTTTTGGCAGCCATTTTTAAGCGAAGCCATTGGTCACAGTGGTAATTTTCTTTTTGCTGGAAACAGGATATGAACACTGATTTTCATCAAAAAAATCATCATAAATCAGAATCATGTGATCGTAGGATGCTGCAGATGGCCTTAAATGCGAGCCAGCAGCTGAGCATCCAAAATGCAATCATGTACCCATGGGAAAGGGCAGCTATCTGAATTCTGGCTCAGAAATAGATTTTGGGGTGGGTTGCTGTAACTTCGAAAAGTTGCTGAGAAACTGGACTACTTGTGTGTATATATACACATATGCACCAAGTGACCAGAACATGCTTTGCTCTTCATCATGTGAGCAGGAAGAGAGGTAAAGGCACTGTCATAATGGACATCATTGTGAGCACCTGCTGAACTGCTTCTTGCAGGATCCATTATGTGTCATCAAGTCAGTGTCAACTCTTAGCAACCACATAGATAGATTTTTATCCATGACAGGTTTTCCAACAGTGTTGCCATTCGCAGTGTGACTGAATCCATCCATCTTGCTGTTGGCTATTCTCTTCTTCTCCTTATTTCCACCTTTCCCAGCATTATAGACCTCTCCAAAGAGCTACATCTTTGTACACTGTATCTCAGGGTGTCAAACTCAAGGCCCACGGCCCAGATACAGTCCACGAGGTGCTTAGATCTGGCCCACGGGGCTGGCCTGGAAACAGCAAAAGACTGGCCCGCGGTGCCTCTGCCAGTAAAAAGGAAGCTTGGGGGCCTGCACACAACCCCCCTGAGCCCCGTTTTCATTGGCAGAAGGCTAGTAAAACAAGCTAAAAACGAAACAAAAAGAGAAATGTTTACTCTTTTGTATTTGAGCATGCTAGAAAGGATTGAAAAGAGAAAGGGAAAGACAAAAGAAGGAAAGATGGGAAGAGAGCAAGAAAGGAAAAATAAATAAAGAGGGGAAGGAAGAAAGGAGAAGAAAGGAAAAAGAAGAGAAGGGTGGGTGGGAGGGAGGGAGGATTATAATGAATGATGGGAGATCTCAGGGAGCCTTAGCACTTGGCAATCACAGATGCCTTTGACATGACTGAGGTCGAACTGGTCATGTCCACCCACAGGCCTCCGAGGTCAAACACAACTTTGATGCAGGCTTCAATGGAGTCTGACACCCCTGCCATATCTGAATAGCCTAATTTGAGCCTGGACATTTGTGCCTCAGGTCAGAACTCTGGGTTGATTCATTCAATGATCCATTGGTTTGGGGATTTTTTGCCATCTATGGTAATGTGTTCTCAGGCATCTCCTTCTCCAACACTAAAATTCAAAAACACTAATACTTTTCTCACTCTGCTTGCCCCATGTGCAACTTTGGGCTCCACAGTGTCAGAGGAAATACTGAGACTTGCACAATTCTGATCTTTAAGATTCATTGGGCAGATTTTCTGGAATGCATTTCTCCACAACCTTGGCTTGATCCAACCTATTTTCTCTGCTTATCTTACCGGTTCCAATGTGATCTAGTTCTGATTTTTGGAGAATTACTTTTCTGTTCGATGGTAATGTCTATTCTGGTTTCATTGGCCACGGCCTCAATTGGGGCCAAGTGTCACCTTCCAAGTTTGGCCAGCAAAGGAAGAGACCACGTTGAGGGATTCAACAGAAATATTTACTGGACTTGGCTCAGCACACAGTGAATACAAAAACAAAAATGTTTCTAGCCAGCATCACTGGCTTCTGGCAACCAGCTTATTATGAAGGCATGGCTCTCTGCAGGCTCCAGCAAGCCTGGATTCATGGCCTCTGATCTGGCTAAAACTGTCTCTCTCCTGAACCTCTACCAGTGTGAGTTCATTACAGCACCCAATACCTGACACCCAACTGTGTGCCCCTCCCCCCTCCATGATATGTGGCAACTCCGACTCTCGGACATTGACAACAAGCTCTTGGCGCGCCCCAACATCCACCCACCTTCCCAGGAGGGTGAAGAGCCCCTGCAAGGCACCACAGCCGAGGTGTGTCCCAGCAGCAGCTGGGCCAGCAGGCAAGACAGGTGGAGAATGGGGCATGCCAAGAGCTTGGCCTGTTGAAGCCGTGAACAAGTAGACAATGGGATGGAGAGGGCAGGGCCAGCGGTAGCTGCGCTTCCATTCCTGTTGGGCCCTGCACTTGCTGCCACCTGCACTTAAAAAAACAAGACCTCCCCAAAAATAAGCCTGGGTGCTTCTTTTCAAGCCCAAAAGAAAATAAGACAGGGTCTTATTTTCGGAGAAACACGGTATTTGCATTTTAAGTGACTTTACCCTTACAAAACGTATGCTTAAAATTATATTAACATTTGTTCTTAGCAATCTATGTGACTTATAGAAAATAGTGATTTTCCCACAATTATATGAGGGGTTTATTTTCAGATCCTGGGCTACTGGACTAAGAGTGTCTATGAGAGTTAACTCATGGTTAACTTATTTATAGACTTTCATGCTGTGTCTGCAACCATGTCACTTGCATTGTAAACATGAAAACGATGTTTAACTGTGGCGACCTCAGCTTCTCAGTAACGTCCTCTACTGTCAGTGTTCTCTAGTGTCAGGTGGAATAGCCTAGCATCCTGTTCAGGACATATTTTTGCTTGTAATTCTTGATCTGAGGGCTACCAGCCATCTTCTCTAAGAGGTCCAGCTGGTTATTCCCAAGAACAGCACAGCTGACTGCAATGGGATCCTCTAGTCATATCCCAGTGCCTCTTTACATAGGGAAGAGGCTGTTTATGTAGGCATTTTAGACAAGCAAATGTATTATCCTAAGTAACCTACAATTTCTTATATAGCCAAATGATTTATTTTAATGAAAAAACACAATTGAAGTGTCTTGTTTACAAAAGCCATCTCAACAGCTAATAACACACCAGAAGCCATTTCCCCATAATATTTCATAGCCTGCCCTACCATACAGGTTCCCTTTGCCACTACAGGCCTTAGTTTACATAGTGTTATTAAGTAAACTAAGCCCTCGTCAAGCAGACTTTCATATGTAACCAGCATACCTTATTGCTGCACATGACTTTAGGGCAGTTGATTCTGTTCATTGACAGAGGTTTGGTTCCATATTATGAAAGGCTCAACAAGATCAGGCTCTTGTTTTATCCAAGTTCAGAGCAGTTAAAAAGTTCTGAATATACAAAAATGCATACAGAAATTAAAATCCGAAAACAAGGCTGGTGACAGATTTGATTACTAGTTTCTGCAATTCTAAACCAGGGGTTTATACCCTTGGAATCAGTTCAGACAACACAATATATCTCAATCTGATTAATAAAACATATTATTCGCAGTGTCCATTTCTGCAAGATGTTTTTCTGTGGCACATACCTTCTTATTGATCCATTATCTTGACCTATCATGTCACATAAACACAACTAATAAGTAATGTACAAATTAGATCAAAGCCTAGCAGATGTCTTGACCTCTCAATCTGGTCTTTCAGTTTCTTTGGGGACCGAATTTTTCCCTCTGGCCCCATTTTGGACAATCAATCTGATTGCTTGCATCATATTCTGTCATTGGCAATTGGGCATAAAGGTCTGTACTTTTTTAATAAAAAAAAGCATATGAACAATGGTAGAGTTGTCTTCATAATCAATTTGGCCCTGACATGACCTGGATGGGGGGGATTCCTCTAACTAGGTGGATTGTCCTAATTTATATACACTGGAAAAAGATTGAGAAAGTAGCGTTTTTTCTATTGACAGCACATATACTGGTTCATTTTGTTTCACTGTCAACTTAGATAAAGTAGGTTTTGCTGTTATAATTTTGGGGTAGGGATTCTTCAGGCAAACTTGGAATGTTATCCCAGCAGCAATAATCTTTGTTCTGTGGTGGGAATTACCGTTTTATTCTTCAACCCGGGTTTGAATTAGAAATTTTACCTCTAGCTGCCTCCCCTCCCCTAAAGATCCACAAATTCCCATTTCTGTTCAGGTGTTTCACATGAAATACTTATTGTGTTACTTACTTAAATTGTATTTTGCATTTACCTCTTAAGTAACAATGTCAGAATCATATACATTGAACTGTTTGTATTTTGTTTTCATTCCACTATCATATTCAGTATCTTATAGGGCGGGTGAGAAGTATTTAACAAGTTTTCCTCTAGGGGAGAAACTGTCAATCAGCAATTGATAACGGACATCTTTAATAAACACTCTCCTTTCTGGAAGAGAAAAAGTGTTTGTCCCTCAGAGCCTTTGAACGAAACGTCCATATATTTAAGAATTACTATTCAAATTTACAGCCGTTGCAGAACTATTTCTCAAAATGCCGACCGAAGAGAAACCTTGAATTTTCCAGGGAGGTGGTGGGCTTTAGCCGTTAATCAGCCAGACTAAAGATGTGAAATTGGGCGGAAATCTCCCACTTCTCTTCATCCCCATGCAGTGGAAGTAAGGTCTGGAAGCAGCTGTTCCCCATAAATCGTCTGGCCCGAGACATATTTGTGCTGATCCTCTGCCCCCCATGCCCCCACCTTTCCCAAGGACGAAATTAAGTCCCCCTACGAAGACTTATTTCCAATTATACGCGCCCGCCTTCGCCAACGCTGCAAACCTCCAAAGTTCTCTGGGAACGAACGCAAGAAAAGGCTTGCAAAGAAACCGGGGACAAACGAGGTTCCGCGAAAAGAGCCAAAAAAACGAGATTAAAAACATGTCATTTTTGCGTCTCGGCCTCCCCACGCTGTCCCGCCATTACAAATTATCAACGCCACCCATTCCATTTGCCCTCCGTGCCAAACAAACCGACTTGTGGCTCCCTTGTTGCCGGGAGAGGGGCGCGTTGCAGAAATCCAGCCTGCGCTGCAGCGGCCTTGCGCGAGCGCGGTTCGGATTTGCGCGCGCCAGCGACCTGCCTCGCTTTGCACCCATCGTTGGGAATCAGCCGCATTGAGCGGGGCGGTGGAAACATTCCCTATTGAAGCCAGCGAACAGTTTGGTGGCGTCTTGAAGACTAACCCGGTTATTTTATGAACTCTGCCACTGTTTCAAATACTCCATCCAAAGATGTCTTTTTTTCCCCAAAAGGCAACTGGATTTTTTTTTTGGGGGGGGTGGGTTTCTTCTTCGAAAACGTTTGCATGTCATCCAAGAAGCTTCTTCAGTTCTTGGATGAGAAGCGAAGGTTTTCAAAGAAAAAAACTAGAAAGTCCAGTTGGCTTTTGGAAAAAAGCATCTTGGCTGGATGATTGAGAATCTCCATAGACCTTTGCAAGTGGGTTGTAACCCGAAGGAGAAGCTTCCGTGCCAAAGGCCGTTGCCTTGCAGGCATCTCTCTGCAAGGAACCTCATAGATTGGGCCTAGCCGCTGGGGTGCGGGGCGGGGGTCAGGCTTGCAGGAGGCCGCTGGAGGGCCTTGGGGGTGGAGCCTAAAGCGCCCGGGAGCGGGTCTGGGCTCTGGAAATATACCTTCAAACAAATAGCAAAAAGTTCAGCGAGTTCCCCATTTGGCTCGCGCGTCTTTGCAAAGTGACGAGGTGGGCTGCTAACTTTGCACGGCTTTTGCTGCCACCTGCCAGCCGGCTCCTCCAGAGGCTGCATCCCAATCCGAGCAAAAAGCAACCGCTTTTGCAGGCCAAGGCGAGCTGCCTCCTCCGGGGACCCTCGCCCGTCCTTTTCAGGCTCCGGTTAAAAAGCAAGCCCTTCCTTGAAAAGCCGATCCATTCTTTGCACTTAACGGCTCGGAAAGGCGCCATGCCCAACGAGACCTCCTTCAGCAAGCCGTCGGCTTCGTCGGAGCATCACGCCCAGGGGACCAAAACGGGCCCTTTTGGGAAAGCTGCCGGGCTGGCGGCTGCCGGAGGTGGCGGCAACTCCGGGGGTTTAACCCAGGGCCCTGCTGGGGCCGCCACCGCCGCGGGGAAAAAGTCCCCGCGGCTCCCCAAGTGCGCCCGCTGTAGGAACCACGGCTACTCCTCGCCCCTGAAGGGCCACAAGCGGTTCTGCATGTGGAGAGATTGCCAGTGTAAAAAATGCAGCTTGATCGCCGAGAGGCAACGGGTGATGGCCGCCCAGGTGAGCAGCCGGAGGGTTAAGCAAGGAAAGAAATGGCGGGGAACCGGCTCTAGGGCAGAAAAAGCACAGGGCGGCCTTACTGCCGCTCAGTGATGCAGGTTGGAAAGTAAGGCTAAGCCTCATCCCCCAAAACCTCTGCCCCGGAGAATTGGATAGGCTAGACCGGTGTAAAAAAAACAAACTCCCGGATGCTTTTTCTGCAGGAACCCTTGACTTCGTTGCCGGAGTTGAGGATACATTGGGAGAGGAGAAAAGTTTGTCCCGCATCGCCCAAGATACTGTTCTGGCTTTCAGCAAAACACTGCATATTCTTTTTATTGTCCAAATAATATGGAATTCAATCATTGTCTATTTTCATAACCCACCCACCCCCGCTTTTCTTGGCATTAGTTTCAGATAGCGCACGGCTTGCTAATATTCTAGGATTGTTTTGCAAGTAATAATGCTTGTTATATGTAGAATTCGCCTCTAAAATGAAAAACAGATGCCTGCAATGAATAATGCAAATTGCATCGTTGCATTTGAAAGCATTTGTAAGTGTGAGATTGATTTTGAGTGTGAGACTGATTTTGAGTGGAAATAATGCTTATTAAGGTAATGGAAGAGTGGTAGGTTCTACATCCTAGATCCTAACTAGGTCAGTGAAAGACTCCTTAGTGAAAGACTCATTAGTTTAGTTTTTAATCAGTGACATCAAATTTTAATATTAGTAACCACACAAGTATTAACATGTTCATGTCTTTGTTTTCATTTACAATGTTTAAAATTCAGTGAGTGAAAAACATTTTTTTTTGCAAAATAACGTATTCAGCATTTTGAGTTGCAAAATCATTGCGTTAAAAATTCTTCCTGTTAGAAAACTGTACATTAAGGTATTTTTAAATTTTTCCCCATTCAGAATGTTCAGCTTGAATCATGAGAAATTGGAATAATTATTTTCAATTATCAACATTTTAAAGGTTACAAAAATTGTAAACTAAAAAAAAAATTTGTAGGCCATTTCTGAATACTTTGAAAAGAGTGTTGTCACAATCTTTCAACAGTTTTTTTTTTTCAATTTAGCCTCCCACAGTTTAGTAATCTCCAGATGTGCTGGGAATTGTAGTCCAAAATATCTCAAGAATGCCAGTTTGGCAAGTCAAAGGTAGAATGCCATTCCATTGTGTGACCATCAATGCCCAATTCTTTGGCTTATCTGGATACTCATTTTTAAAAAAGAAATTGGCACAGAAACAACATGCATTTATACTTACAAGACAACATTACTGTTTGTCCTACAAAAATTTCCTGTACTACTAACTCCGTAATTATCATGCTGATTTGCGCTGATTTGCTTTTATCATTAAAGTTGCTCCCATAGTTGATTGTTTTAAGTAAATATGAACAAATTTTGTCTTTCTGAAAGACTTTGTTCTGCAGAGAGTAGCCATCTCCTTTAAACCTAAGTGATTTCTTTCAAACACTCCAAAGGAAACAACTGTATTTTTTACTATTAATATAACAATGATCCTACTGATGGAAAGGATTGTTCCAACAATGGTGCAGTGCCTATTCACCTTTCTTACATCATTACAAAATTATACTATCTTAATATTAGCTGATTGCATCACTAGCCCTTAGCTTTTTCCATGACATCTGTTATGACTAAAGTGCTTCAGCCTTTGTGATTGGTGTCTCAACAGCTCGGAATAATATCTGGTTATCTAAGCATATACTCTGATGCCATTATGCACAATTGGGTAATGTGACTTTGGGCCAGTCGTACTCTTATCGACCCACTCCACATCACAGGATTTTTGTTCTGGAAAAAATAAGAAGAGGAATGAGTTTTAGGAACATTGAATTACTTACAAATTAATAAAGATGAGATAAAAATTTAATAAATTACACCTTTTTCTACAAATGCAACAGAAAAGTAATCAAAGGCTCAAGGAGTCGCTCCAGCAAGGTTAGGAAGAAGATCTTTTAAATGGGAATTGCTTGTAAAGACAGGGAGTATAGAATGAAGGTAAAGCTGTACAGTAATTTTAAAATTCTCTATTTCTAAGGAGTTTTGTTCATAAGTAAATAATGGTGATCTTAAGAACGTTTGCAAGTAAAATGTACATTGCCATTAGGAAATGATTTTAGCTGTGAGCTTAAATGAATTAGCAGTCAATAGTGCTAATTTGCTGTTCTTCTAAGAATCATTTTAAAATATTGGTTTTGATTTCATTTGTAGTTTTTATATTATAAGATGTTTTCATTACTGTGAAAGGGTCACTGTCAGCTTCATAGTGGCAGATAAGAAGGGGCAGCCAAAGAGACGGACCAGTGACCAGAGAGGAGAGGTCATGCAGGGACACAAACAGTGAACCCCCAAATACACTGCAGCTGATCACCTAACCTCAGCACCATGAAGAATGGGGGCCAGAATTTGCAAATTTAATCTGCCTTCATACTATGATGGAACAGTGGGTAAAACTCTTTTCATTCTGATACAGTGATGGAATGTAGTAAGGAGGCTCTCCAGGTGGGAAGGGGGTTCAGTCTAGAGGAGTAAGAGTCAACTCAGACTGGATGTTACATGCGAAAGAGCGTGAAGACAGCCCCCCCTCTAATAGTTTACATAGTATATTGCAGATATAGATAATAAAGTCCTCAGTCTGACAAGAATTTGTCTGTATAGATATGAAAACAATAAAGAACTCAGTGTAGAAGAATCATGTGTCATTCTTGGGTTTGGCTAACAGATACATGGAAATAATGACATACAGATGTTTACATCATGGGCTACGGCTACCAGATGATCAGGGAAGAAATTTGGGTAGTAGACAGTGTGAAATTCAAAAATTTTTACTACCTTTTCTGTGGGCGTGGCTTGGTGGGTGTGGCAGTGAATACTACAAAATCTCCATTCCCACTGCATTCCAGGGGAAGGATACTGCAAAATCCCCATTTCCTTCCCACTCCTGGGGGAAGGATATTGCAAAATTTCCATTCTCACCCCACTCTGGGGCCAGCCAGAGGTGGTATTTGCCAGTTCTCCGAACTACTCAAAATTTCCGTTATGGATTCTCCAGAACCTGCTGAATTTCATCCCTGGTAGTAGAGATAACGATGATGTTGCTGTAAAACACAAATGGGATGGGACTTTAGAAAGTTCTTCAACAATTCAGTTTACATCACTAAAAAAATGTTTACTAACAGAAGACATTCTGGTTCTGTTAAACAATCATTTTTATATAAAAAAGACTATGTGAGTAGGGTTTTGTAATATGTGTCTGAATTATAACCTCATATTTTAGCTTTTGCCAGCTTTTCTTGTTTCACTGGCATGTTCATTTAAATACAGGTCGTCCTCGACCACAATAGAGCAGCAAATTTTCATTTCTAAGCAAGAGAGTTAAGTGCATTGTGTGTTTACGGGTTTTTTTGCCACAGTTGTTAAGTGAATCACTTTAGTTTTTAAGTAACTCTGTTTTCCCTCATTGACTGTCAGAGGTTGGGTGAGATGGTTGCAAATGGTGAATATATGATACTGAGGCAGTCTAACTGTCAGAAATACATGCCAGCTGTCAAGTGCCCGAATTTTGATCATGGGTTGCTGCAACCATCGTAAGTGAAAACTAGTCATAAGTCTTTTTTTTTCAGATTTAGTCTCATTACTTAAATATGAGAGTTTAGTGTAAAAACTTGGTGTCTAATTTGGCTTTCCCAAAGTGATGCTGTCTAAATGTTATGGACAACAGCTTTCATCAGTCATTGTAAACACAAGCCTTTTGGGGGAATTTTAGTCTTACATGCATGAAGATAAAAGATAGGGAGAAGTTATTAAATGAATGGTTCTGTATGTGTATTCGTTCACTTCCAGGCTAAATTGAAATGGATCTGGTTAATACTTGGAAGGGAGCTCAACAGAAATTGGAATGCTATAGGCTAAACCTGGGGAAAAAACCTAATAAGACAATAGCAAATCTCTTCCGTATTGCTTCAAAGCTGTCTGGGCAAAGAATGATCAGATTTACCATTTGAAGAAAGGATTGAATTTTAGCCTGTGTAATCCAAGGGTAGTATCCATACAGGTAGTCCTCAATTTATGACTACAGTAGGGGCCAGAACTTCCATCAACAGCAGTGCAGCTGTTAAGTGAATTGTGCCCAACTTTACAAACTTTTTCCCATGGTTGTTAATCATCATAATCATTAATCCTATTACACTTATGTATACTTATTTAAGAATACATATTACACTAAATATACTTATTTAAGTATATCTGGCTGCTCCATTAACTTTACTTGTTGGAAGCTCCTTGGGAAAGTTGCAAATGGCAACCTCATGGCCACAGGACCTTGCAACCATTGTAAATACATGCTGGTTAGAATTGTGTGATATCAGCAAACAGCCTGTATCTTACTGGCCTGGTGCTATATAATTTGCAAACTTCAGCACTAGGTGTGAAAACTGGAATTGTAGTAAGGTTAGCAGATCTGGACTGCAACAATATGAATGACAACTAGATGGCAGCAAAGACAAAAATATTTTTTTGCAGCCTAGCACTACCCTAGTTGCCATGGAATATTTCTGTTTCAGAAATGTTTAATTCCAAAAACATTACCAATCATTTTGTACCTGTTGGTTGCAATAAAGTTGTAACTTCTTAGTTGTACGATAGTGTAAGGATCAAAATTTTCTTGTAGTCTCTGATGCCTTGAACTTCAACACACATCATCCCCAGCTACAACACTGTTGGGGTTATAGAAATTATAGCACATTATAGTATCTGGAATGTCTTGGCTTGAAAAAAATGATTTCTTAGATAAAAAAACTTACCCCTTCAGCGGATCCAAACTTAAAAGATGCAAACGTTCTACTGTTCCATTGAATTGGTATCAGTTGGCTTGGTTATTAATGTTTTCCTTCCTGGTGCATTAAATGTTAAAATGTGTTTTGGTTTAATGATATTTGTATGCCTGTTTTTGCTTCCTTTAGCTATGGTGTTAATCCACCTCTGTTTCTGCATTCTGCTTCTTTGTAATCAGTTAACCTACTTTTTCATTTTGTACCAGTCTGAAAATCAGCCATACAGTATTTATCCTTCTAGTTCTCAAAATTTGGTGTGTTTAGAACACGTCAAGTGTGAAACGGGCCCTTCCAGTCATTTTGAAAGTCATTTTGTTCTCTGAACAATTTTGTTTCTGTTACGAATGCTTTTCAAATGATTGAAATAGTTTGTTTTGCATTTAAGACAGACATCTTTTGAGTTCAGAACAGTTTAGATTTGAAACATTTTTCACACTCTTGCTCAATATTATGTAACTGTTAAAGGATCTATGCTAGGGGAAAATGCCATTTCTTAATGGTAACTCTGAATGAAAGACATACTGTATATATTTTACATATGTGCAATTAAGTGGCCCAGAATATATAGTCTTGTTTCACTTTGTTTACATTGCAACAGCATAAGATAATTTATAAAATAATGCTCAAGAAAGATCTGCCTGGATTGGCTTCAGTGAGATTTCTATAAAATGAATGCTCTGAACTTCAAACGTCATTTTAATTCTTTTCCAGAGCAGAATAATGTTTTGAAAACCTCACATTTTCTGCAGAAATTCTGTATCAAGTACTTTGTATTATTTTGCTTTAATAAGGCTTACATCCTGAGATGCCCAAAAGACTCATGCATATGAAATAAAGGTGAAAAATTATGTTGTTTATGAAAGATAGATGCTGTTAATCCTACTCACTCCAGTTGATGTAAATCCTTTGTTATAAAACATGAATAAAAAGAATCCAAATCTCCATCTCTGGTTTTCAGTAAAAACAGTTCATTTAATCACAGTTCAAATTGATTCTTTATATTTGAAGGATCTCATTTTATTTTTCAGGGGGTTTCCAAATAACTAAAGCCAAGGGTTAAAAAAATAACAGTTAACTAAGTTTAGACAGCTGCCACATTAGAAATCTTATTGGTAGATGCTTACCTTGTAGGTTTCTTTAATTTTTTCTCTTATTTTTTCTCTTTTTAATTTTTTTAGCTTTAAAATTATGTTTTTATTTGCGTCCATAAGCCTTTGTGTGTTAAGATAAAGAAAACTGCAGTGTTCTGCCCAATTTTGCTGCTGTTGTTTTTTTAGATAACAGTGCAAATACAGTGTAACTTTCCCTTTTCCAGGTTGCATTGAGAAGACAACAAGCCCAAGAGGAAGAGCTGGGGATTAGCCACCCCATCCCATTGCCTAGCGCCACAGAAATGTACGTGAAGAAAGAAAACAATGCTAACAGTTCCTGCTTGTTGGAAAGCACCAGCCCACCCCAGTCAACAACCACAGCAACTGTAGTGTCTACCTCATCCACAGGTAACGTCCTAGATAAAGGGACCTTCCTTCAAAGTCTTACATCTTGGGGGGGGGGGGACACATTGTCGTCATGAGTTTCTTGGACTCTAACAGATCTAATTTGATTTCAGTAAACCAGGGATGCATGCATAAAAGCACATACAATAATCCTATGGAGATCCTTAGTCATCCAGGTCATGGTTGTCCCAAAGGTGCTTTTTAAAGAAGCTTCTTGGATGAGAAGTGAAATGTTTTCAAAGAAAAACCACAAGTCCAGTTGCCTCTTGAAAAAAACACCTTTGGGACAATAAAATCCTGTTTTATGTTACATCTTTACAGTGTACATTCTTTTAGAGGTATCATTTTGGTTAAAGTTGAATAGCCTGCCTTAATCTGATTATTTGTTCATAAATTCAATGTTATTTCTTCAGGCACTATTCAGTTTGACAGTGATTCCAGGTGCAATTCAAGGTGTTTGTTTAAAGCAATGTATGACATGAGTCTAGTCTACTTGAGGAACCATATCACCTCAATGGAACTGGCCCACTCCACCCATGCTGGCAGAGGGGGCATATTGCAGATCCTGTCAGCCAAGGAATTTTGGCTGGCAGGATCCAGGAGAAGAACCTTTTCTGCCATGGCTCCTGCCTCTGGAATATCCAAACCCCTAAAGTGAAATCAACTCCACCTGCCTGCTGTTTCCTAAAAGCCTTAAGATCTGGCTTTTCCAGGTGGCTTGGGGACCCAGTGGGAGATCTTCTTACTGAACCTGGTTGATTAATTAAAACTTCATCCCACCCACCCCCTTTCTCCTGGTATGTCCTTCCTTTCACATCTGGTGGTAATGGTTTTATTTGTTAATGATATTATCCATTGTATTTCTATGATCGTTGCATTTTATTATTTTTAATGCAATAATATTTTTTGTTGTAAGCTGCCCAGAAACTTTGGTTACGAGATGGGTGGCAAATAATTTTCATAATTACATTCATGTATGCATGCATGCATACATACATACAAACATACAAAAGGCAAAGTGCAAGTGATAAAAAAATTGACTGCATTTGACTGTACTTTTTTTTCACTGTTAGTCTCTCTCAGAACTCCAACAAGTTGTTTTTTTAACCATGTTTTAGTCTTTATAAAGTATGACATTATTGAGGAATTATTTTGTGGGGGAGGGAGTTAAGGTTTCATGAGCCTAAAGAAAGTTGTGGTTGCATTAAGAGAAAGAGATACGTTAAAGAGTTGACTCCTGAAGCTTTCATTTTTGCTGAAACCCAGAGCTTCAATCATGTGAACCACAATGAAGGATGCTGCAAATCATAGTACAGTGACCACTGAAAAACCCTCGGATCTCAATTGGCTTTAAAAAAGCAATTTTAACTGCAGTCTGTAGTTTAGTTTGGTTATATGAAAAATTGCATTCCCTCCCAATCTATGGATTATGCAGAACTTCCTGCATTCTAAATTATATAGCAAGTCCTGCTAAGAACAGCCATCAGAATTCTATATATGATTTCTTATTTATACACTTAAGTTCCTCTGAGTTTGAGCAGAATTGGATACCAGCAAAAGAAATAAATGTTCAGGCACAGCTTTAATAAGTCACAGAAGTCGATGGCAGTTTCATAATTTGTGTTTCATTCTTCTCTCCAGTCGAGACAGTTTGAGCAGCCGCTATTATTGTCCACAAGTCCATGACACCAGATTTTTCATTTGACAACTCCAGAAAGCAGTGGGTTCACTCCTTTCTTGTGAAGGTTTTCTCTCCCTCCCACTTCCTTAGAGGTATAGCAGTTTTTCTTTCCAACTTCATCACACTGTACATGGTTTACCGAGAGAGGAATAGGGTGTGAAGGAGCCACACAAATCATACAAGGTACCAGAAAAGTTTTTTTTTTTTTTGCTGTATCCATTTTATTGGCAGGCCGGAAATATTATGGCACATTGAGAGGCCAGAGTCCATTTTTCAAGCCTCTGGTGACACGCCATGCTATCTGAGGGGGGAAAAAATAAGAAGACAGAACAGAAGAGTGAATAAAGGGAGAGGACTTACCATTATTTTCATTCCTAAGTCTTGTCATTGCATTTCAGTTTGTTTATTTTTAAAACTGGTTATGCTAATGGAGATCAAGAATGTAAAAGAAGCATGAAGCAGAGCAGGGACGTGCAGTCAGGGGAGGCAGGGTCTCACCACTATCATCATAAAAAGAAAAAAAATGTAAAAGGAAAAAGGCTGAGGTAGTTGCTGCCAGAATCACAGTGGATGACACTGCTTAGTGCTTAACTGTGTAAAAAAGCCTCTAAAAATGTGCCTTCTACAGGGTGCAGCAGAAGAACGAGGTGCCTCATTTAGTCTGACTTTATGATCACTCGAGCAGAGCTAAGCAAGGGTTAAAAGCCAAAAAATTCCTTATGTAGATGAGGCACGTGGTTCTCTAGCCTCCTGTAGAGGCCGGTTTTTAGAGGCTCTGGGATCAACTAGCTCAGTCTGGCCTCAGAGCTCATGCCTTTCTCCTTTTACATTTTCTTTTCATGAGGGCAGGCAAGAGCAGAGTTGAAATCCTCTCTGAAACAGCTGGAAAAGGTGCGTGTGTGGGGAGGGGAGAGGAATTCAAAAAGTTTGATTGCATGCAGAGCCACGTTGCCTTTTCAAACACACATACACACACACACACACACACACACACACACACACACAGCTGGATAAAAGTATATAAGCCCAGCTTCACTGATTACAAGTTTGAAAAGGCAACGTGGCTCCACCTGCAATCAAAGGCTCGGATCGGAAGGCAGCAGGGGAATGGGGGGGGGGTGTATGGCAGAGGAGCTGCTTTCAAGCCATTGGAAAATATATCCAATCCAACTTCTGTGTTTGTGTTTGTTTGAGAGAGAGTGAGAGAGAGAGGGATCCAACTTCTCTGTGTGCGTGTGTCTGTTTGAGAGAGTGGGGAGGGAGGGAGAGAGGAAGGAAGGAGGGGAAGGGAGAAGAAAAAGAATGAAGGAAAACTTATTTCGCAAGGGGGGAAAATACTCTCGCTTTAAATCGGAACTGAGCATGCCTGGCTGTGGAATTCAGGGAATTGAAGTCCACAAGTCTAAACAAATTTGAAACTCCTATGTCAGTGCCTCACCAGCTATAAACCTCACTGCATGTCACTGAAGTAGATGTTTTGAGCCTGAAAATTCCGCACTTCTTACTGAAAAGGATCTAGTGTTAAGATTGTAGCCTAAATACATCACCTTCAACCATGATAAAGTAGAGGAAACAGGATGAGTTACATAAGCAAATGAAATAATGAAGGTATTTCGATAGCTAAACCTTTAGAAACTAGGTGCTTGTGTGAGAAAAGCGAAAGAAGGATTTGTATTTCCACTGTTTCTTTGTTTCTTATTTTTCTCATTATGACAAAGAACATCATCCTCCTCCTCCTGGGCCATTCAGAATCATATCTTAATTTAAGTGTGACACTGACTTCTGTGTTTGTATGTGTAGTTTGAAATGTGACTTGGTCACATGGCATGAACAGACATAAAGCACATACAGTACCATTCCTCTGCAAAAGACCGGTTATTATCTCTTGAAGAATTCAATGTGTGTCCTGGTTGCCAAAAAGAAAGAAAAAGGTGGTTTGATAGAAGAATCCCTTCTCTTGAGGGAAAATAAAACAAATTCTCACAACTAATTTAAAAGGGGGAACAGGAAGAATTATATTGTCTGTCTTTTTAAGAGTAAGACGAACATGAATGAAGACTGTTGACCCATCTCTTCTACCACCACTTGTACCTTGATTGAGCAGATGATGATTTGCTAAGGCGGGATCTGCTTGTAAAGAGGGTTCATCCATATGATTGTTTCTTAGATATAGTGGTGCTTATTCCTGATTTTAACTCAAAAACAGACCATCTGTCCTCCCAATCCAATTCTTTTGGAACCCATCCATCATATTAAAAAACCATCGTTCCAACTGGGGTTTTCAAAAAGCCTTCCTTTAAAAAGGCTTGATAATAGTTTTTAAGCAATCTCCAAAATTCCATGGAATAAGTAAAATCCAAGCCTTCCTCATATTTAAGGCCTACTCTATCTAGCCTTTTCCTTCTCATCCATGTATTGGTGGAATCTGGTCAGAAAAGGGTTATCTCCTTCTATTGTGCAAAATGGGAACAAAGCTATCTTTAATACCTGTTTTCACTCACTCCTGGTGAATCCTTACCTTTGCCCCAATCAAAGCAAGTTTTCTTTTTTACAAAATGAAAATAATATTTCACATAAGGTTCTTGCAAAAATGAATTAGATAAAAAAAGTGCCTGTTGTTAATCAAACTTAGACTATTCAGAGGTGATCACAATATAATTTTTAAGATGCTTATAAAATTCTAGCACAAAATGCTCATAGGATTTTTAAAATGTGCTTTCATAATCTCTCTTTAAAAGATTGAACTATCTTGCAAGACCAGAATTTAATACTTAAACTTTTATTAGATTTGAGGAGAAAAAAGTAGTTGTATTGCTAATTTTTCTTTTGCATACATTAATCACATTTAGTGGGAACAGTCTGCTATTATATGAATACAGTTCTACAAATATGTGCAAAAGCCATTTTTACATGCAGAGCCATTTTTTAGATTTGGCCGACTCCAAATATTTGAATGGTTTGACTAAAAATTTTGGAAGTTTCATTTTAATCTTTTTGAAAGATGCTGGTGTTAAAAAACAAAATATCACATTTCTTCATTTACTTACTATGGTTTCTGTCATAAAAAAATCCATGAGATAAAAGCTATTGGAATGAAGATGATCAGTAGGTAAATTGGTGGTGCAAATTAGCATATATGTGCAAAACCTGTGTGCAAATGTTTGATACTTATTTACAAAATAAATGATACTGGAAATATCATTAATGAACATTTATTTAAATGATTGCATTCTATAGTTTATGGTTAAGTAAATTAAAAGGATTACTTGAAACCATACAGTTCCACAATTGAAAAAGTTAACATGGAAAGAAATTAGGACTGGAACATTTTCCATGTTGTCTTGTCTCATTGGTATAAATATGGGGATTGCTGGAATTACTGTAATCTCCTGTTAATCCAAATATTCTCCTATAGTGTATCCATGAAGAGTTTCCTAGATACTAACAGAATTGGGTATTAAAAGGATATATTGTAATCTTCACTTTGCTTCTTCAATCTAACCCTGTGGTTCCCAAACTTGGCAACTTTAAGACTTGTGGACTTCAACTCCCAGAATTCTCCAGCTAGCTCTTCTGGCTGGAGAACTCTGGGAGTTGAAGTCCACAAGCCTTAAAGTTGCCAAGTTTGGGAACCACTGATCTAACCCATTGAATGGTTAATTGGAACAGAAGGGGAAAAGCAAATCCTAAATTTATAAATACCCCATTAAATATTCAAACTTGTATATTGAAATCCATTGTACATGGAGGCTGTATGATTTGAAGTGTTCACCTGGAATGCTGTGCAGTACCCAGTTTTGCAAGGTGAATAGAGTATTCAGTATTTTATGATTACTAGCCACTTACCAATTGATCATTTCTGAATTCAGATTCAGTTGGGTGGTTTTCATTTTGCTAAAACTTTAAATAGCTTGAAAAAGGCTAAAGTTAATAACTGTTAATTATTTACTATATTGACTTCCCTGACAAATTAAAAATCTAGCATACAGTATTTATTTGTTTGTCTCTTGGCCGTATTGGTTACAGAAATGCAGCATCGATGCTAAATTTAGCCATGCCATTCCATTCTTGATTAACCGTCAGTTAACTGAAACGCTCATTCCCAAGTCCTTAGAAGTGGTGATCAAGGTGAATGTTAGGCATTAATCAGCCTGTTTTACCCCATATATTGGGAAATGGAGGTCCAGGAAATTTGGTCAACAGCACACCTGGTGATGAAGAGGGCTGACCCATGGGTACAGTCTGTAATGAGCTTTGAATATCAGTACCATATGGGGTCTTTGCCCTTTTCCAGGATAGATTAAGGACTCTATGATCTCATGCTATCATCTCTGTTCAGCAGTTGAACAATTTTTCCCCTCACGGTGCTGTACTGTATTTGGAGTAGTAGTGAAGGCAACTGTTTTGTTAAAGATTTGGAAAAGAGTGAGCCAATTCCCATTTGGCGATAACTGTTGTTATCTCACCTCCTGGATGTTGTTTAGCCTGTCTTCTTGTAGAGCACAGGTGTCAAACCTGATCGCATCACGTGACCCATCACAATGTTTTTTGCCTTTGTGGCGGCAGGATGGGCATGGCCAGATGTGATGCATCTGGCCCACTGGCCACCAATTTGACACCCCTGCTGTAGAGCTTCAGTTGCTGACCCATTGGTATCCAAATACCACTATCTCCGGGACTTCAAATGCAAGAGAGGACATGTACTTCGGCCACTTGGCAGTTTCTCTCATAGCAGAAGTTGGTTTTACAAATCACAGTACAGATGCACATGTGAACTAAAAACATGAAATAGATGGAACTTTAAAATGGAAAGATCTTTGTTCTTTGCATTCTGCTGGGAAGTTGAACGTCGAATTACTTTTGTGAGATTGGGAAAGGTGAAAATGATGATATGGAAGTGCTGAAATCAGGAAGTTAGTCTAACAGCATTTCTTCTCTCTTGTTGGAACCTTGCTTTAGAGTGTGGCATCTCATTATGAACAGGGAGGTGGATAAATCTGAATATATCAAGACTTGGATGACAGAAATGATGTATACCTTGTAGAAAGAGAGGGGATGAATATAACAGTCTATAAATATTTGAGAGGTAATAATATGAAGGAAGGGGAGGTATTATTTACAATGCTTGCAGCAGCATAACAAAGAGTGATGGCTTGAAACTAAAAAATACAAGGGAAATAATTAAATTGGGAGACGCTTCCTTTCTTAACTAAAGGTTCAATTAGACCGTTGGGACACAAGGCAATGCTTCAAGCATCATTGGCAGATGGATTTAAGAGAATTGCTTAGGATTATTCTTGAGACAATTCTTAACCTCTGCAGAGGTATGTTATTTATATGAGATAGTGAAGAGCCTAGCAACATGTTGCATTTGTGACATGGCTGGCAATAATATTGTGTATGCATTTAAAAAATATATATAAAATGTTTAGTATGCAATGGAGTTATTTCTGAAACACCCAGTGGAAAGGGGGGGGGTTAAATTGGATTCAATTTTCCCTCCCTAATCACAATACTATGGAAACTTTCCCTCACTCCTCTTTCCTCCCCCACTTGCATACAACCATTAACATTAGGGAGAAAAGTTGTCACTAAGCAGTAAATGATGTAGTTTTCTCTTACTATTTACTCCCATGAGAGGGGAAGGATTTATTCTCAGGAGGGGGAAGGATTTATCGATAGCATGTTCCCAAGGACAGTGCCTCAGACACAGAGAGACTCATCGGCATCTGTTCTTTAGTTTTTTTTAAAGCACAGAAGCTTATTGCTGATCACATCAATAGCATGAGATATGGTGTATGGGCTCAAGTTCACATTAAATAAAAGCAAAAGCAGTGAACCTATCAAGAGTTTGCAATTGCATTTGCAAATATATCTTTTTTTTAAAAAAAAGTGCACGCTTAAAAATGTAAGGAAGTCTTCCCCAATTTAGATGCCCTTCAGATATGTTGGGGAGCAACATTTCTAGAATTCCCAGATTATTTTAGTTAATTTAGTTAATTTAAATTGCAAAGGATGACTGGAGATACATAATGACATTTGAAAGAAAAATTGGGCATATTTTCCAAAGAAGTAAATATTTGTGCTTAGGTATCTGTTCCAGCCGGGCTCACAATTTGCAAGCAGTTGCTCATAATAGAACAGGGATGCAAGCTGGGTTGCCCCATGAAACTTTCCCTGAAGACAAGACTCACTTGGAATGTGAAAAAGCTGCAAAGGACTTCTTGCTGCCCACAGTGGTTGAAAAAAAGCAAAATCAGACCAGTTAATTACACGGAGAGGCAGATAATTTTGCTGCAAAAACTGAACAGCTACAGATGGTGGCAGAGATTATAGTTTTGAAAATATAGAAAATACTTGTAGCTTACATTTTGGCAGTGGTTTGCTCTCTATGCTTGTTTCAATTTAGTTTCTGAATGTTTCATTACCAGACTAGGTAACAGCATCAGCAGGATTTTCTTGTCCTATTCTCCTTAGTTTATAAATGTCTTGTGTGGCAGTTTGGTCAGTCGGTTGTGTGAATGGTTGTTCATTTGGAGCTGTATTTCAATTCTGAGCAGCTGATTGGTTCTTTTGTTGATTGGCCGTTCGAAAACTGAACAGGACCAGACCTGATTTGGTATGAGCAAGATTGAGTTCAAAAGTGAACCAGATTAGGCTTCAAGGTGAAGTGGAAAACATTTGCTTATAAGTGAGGCAGTCAGGCAGCAGTTTGGACTGTTTTATATATATTGATCTGCAGGATTGATCTGTAGAATTCTTGGTGCTCTCTGAACTGGTTGTTTGTTTCCTAGGTATTTATTAAAAAAAAAGTTTGTAAACAATATTGACTGGATTTACACAGCACATTAAACAAATCCAGATAATCTATCCGGTAAGATGGAAAGTTAATTTACTATGATCTGTATTGAATAACTGGTGTAAAGAAACAGTATAAAATAAGGGAGGTATCTGCTGGTAGAAATTCACCACATGCTACTTCAATAGAAGCTGTATCCTAGAATCCGCAATTAGAAGATAACAAATAAGACTTGATTGCTGATTTTATTTGGACCATTTTTATTATAATTTCTAAACACACATTTTAACTTTTTATTTGTGACTTTGTGTGTCTACTTATTCAAAAATGCACTTGGATAATTTATAGTTCAACTGTTGTTAGTCTGTTTAGAATGACATGCCACTGAATTCAGAGGCATTTACTGTGTGGTAACGTGGAATGAGGAGATGCAGTGTAGTTTCTTTGTTTTATTTGCAGCACTTCTGAACCATCCAGTTGAGTGACTGCTTCTCTTTGCCAAAATCCTCCTGTGTTTATCATTTTGTGGATTCTAGAATGTAGCTTTGATTAAAGTAGCCTGTGAAGAATTTCTATCAGCAGATACCTCCCTAATTTTATTTTTACAGTGAGCTTATAATAATTTTATCCCAGTCTTACTTTTCCAAGGTCTGCCCTTTTAGATATTCATAAAAGGTTCTTACTCCACACTTAACCTAGTCTTTGATATGTTATTGAAAAGATTACAGTCTAATACTAGTATTAGACTTTACAGAATTGTAGATGAAGTTATTTCTGCTTGGATTTTCAGCTTTTTCTCTTAATACAGCATTTTTCAATGATTTTGTGTTATCATCTGCTTTGTATCCAGTGAGCTCTATCACTCCGCTCTGACTACTGTGAGCATTACATTGAGCCATAAACTTACTGATTTAATTTGGATTTATCATGACCTTTCAAGTTGGCTGTGTGGCTTGTGATGTGTGGCATTACGTGTGAACCCACCGATCTAATTCAGAAAATCATGATTATAATGTGTTTCAATATGGCTGAACAATATACAATTCTTCAATAGGCAATTTTTAAAAACATGAAAACCTTGAAAAAAAATTATGTGAGGGGTGAATAGGACATTCATTTTCCTTCTGTGGAAAAATGCATGTAGTTCAGATTATAATTGTGAGAGGACAGTTGTTCAAGAAAGAAAATAATATCTTGTTCATTGTCATCAAAAACTGAGAAGGAAGCCTTCCTATGGGAAGCCTGTATGGAAATATTACATCCAGTTTTGGCTGCCACAATATAAAAAAGTTGTTGAGATTCTAGAAAGAGTCCAGAGAAGAGCAACAAAATTTAATAGGGACTGGAGGCTAAAACATGAAGAATGGTTGCAGGAATTTGGTATGTATAGTTTAATGAAAACGGATGACATGATAGCGTTCAAATATAAGGGACTGCCACAAAGAGTGTCAACCTATTCTTCAAAGCACCTTAAGGCAGGACAAGAGCATAGACGTCAAGGTGAGAACTAACCGAGAAATAAAGAGAAATTTCCTGGCAAAACAATTAACGTAATAACTAGAATGGCTTGCCTTCAGAAGTTGTGAGAGCTCCATCATTGGAGGTTTTTAAGAAGAGAATGGACAACCATTTGTCTGAAATGGTATAGGATCTCCCTCTTGAGCAAGGGTTGAACTAGAAGACTTTCAAGGTCGCTTCCAACTCTGTTTCTCTGTTAGTTTTCCTCAATTTGGTTCATGCAGAGATGCGTTGGACTTCAATTTTCCAAATGTCTAATTACTGATATCTGCAAGATATTGGGCTGTATAAAGCTTTTCAGTTGCATGTGCTTGGAAGTCTTTCTTACTCTGTGCCCAGGAACACAACCCATGCATGGGCATTACTGCCTTCTGAATTACCTAGTCCCAAATTCTATTGGCCACCCCTTGCAAGAAACTGTAGCCTCTGTTTCCAAATTAGTGCAGAAGTTCAGATCAGAGTGTGCTCTGCATCTTGTGTCAAGTTTGTTGTCTTAAATAGAACCACATTTTTCAGGCAGATTATAAATGTTGATCTATGAAAAGCTGCCCTTGACTTGTCCCCAAGATAAAGTGAGAGCAGTACCAGCATAATCTCAGAGAACATTTCCTCCTTTTTTTACATAGAAGTTTTATGACTTGGATGTAAACTATTCCAACAACAGTACTCCAAATTCCTGTTAATTATTGATTATATACCATTAATTAGAAATTATATGTTCATAACTATGACTAGAATTGTAGGAAGAAGAGCCTAGATGAGCTCTGTGACAGCCTAATGCAGAGATGTAATTCCCTAATGCTGTGTAATTTTTAATGTAGAGAATTCTAATATGGTTAGTACAGAAAGCCATGCAACATATATAGACTCTAGGGATTGAAAGAGGTGTTGCTGATGTTTTCATGGATTCATTAGACTAGGTATCCATAATATCTGGCTTACATTTCTTTGCATTTTGCAGGAATTTAAGTTTGGATTTTGAATTGGAAGCTTTAACCTCAATTTTAAGGCACTTATTTTTGTCCTAAATTCTGCCTCTCAGAAAAGAGGAAAAAACATTCCAGTTTCATCTAAGAATAAAAACTCACCATGGTCCTTAGCTCCCACATTACCAAAAAATTAAAGAAATATCAGCCCCACACATTCCATGGAAGTTGAGTTTTGATGCTGGGAGCCATGTGAATTATTATTGTCCAACCTTAATTTAAGGCTTTAAATTTAAGGGTTTAAAACCATGAATGTGTTCTTAACATAGGTCTCAAGTTCTCAATTTCTCTGGGTACCCATTTTCCAGTGAAGCTGAGGTTAATGAAATGTTCAGGGTAGAGGCCCCTACCCATCTCTGGAGATGGCCATTTAGCTATGGCCAGTGCCTTGTTACTTAGGACAAATCTAATTTTGGATTGGATTTGGTTATTTTACTGAATATCATTTAATACTAAGTGAAATACACCTATGAAATGCCACTTAGTTGTAATCTTCTTTACATTTTAAAAAACATAACATTTTTATTTCTTGAAGTAGTGTATCAGACTGTGAGCCACAGTGCACAACCTGTCAATTAAATGTTAATGTTGATTGGCTTTCAATGACTGCCTGCTGTAATTTTTAATGCAATGAATAATCTGGAATGCCTGATTGTATAATAAATTGAAGAACCTGTCCACAAGAATATAAATCAATGCAGTTGATCAATATACAGGTGAAACTCGAAAGATTAGAATCTCGTGCAAAAGTTCATTTATTTCAGTAATGCATCTTAAAAGGTGAAACTAATATATGAGATAGACTCATTACATGCAAAGCAAGATAGTTCAAGCCGTGATGTGTCATAATTGTGATGATTATGGCTTACAGCTCATGAAAACCCCAAATCCACAATCTCAGAAAATTAGAATATTACATGCAATCAATAAAACAAGGATTATACATAGAACAATATTGGACCTCTGAAAAGTATAAGCATGCATATGTACTCAGTACTTGGTTTGGGCCCCTTTTGCAGCAATTACTGCCTCAATGCGGCGTGGCATGGAAGCTATCAGCCTGTGGCACTGCTGAGGTGTTATGGAAGACCAGGATGCTTCAATAGCAACCTTCAGCTCTTCTGCATTGTTCAGTCTCATATCTCTCCTCTTTCTCTTTCCACGGTCTCTATGGGGTTCAGGTCAGGCGAGTTTGCTGGCCAATCAAGCACAGTAATCCCACGGTCATTGAACCAGGTTCTGCTGCTTTTGGCAGTGTGGGCAGGTGCCAAGTCCTGCTGGAAAATGAACACAGACTGTGGAAATTTCACACTGGACTTTAAGCATCTAGCAGTGTGTGCCTCTCCATTCTTCCTCCATACTCTGGGTCCTTGGTTTCCAAATGAGATGCAAAAGTTGCTCTCATCAGAAAAGAGGACTTTGGACCACTGAGCAACAGACCAGGTCTGTTTTTCTTTAGCCTAGGTAAGAAGCTTCTGACATTTTTTTTGTTCAGGAGCGGCTTGACAAGAGGAATACGACATTTGAAGCCCATGTCCAGGATCCGTCTGTGTGTGGTGGCTCTTGATGCACAGACTTCAGCCTCAGCCCACTCCTTGTGAAAGTCCCCAACACTTTTGAATGGCCTTTTCCTGACAGTCCTTTCCAGGCTGTGGTCATCCCTGCTGCTTGTGCACCTTTTTCTTCCGCACTTTTCCCTTCCACATAACTTTCTATTAATGTGCTTTGATACAGCACTTTGGGAACATCCAACTTCTTTTGCAATTACTTTTTGAGGCTTTCCCTCCTTATGGAGGATGTCAATTATGGTTTTCTGCACAGCTATCAGGTCAGCAGTCTTTCCCATGATTGTGATTCCTACTGAACCAGACTGAGAGACCATTTAAAGGCTCAGGAACCCTTTGCATGTGTTATAGCTTAATTAGCTGATTAGAGTGGGACACTTTGAGCCTAGAATATTGCACCTTTTCACAATATTCTAATTTTCTGAGATTGTGGATTTGGAATTTTCATGAGCTATAAGCCATAACCGTCACAATTATGACAAATCACGGCTTGAACTAGCTTGCTTTGCATGTAATGAGTCTATCTTACATATTAGTTTCACCTTTTAAGTTGCATTACTGAAATAAATGAACTTTTGCACGATATTCTAATTTTTCGAGTTTCACCTGTAGTATACTGTGCACAATGTAATAGGGTGGATCAATTTCTAGTTTTAATGTCAACTGTTGGCAACTGTGCCAACTTTTCAATGGTGTGGAAGAATATTATGGTCCTTTCACTGTATTTAAAACAGAGCCAAGTGCTTTTCTGACCAAAAAAAAAAGAGAAAAGAAAATCATCCTTGAGAGTCACATGGCATTAGGCATTGACGTCTTTCCTGATAAAGCCCCTGCCTGCCCCCAAAGCTGTCTTCTCTTGTGCAGATAGGCCTTATAAGAACGCTTGATAATATTTACAACAATTGTACTGTGCAGATTTGAAGCCTTTTGCACATATCCTAGAATTCAGTGGATAGTTTTAGCAGTATCAGAATGCCTCAGTAACCATTTTGCTTGAAGGATCGAGAGTGCTGAAGTTAGAAATGGCAAGTAAGGAGCACGCAGCTAAATATAGACATCAGTATGATGAGACCCATGCACTGTATATAGCAACAGTAAGCAATATTTATATACAGCTAGCAATTGCTTATTTGCTCTTTGGAATATTGAACAACTTTTTTGTAAAAAAAATTCTCCACTAAGAAAATGCTTAAATTGCAAAATTGTAAATACCCTGTAGCTTTCCTACAGAGAAATAGAGAATATAAGTATAATCCACCCTGAATTGTGCTAATCCTTACCTTTTTTCCCATATGGTAGGAGTTTAGAGCTCAGCTAAAAACATATTTCCATATTTTGGGCCATTAGATTTGTGGTCTATAACAGGGATGTCCAACCTTGGCAACTTTTAAGAGTTGTGGATGTCAGCTTCCAGAATTCCCTTCCATGCTGCCTGGGGAATTATTTGGGTGGGGGGGTAGTCCATAAGTCTTCAAGTTGCCAGGGTTGGATACCCCTGGTCTATAAGAATAGGCAAGGGAGAATAAAACATGGAAATGTAAGCACCTGTAACATAGCCTATAAAAAATAAACAAGTCAGATGGAAATGGTTCACAAAGAGAAAGAGGCTATGGGAGCTGGTTTAGTTGTAGATTCAGTGGGCCCCTTTCTGTTTAGACTCTGACTGCTAACATAACTTCCCCTTCTGTATACTTTTAGTTTTTATAATTTATTTTTTTATTATTACAGGCAGTTTCTACTTCACAGCTACAATATAACTACTGTATTTTTTCCCCACAAAATAGCCAATTATGCTTGACATAATACAATGCCATGCGACCTAATTATATGCATTGTGGCAAGGATCAAAACAATTTGAAAAAAAATCTAGTAATATTTTAGATATTACCTTAGCTTTGTTTAAGATTATTTGACATCTATCATTCTAATTATATAAACTCAACTCTGGCAGACGGGGCAAGTTTACATGGAAGGGAATTATCGTTTCATTTATTGTAAGTTAATGAAAACAATGCAATTATTCAAAGCATAATTATCTTTAATTAATTTGAAGTTTAATTTATTTAATTTCTTTGTTACTAGAGAGTAAACTCAGATTATAGAGATTATTTGTGAGTATCCCTATAATGAATTCTATTGTATCAACACCTTCTTTAATTAGTATATACCAGTATTTTAATTTACCTTTTTATAAATAAATTTGGTCAGGTAGACACTATTAAATTATTTAAATCACCATTATGTCTCAAAAAGTGCCAGGTGTTTGAGCTCCTTCTCAAAAATGTGTTTTCTGTTATTAGCTAAATTAATAAAAGACATGAAAGTTGACTGGCTAAACAGCTGTGTAAAATTCTACTAATATATTTCCTGTTAAATAAGAGGACGTAAGACTGAGAGATGAGAACTTTCTTGAATAGGTATTGTCATACTAGAAGATTCAATTTCTTTAATCCTCTTACTGCTTATATAAATACCTTTAATTGTTCCTAATATTAAAGCTGAGAGAAACATTTTAATGCAAAACCTATGTAAAAGAACCAAGAAAGAAGCAATTTTCCTCCAAGATCTTTATAGAATAATCCCTATTCTCCTTTTTCTTAGAAGAAATTAGCTTTTTTTTTTTTTTTTTTTGTAAAGAATTTTTTCCCGTCTTTTCATTTTGATATTGTATTCAGGACTTTTAGTTTTTTACTTTTCAAGCTCTGCTATTTCCATACAATTCCATTTCTTTCATTGTAAATAGATTGATTCATTTCGCATCTTTCAGGATAACGCTCTTCCCAAACCATCTTACCAGGAATGTCATTCTACTTTAAAAACACAGTAACTTATTTTAAAAGAGATATTCTAGGATATTCCTTCCTGAGGGTAATGGGAAAGATGTGGCAGGAATGAGCGGGATACCACTATGGAAACTGGGCAGTGATATTACATGTGCTACTTGCATCACTCTTACCCTTTCAGATCTCCCATTGGCAGCTCTTTGAAATAGGCCAGGTTAGGAAACATTCAAAAGAAAAATTAGAACTCTGTTTATTAATATGGGGCTATAATAACAAGCCTGAGACCATTTTTCTATCCCTTCCAAGTATACCAAAGAAGGCGAAAGTGGGGTAATTAAAGTTTCTTTCTTGTAGTGTCAAAGAGGGGCATTAGCATTAGGCAGCTAGGTATATTTGTTTACCTGGTTGTTAAGGAGAACATAGGAATTCTGGGAGCTGATGTCCACCTGTCATAAAGGGGCCATGGTTAGCTATCCCTGCCCCAGTAGATGGTCATGGTAGGAAGTGTTCAGAATTGTAAGACTGTCCCATAAGAGAATGGTTAAATGGGAAAAAAGTTTAGAATCCCATTATCTCTTCAGAGAGATGTCTCCACATACTGTATTTTGTAAATTCTGCGACAGGGCCATGGGAGAACAAAGAACCAGTGAATCCTGAGTAACAATCATAAACAATCCATGTCTAGTTTATTGCTTCCGGAGCTGAAATGACTTCAGTAACAACTTCAGCATGTTGACCTGCTTTTCATGAGGGGGATTACAATGCCTATAATCCCCAACTAGCACAGCCAGTGTGAATTCCTACAAAACTAGGAAGGAGGAAAGAAAAAGCTACCACCACCCCCGATATAGTCAGATCTTCTTCCTCCAAATAAACTTTTTAAACATTTACTCAAGATGGTGTATGTATGGATGTGGAAGTGGTTTTACTTGTAGCCATGTTGTTTTCTATGGAGATATATTATGTAATTTTTCTAAACTTCCCAGCCAAGAGCAGTATTTTTATTGCTATAGGCTCATTCAGTGCTGCCTTCCTTGATACAAGGTAGGCTACTATCTGTTTGTGACATTGTGACAGAGTCGGTTGCTGAGATGGGCAGCTATAGAAATCCAATAAATAAGTGAAATGTTATAATTTTAAAAATGATGAAGATACATTTATCACTGGGCAGAATCCTGGGCAGAACATATATTTCTATATTCTATAAATAGTAAATAGAGACAGTCCAAAGTGCTTGGTAAGTAAATTGTGCCCAATTTTATGATGTTTTTGCCACAGTTTTAAAGTGAATCGCTGTGGTTGCTAAGTGAATCATGTAGTTATTAAGCAGATCTGGCTTCTATTATTGATTGCTTATTGGAAGCTGGCCGGGAAGGTTGCAGATGTTGATCACATCATCCTGGGAAGCAGAAATCGTAGTAAATACATACCAGTTGCCAAGGCCTGAATTTTGATCATATGACCATGGTGATACTGCTGTAAAGGTTGTAAGAGTGAGAACCAGTTGCAAGGTATTTTTTTTGGTGCTTTTAGAACTTTGAACAGTTGCTAAATGAACGGTTGAAAGTCGAGGACTCTATATCTTATTTCAACCATCTCTTATGCTCTGTCTGTCTAATAAAAATACTCTTAAGGATCCTACGGGCAAAGCAAGCCTGGAAACATTGAACCTTTTTTGATCTGGCAACTGCTGTGCCATTGCTAAATGTTTGACAGTGGCAGTGGTGGGTTTCAATTTATTTTATTACCAGTTCACTCGTGCGCACACTCGCACGATGCTTCTGCGTCCAGGCAGGTGGACGGTGCCTCCTGCCACTGCCACTACCAGTTTGCCTGATACGGGGCAAACTGGCAGAAATCCACCTCTGGACAATGTGTACAAGTAACATTTCTATGCAGATACTCCATGGGGACACATCAGCACTGCTCTGTCTCTGCATGTGGAGAGTAGAGCTCTAAAGGTCAGGAATCCCTCCTTGATCACATAACGCAGTGAGCTGTAACTGCATCAAATCCTGGAGGCTGTAAGGCAGCCGAGGAGAAATAATTATACTTCGAGATGGGTAATTACAGATAATGGCTCTTTTTGGGGGTGGTAAAAAAAACCTCACAGCCCTAACTGAAATGAATATGGCGTTGCACATTAACTTTATGGCAAGCTACAAGTTCAGCCCTGAAACAATGCAAGTTGCAAGGAAAATCTCTTTTTTTTTAAGCCATTTAAAAAAAAAACAACAGGTAAAACTTCTGGCTTCTGTTGTGCTCTTTCTAACTCTATTCCAAAAAAACAACCTTGATGGCTGAGAAAAGCTGGCCAGCAACAAGGGACAGCAAAAATTGCTCTGTCATGAGAGGTCTGGTGGGAGAAACATATTGTTCCACCGGTTCCTGATTATGGCTTTAGGGAGTGATTTCACACCACTCTCATTCAAGGCTCTTGTTCGACCTCAAACGCAGCCTTAAAGCCAGGTCTGTTAATGAGGAAGGGAGGATGCGTTCAGCCGAGGGGAGGGGTGGGCTGGAAACTGCTGAGTCGGGATCTAAACTTCTTTTGTGATCAGAAAAGAAGTTTTGGATGTGTGAATAATTACTTCCAGTGAAGAGATAGCGCAACATAAAAAAATAAATAAATCAAAGATGGCCAGCAGCTTTGCCTGGAAAACAGTTTTTATTGTGCTTTTAAGAATGTGTAGGCAGACTTGTAAAAAGATTAGCCATAAACCCCAATGTGCAGTAAATAGACTTTTAAACTTTTTAGCACATTTAGATGCCTAATAAGTTCAATGTGGGGATCTAAACTCTGGGATTTCTATCTTAAGTGTACTTTTAGATACAAGGAGTCCTCAATTTACCAGCACAATTGAGTCCAGAATTTCCATTGCTAAGCAAGGTGGTCTTTAAGTGAGACACAGCTGGTTTTACAACCTTTTTGCCATGGTTGTTAAGCGACTAACCTCAGTAGTTAAGTGAATCAGGCAATTATTAAAGAAATCAGGATTTCCCCCTTGGATTTGCTTGTCGGAAGCTAGCTGGGAAGGTCACAAATGTGAATCATATGACACTGGGATACTACAGTCATCATAAATGCATGCTGGTTGCCAAGCGCCTTAATTTTGTTCACGCTGACCATGGGAGTGCTTTAATGTAAATCCCAGTTGTTGTAAATCACATTTCTCAGTGCTGCTGTAACAGTTGCTAAATGAATGGTTGCAAGTCAAGAACTATCTATGTACCAAAGAAGACAAAAAGACTTCTTTAGGCAGCAGCATCTTTCCTTGAGTTCCCCACTCAAGGAAACTATGGTAAGTATGTTTGATCCTGCAGACCTAGTTTGTATGAAAGGGAGAAACACTCCCAGAGGGCAAGATTAAATTGAATGGCTTCAAGTTACTGGATGGTAGGTCTTGGCAGGGCTTTGACAGTGTTGTAATCTAGAGAGAGGGTGTGATCTTCACTGGAGGTCCTCCAGTAAAGGCTCTACAATGAATCATCCCTTCAGTATGTTCTAACTCTGTTTTCTGTGTTGAGCAACACTATAAAATGCTGTTTTTCTGTACTGAGCATCAGACAGACGTCAGCATAGTAACTACTCTCATGTACCTCAGGCTTATTTTATTTTTTCAATTTTGGTGCTGCCCAGAGCACTTCTGGAGTCAAGCCACCAAAATTGAATTTAGTAATGATGGTGATGACTCACCCGTTGACTTTGTTCATTCAGCCAAAAGCTGAACTCTACCTCTGGTGTTGCCACTTACTGTGTGGTCCATAAACATTCAACATTTTGAGTTTGTGACTCTTGGGAGAACCAGGGAGATAGTTTTCTCCTCTGTTTACCTACTGCAAATGCTTCTATCTTTTTCGACTAACATCTTATGGTCTCCTTGCAGCATATAAAACTTGAGTTGGGGTTGAGATAAAAATTTAATTTTATGAAGTCTTTCTCTCCCACTGCTGCTGTGGTCTCAGTCTGCATCCAATGCATCTCCTTGGCACATTCCATTATCTGTCTTTGTAAAGCATTAATTGGACACAGGTTCTTGATCAAATGTTGCACCTGGATGGATTGTGTTGTCCTTGTGGTTGGCCAATTGCCTGAAGATGTTAGCTAGGTAGACACCTAATGGATCACATTGATGAAGAACACATTACTTATGTTTTCAAATGATCATTAGTGCATTCATGTAATTCTCTCTCCATCCCTATGTAGAAAGTGGCTATAGTCTGAAGTTGTCCTGCATCACTCTCAAGGAACTGACATTAAACAAATAAAATATTTCAAAACATGTAAATTGAAAGAAGAGGTTTATCACAGCCCATCAAAATTAAGACATAGAACATTAGTAAACACCCATGTAAGCATTAGAATGCCCTATCTCAGTGATGGCTAACCTTTTTGTCCTCGCATGGCGAAATCACGTGTGCCTGCATGACAGTGCGTGTGCCTGCACCCATAATGCAAAGCTCCCTGTACATGCACATCACCTCCTGTGCATGTGTGTGACCACCCTGTGCCCCATTTTGGGATTAGTAGACTTTTGTGAAGCTGCCTAGGACCAAAAACAGGACGCAGAGGGGGCCCACCACACTTCCCTGTGGCCTGTTTTGGGCCTAGCAGGCCTTCGTGCAACTAAAAATGGGGCATGGGGGGGACACCACATCCCTCGTGCTTTCTCTGCCCCCTGCTCATGTGCACACGATCCCCCCCCCCACATCTCCCACATGCAAGGCAGAGACCCAAAATCAGGTGGCCGGTAAGAGACATGCACGCATGCGCAGTGGAGCTGAGTGGGCGACGGCTCACGTGCCCCCAGAGAGGGTGTACCACCTGTGGCAGCCGTGCCATAGGTTCGCCATCCCGGCCCTATCTTAACTTTGTAGTTCAATCACTAAGATAGAAACCGGGAGACTGAGAGTTCTAGTCCTGACTTAGTCATGAAAGCCAGCTGAGTGATCTTGGTCCAGTCACTCACTCTCAGCCCTACCCACCTCACAGGGTTCTTCTTGTGGGGAAAAAATAGAAGGAAGAGGTATTAGTTATGTTCGCACCTTGAATAATGTGTGTGTGTGTGTGTGTGTGTGTGTGTATTTGTAAATGTACAGTTTATCATTTGAAGAACCACAGTTATAAGTGAGCAATGTGTTATTTAAAGCTCTTTAAAATTTACAGCTTGAAGATTGTGACCACATGCTAACTCACTTGAATTACTCTAGTCTAGTTGCTAATTGCTTTAAAAATTGTGGTTAAGAACACTTCCAGGGGAAAAGCATAATGGAATCAACTGGATTGTTTCAGTACACACAAAAATTCCCTTTGGTATATCTGAAGAAGACATACCAGTTCTCCTATTAGCTCAAACAGTAGACCAATGCTCAGTAGATGGTCAGTTTAAATGAGCTACACTTGGATACTATTAATCAATCAAACAACTAAAGAGTACATGTCAGAATGTCCTCATTTCTTTTGTGTGGCTTTTTTAAAAAATGTAACTTTCTAAATTAATGGTGAATTGGTTCTTCTCTATTGCAGTGTACTTCCAGAGAGAAAATCCTCCCCAAAACATTTATTGACTCTTCCATAGATGATGAAATGAGAAAAAAATTGAACATCAAAACACATTAGCAGGAAAATTAATCTGCCAGAAAAATCTATCATAGATTTTTGAGGATTAGCTTTCCAAGCATAGGCCTGATTTCTTCCAGAAATTAGAGATCACCCAATCATTGGTTTATTAAGATTGATGGGTTTTATCTAGTCTATGCTCCCTGGATGTTTCCTCACGAAGGGCTTAGAATAGAAATAATGTTTTGGACCTTCTACTTTTTATGGGAACAGATCATATTTATCATCCATATGATGCATTGCTGTCACTCTGGATTTTCTATGCATTCGTCCATCATTTGTCAGACCAAAAAAAGTTCTAACATTGAAGTGGAGATTAGTTTCCAAGGGAAAAATACAATTTTAGATTTAGATTTGTGATTTAGATTTGTGCATTTATGTCTTTTTTCTCTCTTTTTGCACATAATAGAGTTCTGGTGCAGCATATGTCAAAAAATAAATATTCAATATTCAAATATAAGCTTTGTAGTAATTCATGGCTTTGTCTTTGTGATATTAAAATCATTGTTAAAATTCTATAATCTGATTGTTGTAACGTGGTATTAAAATAATAACCCTGCAAATGTTATTACCATGAACAGGTGCCATACTTCTAACAGTTACCTATGGCAGTTACATCATAGCCTAGTATGGACAGATTTTAATGGGATATAAAGAGCCATGGTGGCGCAGCATTGCAGGCTAATTCTGCTGATTGCCAGGAGTTCGATCCTCACCGGCTCAAGGTTGACTCAGCCTTCCATCCTTCTGAGGTCGGTAAAATAAGGAGACACCCAGATTGTTGTGGGCAATATGCTAACTCTGTAAACTGCTCGGAGAGGGCTGGAAATCACTATGAAGCAATATATAAGTCTAAGTGCTACTGCTATTAAAACTGAATGTTTCAGATTCATTTCCAGAAAGATGTCCGGAAGCACATAATGTTCAGAGCAAGCCATAAGAATTGCAAGAATTACATCAATCTGCAATTTTTTTAAGCAGCTGAATTTTCCCCAGGATCTTTTTCTGGATTGTCATTGAGCTATATATAGAGAGAGGAATTTGAAGCGGCCTTTAAGACCAGTGTGGTGCTATAGAACTGAAACCGAAGCATTTCCCAGTCTGCCACTAAGTTATCTTAGTTCCAAGGGTGAGAATAGTGCAGCAGTCATGGGGTGAAACTAGAAATGGGAGGCTTGGGTTCAAGTCTGTCTCAAACCATTGAAGGACATTGGGAAATTGAGCCAATCTCTCCCTCCCTCCCTCTTCTTCCCCATTTCACAAAGTTGTTGTGACAAAACAAGTTGTATGTTTTGCATAGATATACATGCATACAGAAAAAAAACAATACTAGATCCTTGTTGAAACACACACACACACACACACACACACAAACATGGCACGCCTATGCTGTTTAATTGGGACTCCCTCCACTTCCTCTTTAATAAGTTGCTTGTCTTGGAGTTACAACAATGATTGCCGTCGCTAAGAAATGTGGTTAGGTGACATCACAATTTATGACCACATCCTAGTCGTAATTGCCTTCATAACTTGAGTTTTTAAGAGTATTAGCTCTTACTTATGTGTGAGACTGACTCACGTTTGCTGGATGGAAAAGAAAGCACAATGTATGTGTTCAGATACACTTCTGCTGTTTTCTCCTTCCTGGTGCCCTCCAGATGTAGAAATTCTGATTGGAAATTCTTGAAGTTGTAATACAGCATATCTGGAGGATGTTAAATTGAGGAAGGCTGGCGTGGATTCACTTGCAACCCCCAGTTCTTAAATACTGGCAAAATAATTAGAGAAAAAACCTTGCTAGCCAAGTGTAGGAACTTCTTTTGGGGGACATCTTGTACCTCTGGGAAGAGCCATTTGTTTTGCAACATAGCTGATTTCATAGCTGTATTGCCTTTCAAAGTTTGTGCATTGTACCTTCTACAAAAATGAATGATTGCTAACAACTCATAATATTCTGTCTTCCTGATGCCTTTTATCCAAGTAAAGGATCAATAAGGGTATTTATCAAATGGGATATTGATCCGGGCATAAAAGATGTGTGTTTCTCATTGAGAGTATGGGACAGGATAGACGCTGTCTAAGAACTTTATAACATGGAGAACAATTGAGTTTTGTTTTTTTTGAAAAATTCATCCCCTTGACTATTAGAAATCGAATCCTCTACTTTACTGACCTTTTAAAAAATGGAAACCAATGCAGAGTCTCCACATCCATTTTTATACAATTTAAAATTCCCTTTTGCCTTCAGATTGTTAGGTTCTCAATAAGGGTAGAGATAGCATCCATGCATGGGTTGACTCTGTCCGTGGAATGTATCCCTGCAGGAGATTCTAGAGCCCACCAGGACCTTAATAAAATTATCGCCGCAGTCCAGTTTTCAGCTGACGCCATGCTGAGCGTAACCCTGTTTACTTCCAGGGCCATGGCCTCGTCGGTGGCCTCACGCAGACTCCTGTGGCTCCGACAATAGCAATCTGACTTGAGACACAAGTGGCGCCTGGCGTTGGAGCCGTACCAAGGGGAAACACTCTTCAGGGATTCTTTGACCCTCCTATTGATCGAGGGAAAGGACAAGAGTAAGATCCTGCCCTCTAACCCTAAGAAAAGGTTCGCCCAAGCTGCCCCATTCCCCAGGAGACAACACTTTAGACAGGAGTTTGGGGGGGGGGTCCTTTAGGAATAATGATTATTCCCCCTCAGGTTCCGCCAGCAGGGCAGCTTCTCCCAGCACCCTAGACAACAGCATATCGGCAGCAATGGGGAGGACAGTCCAAATGTCCCTTTCGTGGAGGCAGTAACTGATACTACCGCAAATCCTAACCAGTCACAGGATCGGGCTCCCATTGGGGGGGTGGCTACGGCACTTCGCCAACTAGTGGAAGGCCACGACCTCTGATGCCTGGGTTAGAGCCATGGTCAAGTTCAGTCTGACTCTGGAGTTTGTTGCCCACCCTCCTATGTCCTTCCTCCAGTGCCCTATTTCTGCTACCCCCCAAAGATGGTTATTGATGGCGGAGGCTATTCAACACCTCCTTGATAGTGAAGCCATCCAGAGGGGGCACCAGATCACGGGATCTCATGATAGAGGTTAATGTCCTGGGGACATGGGCAGAGAATAATCTCCTTTCCCTTGTGGCCGAGCACATTTCAGGGGAGGCTAATGTGCGGGCTGACTGGTTCAGTAGAGCTATAGTAGACCAGGCCGAATGGCAATTACATCCTTCTCTTTTCAGGAAATAACACACCGGTTCAGAGTCCCGATGGTGGATCTGTTCGCCAGTTCCTCCAATGCTCAGCTCCCAGGTTTTTCACAAGATTTCGAACACCAGGAGCGGAGGGAACAGACGCTCTTCGCTGTCCGTAGCCCAGGGGTCTATGCTTTTCCCTGAGTACCTCTCCTCCCCAAGGTTGTCTGCAGGATCGAGAACAGAACAGAGGTCATACTTTTGGCCCCGCACTGGCCGAGGCGTCCTTGGTTTGCCGACCTTCAGACGTTGGTGGAGAGGCCCTGGAGGATTCCAGCGGATAGAATTGTCCTCCGCCAGGGAGTTTTACAACACCTGGAGCCCCAATGGCTCCAGCTGGCTGCCTGGCGGTTGAGTGGCTCACGTTAAGGGGGGATCAGTTCTCAGCCAGAGTTATTGATACTATACAGACCTCCAGGAGGCCCTCGACTGTGCACATTTATGATGCCACCTGGAGAATTTTTTGTAAATGGTGCCTGTTTAAACAGATTAATCCAGAGGGCTCCTCCATCCCTCAGATCCTGGAATTTTTACAGGACAGCCTTGATAAAGGGTTCTCTCCCAACACTATCAGACGGCAGCCTTGGGCACCGTTCTCACCTGGGGAGGCGGCCAGGCTATTTCACAGCACCTCACAGTAAAAAGGTTCTTAAGAGGGGCTATCAACCTGTGGCCACCGGCTGTATACAGTTACCCAACCTGGGATCTTACCAGGGTCCTTGGAACCCTTACTAAGCCCCCATTCGAGCCTTTAAGAGAAATTTCCATGAAATTACTTACTGGAAAGTTGCCTTCCTGGTGGCGATAACTTCCTCCAGGAGGATTTCGGAACTACACGCTGTTAAGGAGGACCTGTGCAAGTTTCACAATGATAGGGTGGTCTTTCGGCTGGACCCTTCTTTTGTGCCGAAGGTGGGGTCATGGTTCCATAGGCCCCAGGAGGTGGTGCTCCCTAATTTCTGCCCCACCCCGACTCAACAGCTCAAGAAGCAATGGCACAATCTTGATGTCCGTCGGCACTGAAAATTTACATTG